>NC_086378.1:42939922-43259367 GCF_036588685.1 Mytilus trossulus
AAGGCTATAGGAAGGTTGGTTTGCCTTCAAACTACATTTTTTTTAGTATAAACCACCACATTCTGTATGTGCCTGTTCCAAATCAGGGGCCTGTAATTCAGTGGTTGTTGTTCATGTTGTTTGTTGCTGTATATCATAATTGTTTTTCATTCATTATTTTATATTCAAAATTTGGTGACTATGTGGATCGCATCTATCCCATAGAATTGGAGATAAAGGATACTACAGATACAGTTAAGTCGGCTTCATATCTTGACTTACATCTAGAAATTGACAATGAGGGTCGGTTGAAGACAAAACTTTACGACAAAAGAGATGATTTCAGCTTTCCAATTGTGAACTTTCCATTTCTAAGTAGCAACATTCCAGCAGCACCTGCATACGGGGTATATATATCCCAATTGATACGATATTCCCGTGCTTGCATTTCCTATCATGATTTTCTTGATAGAGGGTTACTGCTCACAAGGAAGCTATTAAACCAAGAGTTCCAAATGGTGAAGTTGAAATCATCCCTTCATAAATTTTACTGACGCCATCACGAGTTGGTTGACCGTTATGGAATAACCGTTTCACAAATGATATCGGATATGTTCCTTACGTCGTAACTACAATCCCCTTCCCTTACATGAATTTGACCTACCGAATTAGACTATTTACAGGATTTGTAATCACATAAGCAACACGACGGGTGCCGCATGTGGAGCAGAATCTGCTTACCCTTCCGGAGCACCTGAGATCACCCCTAGTTTTTGGTGGGGTTCGTGTTGTTTATTCTTTAGTTTTCTATGGTGTGTCATGTGTACTATTGTTTTTCTGTTTGTCTTTTTCATTTTTAGCCATGGCGTTGTCAGTTTGTTTTAGATTTACGAGTTTGACTGTCCCTTTGGTGTCTTTCGTCCCTCTTTTGTACATAAATCAGGCTGTTTAGTTTTCTTGTTTAAATTGTTAAACATATAAAATTTTGGTGCCAAAAAAATCTCACCTCACTGCAAGTTTTGGACAACCCTAATACCAGTTTGCAAAATAATTGGGTAGACTTTGTAAGATGTAACTTAAATACAATCCAGATATTTTTGTTCAAATCCTGCAATAGTTTTGATAGTGAGATATTTGGGGAAGATTTTATTTGGGAGGAGAGGATTCATATAAGATAGCTCATGTCTTCAGGATAGCATCTTTATTTCCTGTCTGGTTTTCTTGAAGGATATTTTTTTTAATCAATCTTTAGATCTTTTAGTTGATCAGCTAATAAAAATTAATCAGAAAAATTGATGATCTATTTTTTGTAAAGTATCTTAAAATTGCCTGTTTTCAGGTTGGTTTGTATGAACATGCTCTTGAAATTTACTTGAAACTTACTTGAAATTTCTTTCATCTAAAACACAATAATTACAGTATAATTAAAGTAATTTATTTTTTCAGTAAATTTTTTTTCTACATCAAGATAGAAACCTCACTAGTAAAAGCTAATGAATAATTAAAAGACAAATTATACAGAATAAGTCAATGTAAGTGCTGAAAATCTATAGACAAAATCAATATCATGTATTCCAATAATAGACAATTTAAA
This sequence comes from Mytilus trossulus, assembly GCF_036588685.1. Taxonomy (NCBI): domain Eukaryota; kingdom Metazoa; phylum Mollusca; class Bivalvia; order Mytilida; family Mytilidae; genus Mytilus; species Mytilus trossulus. Next base: position 42,941,496 of record NC_086378.1, read on the forward strand.
CACAGATATACCTATGTGCTAAGAGATGTGGACCTTAGTTTATAATTGGAAACAAAGTGGACTTTAGTTTATAATTGGAAACAAAGTGGACTCTAGTTTATAATTGGAAACAAAGTGGACTTTAGTTTATAATTGGAAACAAAGTGGACTCTAGTTTATAATTTGAAACAAAGTTTTATCATTGTCCTTTTATTAACTTTGCCACTTCTGAGACTTTGATCAGTAAATTTTACCTAGTACATGTACATAAATAAGCATATATGTTCTTGACAAGTTGTTTGACATTTGTGAGCATGGCCATGAAAAGAAATATTAAAAGATGTAGTAAGACAATGTGGCTGTTAAAGGGCTGAAGTATTATTCCAAGCTCTTGTCATTTTACAAGAAACAAAATCGATTTCATTAAAGTTTATATTTGTTTCAATTAATTTGAAGAAAAAAAAATATTGTCAAGCAACTACAGACTGGAAAATGTATAAATCAATTTAGACTTGGTGATAAAAATTTAAATTATTGATGGATTTCTATTAAGGAAGCTTTTTATTTTGAGATTGTATTTTAGAGTTTATATGCTGAGCCTGCTCATTTCAGTTATCAGATCTGTTGAGCATCATCATTGTCTTATTTCAGTTAGACTTTATACAATAGCTATATTTTTTATTGTTTCATTGACTTTTCAGTTGCTATATAGTTGCAACACAGGTTGAAGAAAACAGAAGTCTTCATGTTAGCTGTTAACATAGTTATTCTGAAATACATATAATGATATATCTTTTGCAGATTTGGAGACCATGCAGAATGAGAATAATAAGATGTAGGTTAAACCGACTGATCAAGACATCCATTTGTGCCACATTACTTATTTCCTTGGTCTATGTTATAAGTCTTGTAGTGATAACAGTAAAGGAAAATCAATGTTCAAATGAGGAGTCACTGCATTTCATAGAAGATCTTGTAAGTATATTTTATATTGGTTAGACAATATTACTAAATATGCTGCTATTTCTTGGTCAAGGATAAGTTATCATAATAAACCAGTTATAGTGACTTTTTAAATGCAATACGGCAATGTAAAAGTAGTTTTCACACTGAAAATTTATTCAGATGAGTCCAGTCATTCAATCTATTAAATTTGAAAAATGTTCAATGAAATGATAAAGCAGCTATTGACTTATTGTTTACTTTTATTGCTGAAGACTTAGATTAAATTATCGTTTATGAATTACAGTGTGAGGACTACAAAAGTAATAGAATTGAAGGCAGATTATGTGAAGCAATCTGTGAGTCTAAAGACATTATATTCCAAAAATGTGCAAACTACAGAGGAGGGAAGGTAGTTCTGCTCGCACAATGTAATGGAAGGTGTCAGGAAGGCAAAAATGTGAAGGCTGTAATCAAAACCAAAAGGTGGGAGGGACATCATTTTGAACCATTGAATTTAGGTACACATGGTAATAAAAGTCTGACTGCAGATAGTTTAAACATTGCAAAAACTTTGATGAATGATCTTATTTATTCTACAACAAAAGTAAACATTGGAAGTATCAAAGACATTTTTGAAAAACTATGGGAAATGGATTTCACCTCTTTTGTGAAGAGTGCCAGATACCCTGGTGCTGACAATGTTGTCATAGAAAGCTTATGGAAACTATTGAACCAAGATGAATACTTGTTCATGTCGGTAAATAAGGATAGTCATTTTATTCCAAAGATCTATGGAACATGTGGAGGAGTTTATGTGACGGAGTATGCTCCATCAGGTGAAAATCTCAATTCATCTCCAAGCATTTTTACTGCTAAGAAAGGAGGCTGGGTTGAACGTGCAAGCATAGCATTGCAAATTTTAGACATTTGTCAGTCATTAGACATAGATTTTCATGAACCTTTACATTTTTGTGATGTAAAGGAAGAAAACTTTGGATTAGATTCTAAAAAGCAAGTAAAAATAATTGATACTGACTCTTTATTTTACGACACATCAATGATGAAAGATTTAGGAGATCCAAAATGTAAAAGCCACCAAGAATGTGATTTCTTTGATTGTCGAGGATGGTGTGATTTAGAGAAAGAAAAGTGTGTTCCTAAGAGAACCAATAATAATTTACAGGTAATAAATAAGAAAAATTGAAGTGATACTTTAACACTACATTGTATATTGTGAATACCCTGAAAGAAAAGAGGAGGTGTGCATAAATAGTATTATATGTTAAAGATTCTGAGAAAATTTCTATACATTTATATTCAGTATTAGAATTTAAGGAGGAGTTGCAGATACCACATTTCTCTGAAGCAACTTATAAGAAAAAGTTGTATTGACTTTTCTACACCTACATTAATTCATACATCCATGATAAGCTTCAAAACTATCATCAGAAAATTAAGCTTTCATACACAATTTTGATAACAATACTTCTCCAATCTAGCTCTGATTTTGGAAAACATGTATTTAATTCAAGTAAGTTTTTTTCAAGAAATTTAAGCCAACACTTCACAGGCTGAATATTTATGCATGTACATTGTACATGTATGATGTATGTAAAAGAAAAGATAACCTACCTACTAGATATTACTTCTTAGTGTTTAAATTTCTCACACCTCTTTTTTCTATGGTCTTTAGCTATATAGGGATATGGGAATTCTGATTGCTGTGCAAACAAATTTAAGGACATAAGGATATAAAACATAAACATTATGAATCAGAAAAACTATTGATTTCTAACACTCTCATTAGCTAAGTATATTTGTGTCATATTTGTAATATCCAATTGATTATTGCAACCTTAACTTTACTATTGTTGATCATGTAAATCTATTACATTGTACTTCAACTTAAATAAAACAGCTTTGAAGTGGGTGGTAAAGGGTTATTTCTTATAATTATGTCTTATTTCACGTTTTTTTCGTACAAGCAACCCCCCCTTTACCACCCTCTTTGAATATGTGCTGTAAACTAATACAATATATTTTATTACACAAGTGGGTGTACATATGTATATGAAGAAATAATTTGAAAAGAAAATATCAGCAATGGTAAATGTACAAATGTACATGTTTATAATTGGTTATATTGTAATACATGAGTTTGTTATACTAGTATTGGAGGTTGTGTGAATATTGCAAAAAGATTATCTGTATGGCACCTAGGCTATTATAAAATACCCTAATATGGACATCTGTATTTCAACACTTTGTACTATTTTGGCATTTGCTAAGGTAACCATTTGCAAATGAGGAGTCTGATTATTTCTTTTAACAATGTTTAATGTAACTCGAAGAGCTATTTTTTCTTTCAGAATGTTTGTGAAGACGTTTTTATTCCCAGAGCACACAACTTTTACACAGGACTTCTGTTCTACCCACCAAAAGAAATTGCTGCTGAACTTAAACAACTATTAGAAGATTGTGCTTATCCAAATAAAAATAAAGGTGAAATAGTAAGGACTCCAACACCCACAGAAGTCTTCTGGAAATTAGTAACATTATTAAAAAGAAGTAAACATTTGACAAAACAGAATAGAAAAAATAGCTGATAAGCATCAACAGAAGCAAAACAGAGTTCAGATCTTTATTTATGAGTATAGTTCATTCATTTTGTGAGAGAATTGTGTGTATATCCCTTAATTAACTGCATGTAGTGCAAATGTATGTAAGTTTGATATTTATACATAATTTTTTTTTTATAAATCTAATGTTTATGTTTATTTAGTCTTCCAAGTTTTTTTAAAAATTTATATACATGTACTATGAAATTATTTTATTGCAGTATACATAATAATTTCAAATAATTTCACCACTCTTATTGGTTATGTTCAGATATTTTTAATAAATCAGTCATATTGTAAGCATTACTATATACATGATACAAGAAGGTCTGCAATTGTTTAGAATCTCTATTTTTTATTCCAGGAATTCTTTAAATTAAATTGGAACTTCAATATTTACATTTTAATATCTGTTCATCCATAAATTACACTTACTGATTATATATAATTAAGGTTTGTTCAATGTTTTAGAATCTAAATAAATGCTTAAATCTTCAAATTTTGAAACAGAGCGGCAATTTATGTGAAACACTGTTTGCACAAATAAAGTAAAAAGAAAAATAATTGATTTATTGTACTATATAGACTATTTTTACAAATTTCAAATATTTGTTTTGCTTAATTTAATTTTTCAACTAAACCATATAAAGGGAGATAACTGTTATTTTTTTGTAAAGAAATGACTATGAAATGTATTCCTTTCCACAAGTAGCAAGAAAACAAGTTTGAGCTTTTTATTTTCCGAAAAGAATATTATAAGTACTAATTATCTATGTAGAACTGGGTAATTTTTCTCAACTTGCAGCTTAGAAATAGCATGGTGACCTATACTTTTTATTATACTTTTGAAAAAAGCTTTGTAAAAATATATTTTGACAAAGTACATGAAAATTCGGAGGAAATATTTAGTGATGATCCACCTTAAAAGTATGTTTAAATGTCAAGGTCGCAAATTGTGGAAGAGAATTCTTTTAAGACCATCTTTGTTACAATAATTGTAACCAGTTATGCACCTCAGTGCATTGATAAATATAGATTCTTACATTGATACCAGTGGATTATCGGATTTATCCAATCAAGATAGTTAAATTATCGAGACTGAATAAATCTGATGATTCACGAGTAACTATGTAAGAATCTGTTTCTCTTATGATTAAAAAATTATCTTTTTTTTTAAACGAAAATCCCCTTCAGGTGCCTTTCACATTCCACGAAGTTGTCAATTTTATTAACACCTGTTGGCATATTTTTATTCATCCAGTTAGCTAAAAAGGTTATGACCCTTAAAATTATCCAATGATCTTTCGAGATCACCGACAACCACACGTTGATTAAATTTTTTTTATACAATGGTTCGGAAAGGGAATGGGATAAATTTCCATAGAATTAGACATGTACTGCAAATTGTTTGGATATTGCGATTTTTGCATGTTTTATGTAAGAATTTATAATAGTTTTTGTTTTGACTATTTTTATGTGTTGTGAGACCTGAATCAACTACTGCAATGATATTAAATTATTATTTTTTTGCTTAATTTAGTGTATCATAAGAAATTAATGCTCCGATATATGTAATTTGAATAAGCAGATTCCATTCTGTACTAAATGATGTAAAGATGTGTTTTGATGTTTGTGTCTTAATAAGGTTCTTGTTTCTAATTGCTGATTTACAACACTGCAATTCTTATATTTTCTTATATATCGTCATTTGTTTAAAGGCAAAACGATCTGTTAACTTATGAATTCTCTAATAATACTTATGTATATGTAATCACTTGTAACAAGTATATTTTGTTCAGACTTATCCCCTAATTTTACATTCCAGTGTTTAGGTTTACTTTTTTTTTATGCCCCACCTACGATAGTAGAGGGGCATTATGTTTTCTGGTCTGTGCCTCCGTTCGTTCGTCTGTTCGTATGTCCGTTTGTTCGTCCAACTTCAGGTTAAAGTTTTTGGTCAAGGTAGTTTTTAATGAAGCTGAAGTCCAATCAACTTGAAACTAAGTACTCTTGTTGTTTATGATATGATCATTCTTATTTTAAAGCCAAATTAGACTTTTGGCCCCAATTTCACGGTCCATTGGACATAGAAAATGAAAGTGGCAGTTTCAGGTTAAAGATTTTGGTCAAGGTAGTTTTTGATGGAAGCTGATGTCCAATCAACTTGAAACTTAGTAAACTTGTTGCTTATGATATTATCTTTCTTATTTTAAAGCCAAATTACACTTTTAGCCCCAATTTCACGGTCCATTGTACATGGAAAATGATAGTGCGATAGGGTCATCCGTGTACTTAGGACGCATTCTTGTTTTCTATACATTACCAAGTTATTTATAAGACTAAAATATATGGCATATGGATTCATAAGAATTGCAATATACCAGATGATTTTTTGAGGTATGTAATCTTTGTTAAAAATGCATTTTGTTCAAATACTGCATATTGAGTTATTTTTTAATCAGGTTTAGTTTGCTGTTAAGGCCTTTGAAGGAGATGATAGATCTCCCTTATGTTTAATGTTCATATTTTACTGCCTTGTACAATTCATTGACACTTTCAGGGTTAAATGCCTACAGTGAAAATTAAACGCACACAAACTTTGAGATATACAGTGTTGCATGTAAGCAGGCAAGACATTTTAATGTGTCAACTCTTGTTTACTAAATATATAATGACTGCCAGTTTGTATCATAAAGCATAAGTCATCTAAGCTAAATTTTCCTTATCATTATGTTAAATGTTTCACTAGGATTGCAACCTGTTACGTAACTTGTTACTACAAAAATAGAACAGTATAAATTTACAGGTAAAAAGTATAAGAAAAGTGAGAACTGTGGATTCGCTTATTGTCATGGACAAAAAATATTGAAGGTTTGAGGAAAAATTACATAATTTCGTAGATATTTGATTCCATGGTTATTTCCAAGTCTTTATACAAGTCTAAAGTTCATGTGTACTTTGATGGAGTCTAAATTAATTTTTTTACGAAATCCTTGAATATTCATAAAAATCCACAGTAAAGTTGCAAATTTATCAGTATATTGTTTAGATTTTCTTACTTGATATACATTTTTTTCATAAAGCAAGTAATCAATAGTCTGATAATTCAAAAATGCATTGCACAACATAGAATTTTTTGGGGTTTTGGCAATTTTTTTTTATGAAAGTGTTATTTCAATATTGTAGTCAACATATATTCGTTTTGAATCTTTATTGATCTGAATGGCAAGAGCTACTAAATATTGCATTATAGTTTTGATATGGCATAATTGTTGTTTACATAATGTTGTTTTTTTACATGTGATCGTAAAGATTTTAATGGTTATGAAATGTCACAATTATTTTAGATTTGTATAAATTTATCATGTTTTATGTTGATTATACATGTTTATAGTGATAAATGCCGATTTCATGTGATATAATTTTTAAATGGTATAAGGATTTTATTTATATTAAAAGATTTTGTGTAATGTTTTGTCATTCTGATTAGAGTATATGGCATGGAATCAAACACATAAATATTTTATCATATGATAAAGTCATTTTATCATATGCTAAAGTCCTTTTATCACGTGCTAAAGTCATTTTATCATATGCTAAAGTCCTTTTATCACGTGCCCAGAGAGAAGCAACATCTTTCTGTATGAAAACTGACAATCCTAGTCAATTAAGATTGGAGTTGAGCTCACCTGCCATGTGGGTGATTCAAACCCAAAACTTAAGTGTTGACAGACTAGTGATACATTTGTTAAAGTTCTTACACCAATAGACCCCCAAACATATGAACTTTCATATATCTTTTTTCTAATCAACAAATCCTCTGTCAATAACTGTTACTGAGTTGGGTCATATTTATACCCCACGCAACGGGTTGCGGAGGGTATAATGTTTTTGACCCTTCCGTCCGTCAGTCCGTCCGTCAGTCCGTCCATCAGTCCTGTTTCTTGTCATCGCAACTCCTCTCAAACCACACAACAGAATTTCACATACTATGTAGTTGTGCATATCGACGGGAAATTGCGATTCAATTTTTTTCTAGGAGTTTTGCCCCTTTGAACTTATTTCCTTAAATGTACTACTGCAACAGTTTGTCATCGCAACTCCTCTCAAACCACACAACAGAATTTCACGAAACCTTTTCAGATAATAAGGACATACTATGAAGTTGTGCATATCATCGGGAAATTGTGATTCAATTTTTTTTCTAGGAGTTACGCCCCTTTGAACTTATTTACTTTGATGTACTACTGCAACAGTTTGTCATCGCAACTCCTCTCAAACCACACAACAGAATTTCATGAAACCTTTTCAGATAATAAGGACATACTATGTAGTTGTGTATATTGACGGGAAATTGTGATTCAATTTTTTTCTAGGAGTTACGCCCCTTTGAACTTATTTACCTTAATGTTCTACTGCAACAGTTTGTCATCGCAACTCCTCTCAAACCACACAACAGAATTTCACGAAACCTTTTCAGATCATAAGGACATACTATGTAGTTGTGCATATCGACAGGAAATTGTGATTCAATTTTTTTCTAGGAGTAACACCCCTTTGAACTTATTTACTTTAATGTACTACTGCAACTGTTTGTCATCGCAACTTCTCTCAAACCACACAACAGAATTTCACGAAACCTTTTCAGATGATAAGGACATACTATGTAGTTGTGCATATTGACGGGAAATTACGATATTATTTTTTTTTAGGAGTTACGCCCCTTTGAACTTATTTGCTTCAATGTTCTTCTGCAACAGTTTGTTATCGCAACTCCTCTGAAACCACACAACAAAATTTCATGAAATTTTGTAGATAATAAGGGCATACTATTTAGATGTGCATATTGGCAGGAAATTAATTTTTCTTATACAATTTTTTTTTCTTACACTTATTTAATTTCTCCAATGACAATGTGGGGACGTGGGTTCTTTAATTACTTATTGTTCTTGTTTATATCTCATTAATTATACCATATAACAAATTGTATTTTTAATAAATACAATCATGAAATCTTGATCCAATGGTCAGAATAAAGAATTAATTTTTACTTCACTATGAATGAAAATTGTGACTCCCCAGTATAATATTGGGAAATTATTCTCTTCCAATATTGTTTATTGACTTTTCTACTGTTATTGGGGACTTCTTCCCCATATTAGGAAATCATTCTCTTTAAATATGGTTTTAATGTAGTTGGCATACTTATTCATAAGAATAACCAGCTATGTGAGATATACATGGATGTGACAACAACACAATTCAAGGTGTAACAACAACAAAAAAAACAAGTATTCAGAGGTTAGAATAAGTTCTTCAAGCATAGATAAGTGTCAACCTAATTTTTATATGACCTCTAAAATTAAAAAAAAAATTGGTTGTAAATTGGTATCACGTTGTCGGCTGCAGCATTGGCAGCGTTGTCCAAAGACGGATGGTTTCCGAATAATAACTTTAGTATAGGTGAATAGAAATCAATAAAAAATATAACACAATGTTTATAACCAAAAAATGGAAGTTTGGGATAGATTTTGAGGGTTATGCTCCCAAAAGTTTAGGAATTAGGGGCCTAAAGAGGTCAAAAACAAGCATTTATCTAGTTTCAGGACAATAAGTTTTGTATTAGTATTTCAATTGCTCTGAAATTGTACCACAATTTTTAATATCATTAGTAGAAGATTTGGATTTATTTTATATTAAGGGTTAAGGGGCAAACAGTCTAGGAATTAAGGGACCAAAAACGCATTTTTCTAGTTTGAGGACCATTACTTGTGTGCAAGTGTATGGATGTCTCTGCCATTGTACCACAAGGTTTCATATAACAAAAGGAAGGCTTGGATTGATTATTTAGGTTATGGTCCCAATGGTTTTAGAATAAGGGGCCAAAAAGGTGCCCAAATGTTGATTTTTGTAGTTTTCAGTCAATAATAAATTGTGTATTAGTATTTCATTTGCTCTGTAATTGTACCACAATGTTTAATACCTTTTAAGTAGAAGGTTGGGACTTATTTTAAAGGCTTATTGAGCAAACAGTCTAGGATTTAAGGGCCAAAACAATCATTTTCTAGTTTTAAGACAATAACTTGTGTGTAACTGTATGGATCTCTCTGCCATTGTACCTCAAGGTTCTGTATAACAAATGGAAGGCTTGGAATGATAATGGGGGTTATGGTACAAAAGGTTTATGAGTTAGGGGACCCAAAAAGGGGCCCAAATAAGCATTTTTGTAGTTTCAAGTCAATAACTTGTGTTTTAGTCAATAGTGTATAAATATCTCTGAAATTATACCACAAGTTTCGCTACTTCAAAAAGGGGGGTGGGGGTGGGGTGGGAACTATGGTTTATCTGGTTAAAGGACAATTTAGACAATTTAAAAGCAGTGTAAGGGAGGTAATCCAGTATAAATTGCATTTAAAGAATACTGTTATATATATTTTTTTTTCTTATCTGCATAGTATCATCTATTCTAGACGATCCAGTACATAGTAAATTTGCTGGTTGGTCCTTTTTATAGACTTCTATATATTATTTATATGTTCACACTGCTTGAAAATTATGTATTAATCAAAGTGCTGGATAGCACCTGTGGAAAGTTTGCAACGGTAGATTGTAATATTTCAAATAGATATAGTGTGTAGATTGCATGGTTACCTTTTTTTCCTACTTGAAGAAAAAAACTTTATCAAGAAATAATTGTAACAGGATGCTGCTACGAAGTCTCCCAACCAAAGCTTTCAAAATTAGTCATTCCCACGGGTCGCCTGACATTAAGCAAAGTCCAATACAAATTGGTCCGGTCTAGTAAAGTGATATTCATGATTTGGGGGTGGGGATCTCGACAGTTTTACTGACCCCTAGGGACTTGCCTTCTTTTGAATTTGATTTGTTTTATTGTCCAGTACAAGAATATATATGGTTAAGGGGAGGGGATCTTAACCATTTCCAAGTTGTCAAACAACAGGGAGTGGGGCTTACCCAAAGGGACTCCCACTTTATTTCATTGAATTTGTTTTGTTGCCCTATACAAAAATAGATATGGTTTAGGGGTGGGGATCTCAACCGTTTACAAGTTCTCAGACATGAGGGGGTGGGGCTGACCCAAAGGGACTCCCACTTTGTTTCATTGAATTTGTTTTGTTGCCCTATACAAAAATAGATATGGTTAAGGGGTGGGGATCTCGACCGTTTACAAGTTCTCAGACATGAGGGGGTGGGGCTGACCCAAAAGGACTCCCATTTTATTTCATTGAATTTGTTTTGTTGCCCTATACAAAAATATATATGGTTTTGGGTGAGGATCTCAACAGTTTCTAAGTTCCCAGACATGAGGGGTTGGGGCTGACCCAAAGGGACACCCACTTTATTTCATTTGATTTGTTTTGTTGCCACATATAAAAATAAATATGGTTTATGGGTGGGGTGACTGACCCCTCTGGAGTTCCTCTATATTTCATTTGATTTATTTCATTGTCCCATACAATAATATATATGGTATATGGGTGGAGATCTCAACTGTGAATAAGTGAGGGGTTAGGTGGGGTGACACCAGACTCAACCTAAATTTAATTAATTTGATTTGTCTTATTGAATGAACATTTTTCGTCGCTTTATACTACGATTTTTACAAATTTCTATTCAATATGTAAAAGCCCGAGAGTATCGATTTTTGTTGTGTTTTTATTTTCAAATAAATCTTGTTAACGTATTTTTTTTATCCCCTTCAAAAATAAATTATTTAATAAATTGAAAATAAAAATTCAGTTTAAATTAAGAATTGAAAATTAATTTCCAATAACAACAACAACCAACATTATACTTATATTCTTCTAGTAGTCCGAGTTTGGTATAGTCCGAGTTTGTTATAGTCCGATTTTGGGAGGCCGAGTTTGTTATAGTCCGATTTTGATATAGTCCGATTTTGTTATAGGCCGAGATATCATGGATTCGGAAGTATCATGGTATCTCATCTGATCTCGGCCCACAACAAACTCGGACTATAATAAACTCGGCCTTTTACATATTCGGCATTAGAAATCGGACTTTAACAAAAATCGTAATTATACTAATTGCTATTAAGACTCCTAAAAAAAGTTTTTGCTCGGTTCTTTTTCTCCTTGGGGTCTATTTAGTTGTATTTTGAGGGGCCAACAGAAGGGAGGAATTTACTAAAGAACCCTAAGGGATTTTTTTTTAAGTTTCAATAACAATAATAAATTATAAACTTGAAGAAAACAGTAAGTGACAGACACACATGGTTTTCAGTAATGATCACAGGACCATATTCATGAAATATTTTAAACACGCTATTAATTTTCTCTTCAACCGAAAGAAGGTAGGAAACCTTTGAAACCGGGATTGTAGTACTCCCGTTTGGAGGCACACATATATGGATCTGACGCATGTCTGAAGAATACCGATACAATTATTCTCAGATCTGCAGTGACATCACAACATGTAACTGACCAATCAATGATAAACATTTTTGTTATGTTAACAATGTTGAGAGGTGATGCGGATAAGATTCCTCTAGATTTTCCATAGACTTATTGCAAATTAATTTAATTGATATATATCGTAACCAGTTGAATAAAGTAATTTTACTCTTTTAATACTGTTAAAGACACTATATAATATCTCTATTTTGATTTTTAACATACTATAACCTCTGGTTAAAAAATAATCGGCAATATAAATAATCAGTAATTTCTCGTGTGTGTATTGATTTTACTTTCCGCGTAGCGCAGATCCGCGAAGTAGTGTTTGTTCGTCTTTCAAATGAAGTTGAATTATTTGATTTAACGATGAAAATTCAGTACATTTTTTATTCAAGCTGTATGCTATTAAAATAGAAGAGCTCAAAATTTCAAAAGCATCTTTCTATTATTAGTTTTCAAACACCAGTACTACATTATCTAGAAGTAGGACACACTTCCTAAAGTAAGTTAGGCTGTCTCTTTTCCGGTTAGGCCGATGCCTTAAGAAAGTTTATTGCTATATATAGCAAGCTATAGCAAACTTTCCAAAAAATGCTTATTGTCTTGAGATGATTAGCTGTTAATTTATTTTTAGATATTACTTTTAATCTATATTAATTTTAACCTTGACTGTATGTCATGTTATATTTCAATATTTTATGATGTGTTTAAATGTGTAGTTATTGTTGCAAGCTCCATTAGAAATTTGAATTGAGATTATTTTTGGAATAAGGGAAAGGGGGAGGTGAAAAAAATTGGGGGTGGGATTGGAGGATGTAAATAAGAGTTTGCATGGGGGTACAATTTTTCTCATTTCAAATTTCAGAAATCAAAAAGAAAATTCCTACAAATGTTTTCTTTTTAGGAGATTAATATTCAAAAGGCAAAGCGTATTGCTCAAAAGCAATAAAAAAAAAGTTCATTAGACCACATTCATTTTGTGTCAGAAACCTATGCTGTGTTAACTATTTAATCACAATCCAAATTCAGAGCTGTATCAAGCTTGAATGTTGTGTCCATACTTAGCCCCAACTGTTCAGTGTACCACCTCTGTGGTCGTATAAAGCTGCGCCCTGCTTAGCATCTGGTTATATTTTCCGAAGTCTATAAAGGATGTGATATACTCACAGTTACTAAAAGCTAGCTGAAATATGGAACATCATGGTACATGTATCAAATCTTGCAATCCTTCACTCTAGTATTGGTTGCTGAACCTCAGAGAATATTTCTTGCATTACATAGTTATTATTAGAGTAGAATGACCTAATTAGCAAATATACCCTGCATAATTTTATACAGGACTTAAAAGCTTGCAGGGAAAGTAAAACATATTCTAATCTTGTCTTTTGTCAAATTATAAATCAATGAACAATTGATATTCAACTTTAGGAAATAAACAGACACAATTATTGAAGTCGCATATCTAAGTGAACAACAGTATAAAACTTTAACCTTTGTTAATAAGACATTAGAAAAGATAAAAGACAACATCCCAACTTGTTGGCTAAATAAATAATATTGTTTTCGACCAGTACATGATTTTTTTTGCGATCATATGAGCATAAGGAAAAAAAGTTGTTCAACAGCTTTAATACATGGTCATATAGAATAAGATTTGAATTGCTCATTGAAAAGGGCAGATATCTAAAAATACCTCGAGACAATAGAACATGTCCAACTTGTAAAACCTTAGAAGATGAAAATCACTTTCTCCTCCACTGTCAAATTAATAACGTTTTACGTATAAAACTTTTTAATGACATAGCAATAGATAATCCTATGTTTCCAAATCTATCTGATACACAAAAACTAGTAATTCTACTAAATCCTTCTAATATAAACCAAGTGAAATAAACAGGTTCCTTTATAAAACAGTCTTTAGAGCTGAGGACAGGGGACTCTTAGTTAGTTTTACTTGTATATATATAGATATGTGTGTGTTCAACTCAGTTATTTTATTGTTGTTGTTACTTTTGTTTATGTCACAAGTATAATGTTACTTATATGACAAATAAAGATTTATAATAAAGTGGTTACTTTGACACTCCCTAGCATAACACAATTGGTCTCCGAAGTACTTGTCATTAGAATTTATGACAAAGAACTTTCAGTTTCCTGTAAATGTATCCAAAGATGTGTATATCATGTATGCAATACTTTATTTGGTGTACAAGATTATTTTTATACGACCGCAAAATTTGAAAAAAATTTCGTCGTATATTGCTATCACGTTGGCGTCGTCGTCTGCGTCATCGTCGTCCGAATACTTTTAGTTTTCGCACTCTAACTTTAGTAAAAGTGAATAGAAATCTATGAAATTTTAACACAAGGTTTATGACCACAAAAGGAAGGTTGGTATTGATTTTGGGAGTTTTGGTCCCAACATTTTAGGAATTAGGGGCCAAAAAGGGCCCAAATAAGCATTTTCTTGGTTTTCGCACTATAACTTTAGTTTTAAGTTAATAGAAATCTATGAAATTTTGACACAAGGTTTATGACCATAAAAGGAAGGTTGGTATTGATTTTGGGAGTTTTGGTCCCAACAGTTTAGGAAAAAGGGGCCCAAAGGGTCCAAAATTAAACTTTATTTGATTTTTATCAAAATTGAATAATTGGGGTTCTTTGATATGCCGAATCTAACTGTGTATGTAGATTCTGTACTTTTGGTCCCGTTTTCAAATTGGTCTACATTTAGGTCCAAAGGGTCCTAAATTAAACTTAGTTTGATTTTGACAAAAAAATGAATCGGTTGGGTTCTTTGATATGCTAAATCTAAAAATGTACTTAGTTTCTTAATTATTGGCCCAGTTTTCAAGTTGGTCCAAATCGGGGTCCAAAATTAAACTTTGTTTGATTTCATCAAAAATTGAATAAATGGGGTTCTTTGATACGCCAAATCTAACTGTGTATGTAGATTCTTCCTTTTGGTCCTGTTTTCAAATTGGTCTACATTAAAGTCCAAAGGGTCCAAAATTAAACTTAGTTTGATTTTAACAAAAATTGAAATCTTGGGGTTTTTTGATATGCTGAGTCCAAACATGTACTTAGATTTTTGATTATGGGCCCAGTTTTCAAGTTGGTCCAAATCAGGATTTAAATTATTATATTAAGTATTGTGCAATAGCAAGTCTTTTCAATTGCACAGTATTGCGCAATGGCAAGAAATATCTAATTGCACAATATTGTGAAATAGCAATTTTTTTTTTAATTAGAGTTATCTTTCTTTGTCCGAAATAGTAAGCAAGAAATATTTAATTGCACAATATTGTGCAATAGCAAGATTTTTTTTAATTGGAGTTATCTTTCTTTGTCTAGAATCAACTAAAATCTTTGTTATATACAATATACAATGTAAACGAGTCTAAATTGAAAACTACGTTCAAACCTATGATTGCGTTGGATAAAAACCGCAATTTTTCGTTGTAGAAGGGTCTAAAAACAGCACAAACAACATTTTCCAAAAGACCAAAAAAGTGAAAAAGTATATTTAAACAAAACGCATTTGACTAACAGGTCGAACAACTGATGTTCTTTAACCCTGCTGACTGCCATTGACGATTGCCAAATAAAATTGATCACAAGATGTAACAAACTGGATCTGAATATAAATTTAATACGTCACAGAAAAAACAATTTTGTTAACTTGTGGCTACGATGTATTGCCACAAACATTCGGTGTCAATATTTCTTTAGTACAGCAGATCTAGATTTCGACAATATATGTCTCTTCAGTGATGTTAGGGATCGAAACGGTATTTGGAAGGCCATATAATTTACTCTTAATTTAAGATTGACTCTTGAATTTTAAGAGACAATATATAGGATGAACGGATCATATAAACCGGAGGGAAAACATGATACATGCCCAAACAAAAAATATAAACCAGTCTAAATTGAAAACTACGTTCAAACCTATGATTGCGTTGGATAAAAACCGCAATTTTTATACGTGTGCATGTCAAACAAATTTCGTTGTAGAAGGGTCTAAAAACAGCACAAACAACATTTTCCAAAAGACCAAAAAAGTGAAAAAGTATATTTAAACAAAACGCATTTGACTAACAGGTCGAACAACTGATGTTCTTTAACCCTGCTGACTGCCATTGACGATTGCCAAATAAAATTGATCACAAGATGTAACAAACTGGATCTGAATATAAATTTAATACGTCACAGAAAAAACAATTTTGTTAACTTGTGGCTACGATGTATTGCCACAAACATTCGGTGTCAATATTTCTTTAGTACAGCAGATCTAGATTTCGACAATATATGTCTCTTCAGTGATGTTAGGGATCGAAACGGTATTTGGAAGGCCATATAATTTACTCTTAATTTAAGATTGACTCTTGAATTTTAAGAGACAATATATAGTATATTCACTCTTTACTACCAACTGATAAATTAAAATAATCTTTACCATTCAGTGATAACAAGCAGTTTTTTTACATCTTAATATTTTATGATGTATTTAAATGAGTAGTTATTGTTGCAAACTCCATTAGAAATTTTAATTTAGATTAGTTTTGGAATAAGGGAAAGGGGGATGTGATTAAACAAGAGGCTCTCAAGAGCCTGAATCGCTCACCTTAATTCTTTTGGTTAAATCTCTCATCAATGATTATTTTGGCTTTTCAATTTATTTAAATTGTTTTTTGGATCGTCCTATTTTCTTCAAAAGCAAAAAAAAAAATCATTTTCTCCTATGTTCTATTTTAGCCATAGGAGCTATGTTTCTGACATACAAGGAAATGAAATATAAAATTTATACTAGATACTATGAAACTCATTTAGCCTAAGTTTGGCTGAAATTGATACAGCAGTTTCAAAGGAGAAGATTTTTTAAAGTAAGTCAACATGATGAACAAATTGTGAAAAAAGTCTTTAAAGGGCAATAACTCCTTAAGGGGTCAATAGACAATTTTGGTCAAATTGACTTAATTGAAGATCTTACTTTGCTGAACATTATTGCTGTTTACAGTTTATTTCTATCTATAATTATATTCAAGATAATAAACAAAAACAGCAAAATTTCCTTAAAATTATCAATTCAGGGGCAGCAACCCAACAACAGGTTGTCTGATTCATCTGAAAATTTCAGGGCAGATAGATTTTGACCTGATAAACAATATTACCCAACGTCAGATTTGCTCTAAATGCTTTGGTTTTTGAGTTATAAGCCAAAAACTGCATTTGACCTCTATGTTCTATTTTTAGCAATGGCGACCATGTTTGTTGATAGATCACAACTTCGGATACAATTTACAAATAGATACCCTAAGGAACATTCAGTTAAAGTTTGCAAGTATTTGGCCCAGTAGTTTCAGAGGAGAAGATTTTTGTAAAAGATTACTAAGATTTACGAAAAATGGTTAAAAATTGACTTTAAAGGGCAATAACTCCTAAAGGGGTCAACTGACCATTTCCGTCATGTTGACTTATTTGTAAATCTTACTTTGCTGAACATTATTCCTGTTTACAGTTTATCTCTATCTATAATAATATTCAAGATAAAAACCAAAAATAGCAAAATTTCCTTAAAATTACCAATTCAGGGGCAGCAACCCAACAACAGGTTGTCTGATTCATCTGAAAATTTCAGGGCAGATAGATCTTGACCTGATAAACAATATTACCCCCATGTCAGATTTGCTCTAAATGCTTTGGTTTTTGAGTTATAAGCCAAAAACTGCATTTGACCCCTATGTTCTATTTTTAGCAATGGCGACCATGTTTGTTGATAGATCAAAACTTCGGATACAATTTATAAATAAAATACCCTAAGGAACATTCAGTTAAAGTTTGAAAGTATTTGGCCCTGTAGTTTCAGAGGAGAAGATTCTTGAAATAGTTTACGACGACAGACGAGGACGACGGAGGACGACGACAGACGACGACAGACGACGGACGCCAAGTGATGGCATAAGCTCACTTGTCCCTTCGGGACAGGTGAGCTAAAAAATTGGATTCAATTTTTCTCATTTGAAATTTCATAAATAAAAAGAAAATTTCTTCAAACATTTTTTTGAGAGGATTAATATTCAACAGCATAGTGAATTGCTCTAAGAGAAAACAAAAATTTTAAGTTCATTAGAACACATTCATTCTGTATCAGAAACCTATGCTGTGTCAACTATTTAATCACAATCCAAATTTAGAGCTGAATCCAGCTTGAATGTTGTGTCCATACTTGCCCCAACCATTCAGGGTTCAACCTCTGCGGTCGTATAAAGTTGGTTCAATTTTGTCTGGCATGTTTTATTTGACCATGACCTCATTTTGACGATTAATTTAAGTTTTTTTTTTTTTTATATTATATTTTTAGCACATGGTCATCTACATTTGGTGTATGGAATGATTTTAAGGTGTATATAAAATTGAGAAAGGAAATGGGGAATGTGTCAAAGCGACAACAACCTGACCATAGAGCAGACAACAGACGATATGTCTATCTGGAAATAATCATCTGACCTCATTTTCATGGTTCAATGGCCAATCTTCAATGTGCAATAGGTCCATTATATTTCCCTGTCTTATCATTGTTGTTTGGTTTCTGTCTCACTGACATATATAATCAACCATCACAATCATTTATAAATATGCAACAAACACATGATAACATATTTTATTTCAACCTAAATTATCAATTTAAGTTTTAGAAAAGCACATTAAAAATATTTAAAAATACATGCATCTGGAAAAAACTTAGGATAATCAATTTGAACAATATTGACATCAGAAAAAAACTGAGAAATAATTAGATTCAACTTGAAATTGAATTACCGGTTCTACGTCACTGTTCCATACAGCAAAAATGACAAATCTTTTAAATGTTTTTCTTTTGAAATACCGAAATTATGGGAGCAATAAAATGAAATAAAATTGAAGAAAACAAAGCCAATTTCTAACAAAATCATAGTTTAAAAAATAACGTTTTCATTTAGTCACTTAGATGGTTGAATTGAAAATATTAAACTATCATTTATTGCCTTCCCCAAAGATAAAAACAGCAAAACATAAACAACGCTGTGCAAATAAAACACACAATATGGTAACTTGTCATATCTGTATGGAGGACACTCTGGTAAGGTTAAAAAATACAAAATTAACAACTTCAAAACAAAACAAGTTATTTAAAACGTTTTATGTACAGAAATCTATAAATAATGATTTTCTGAAGATGCATGTGACACATATGAAAAAATTAAAATTCTATAAAAAATATATTGAAGTACAATAAGATGTACATTAAGTGTCTAAAAGCCAAGCTTGAAAATATTTTAACAGAGATTTTGCATTCAGTCTGGGCATCTTGAGATCTGGTTATTTTTCTGTTGATATTTTCCTTCAGACTGGAGGTAGAAAGAAAGATATAGTAGGTTTTTTTCTTCATCTGAAAGTAATGGCAAATTGAGAGTTTAGTGCTTGCTCAGGAAACATTACTCTGCTGCAAACAATGTCATAAAACAGAGATTTATTATTCTCATAATTCTTAAAATCTGTGTGAAAAGTTTTGATTCAAGTTTCACATACAAACTTCTGTGTGATAGCTTGTATACATGTAGCTAGTTAATTTAATAAAACCTATCTTACATGTAATGAAAAAAATAAAACACTTTATCAAAATTTTATATAAGAAAACCTTGCATTGTTACCTTATATTATATGGCAGTTTAAAGTTTGACAACATGTTTGATGAATACATTCATAAGAAGAAATCCTGACTTATCAACAGGTGACAAAAAAAAGTTTGAAATAAATATTGACAAAAATGTTTAATTCATATATTATCACCAAAAATATATATATTGCAAAATCAATGTGAGAAAATTACAATAGAAATACCTACTGGCCCAAAATATAATTAGATGCTCCACAGGAACAAATTGAATTCATATACAAAATATATTACAAAATGTCAATCTATAAATTAATAAATAAATAAAGCTACTAAACAACTGTTTTCAAAAATTCTACATAATTATCCAACAGTTTAAGAGGAAACCATAAATATGTAAACAAATATTTTCTTCGCATGCACAAGTCGTCTTTGACCCATTCACATTTCCTACTGTTTTTGTGTTTGAATATCTGTGAAAATATATACACCACAAGGAGGTAAGGGAAAATAAATCATGATTTAAAAAAGTTTTGAAAAGTTGAAAATTAAAAGGCTTTACATAAACCGATGATATAGTTAACCTTTACTTAAGATTTACTGGAGTTCAACAGATTTTTTTTATTAATTACTTTTGTTTTTTGTTGTAAAATAAACATGTACTCTCTTTATCTAGACCTATTCTGAACCTATACAATGCGTCAACCTCTAGCTTTAAAAAATTGTGAATAAACCATTAAAACACTAAACACTAAACAGAAAGTATCAAATTATCACAGATTTACCATCAATACTACAATGTAAATTCATGAAATAACCAAAAACATTCAGATATGACATAAGACCGTTGTTGACAAGGTTACTAACAATTCAAAAATGCAAATGAATATGTGGTGGAGTTAACTTTATTTAGAAAGCAACAATCTTGATTCGAAAAATGATTAGAAATCAAAATGATTACGAAACTGATAGAGAAACATGTCAGTCAGAAAGTTAATCAATCTATTTTACGAGTTGTAACAATAAACATTTTTTGCTTCTTCTCTTGTTATACATGTGTATTTTTATATCACAATATTGATCTAAAAAAAAATCATATTCATGTATCAGTAAATGTTCTTATTTTCATCTTAAATCCTTAAATTTCATGAAATAAGATGAAAAATTCTTAATTCTCTGACAAATAATATAAAAACTTTTTCTTGAAAAATTATTTATCTTAATATTCCAAAATTTAATTGAAAATCCCAAATGAAATAACAGCTACATGTGCAAAGAATTGTAAACAATTAAATTACTCATATGATAATTTCTTTGAAGAAACTAACTTATAAAAGGCAATATTGATATAAACTGTATAAATTGTTTTTAATAAATATGATGCACATCAGCTCTGTAAGTACACAAACAGATATTTATTATTTCTAAACTGACCTATAAATACAAGAAACTTATTTTCATCATTGCTTGGATAGTATGTAGAATCCATGAATAGATTTCACAATTCATGTGCTTTAATTTTTCCTCTATCTTAATAGGGCTTTCAAGTATTTTTTTTATAAAACTCTTTCCCACATAAAAGATTTTACTTTTTAATTTTTCAAGTGCAAAATGATTTAACCCACACACAACCTTTAATTCATAAAGTGAATGCATTTACCCAATATCCCATGCATGGGAGATATAATCCGAGATTGGCATTTACCATAATGCAAAATAAAGGGAAATCACTTATCAAAATTAGTGTTTCCTCTACAAAAAGGAAATTGCATCTATGAAGCCCTGCTTATAGTGGATACCGACCATTTATCTTATTAACATATAGCCTAAGTGATCTCAGTCCAATGCTCTGAACATAAATTTATCTGTATATATGCATATGTAAATATCAAGTTAAAAAATGAAATAAAGCTGATCAGGAAATTTTAACAAAGACTCTAAGATTAACAGTTTTCAATGTAGTATAACAATGTGACTGTGACTAGAAAGTATTTGTTTCAATCAATAAGTTCTTAACATCTGAATCTGACTCTGCTTGTGATATAAGTTTACACGAAACATCTAGGTAAACCAAGCACAGCACAAGATCTTCCATAAATTCTTGAAGTGAAACTTTCGACAATGTCAATTTCATCTTTCAATGGATCGTACAGCTGTATTAATGTAGACAGATAATGTTCTCCATTGATACCACCAACAACATAAATCTTGTGGTCAATGACACACACACCAGCTTCCCTAATGTTTAGACTTCTTTGACACAGTGTCCATTGATTGACAACTGGACAGTACCTCTCAATAGCAATCACAGGTACAGGGAAGCCATAATTGTCTTCAACATTGCCACCTATTACATATAAATTGTTTTGTACTTCTGCCATTGAATGGTTCATTCTCATCTGTAACATGGGTGATCTTTCTTCCCAATTGTCTAACTGTGGGTCATAGCATAGAAATTTTTTGGTGCTTCCTGTCAATGTCTGTCCTCCTGAAACATATATTTTCCCAAGGCAAACTGCACCAGCATGTCCATATAAATGTCTGTCAAGTGGACATTTAAATTCCCATTCATTCCTAGCAATATCAAAGCATTCCATTGTGTACATGACCTTATTTTCATCTTGACCAGCTATTGCATAGAGTTTATGATCAACTGCAACCAATACAAAATCTTTGCGTGGTTCATTCATTGCTGCCAAATCATACCACCTATCAAAACGAGCATCATATCGAAAACATCTAGCTGTAGCAATTTCATTTTGACTACTATCATATTTTCCACCACAAGTATACATGAAATTATCAACAACAACAACTGCAGGATTATACAAGGGTACTATAGTATCTCTCAGATAATCACGCCTCTTTGTTTTTAATGTATAATGTTCAAGATTTTGAGCATGGCACATGACAATAGATTTCATATCTGAACGGACTTGTGTTCTTTGAGTTTGCAGCATTGATTGTTTACCGACAACAATATGATAGTCTTTAGCCTCTGTCAGTAATAGAGAACATTCTCGATTCTGTTGCATGACTGGCACCAGACTAACCTTTTCTACCAATTCCTCTCCTGACAATAATGGCAGTCTAATATTTCTCATCAATAAAGCTACACAACCTTCCCTTTCTAACGGACTGTGTGCTATCCACTTCAATAGCATTTGAAATAGACAATATTCTGACATGATATTAAGGCTGTTTTCCTGTAACAATGATGAAAGCTGTGTTGTGGACAGTGTATAATATTGTTCAGTGTCAGCTACAGTTTCAAAGTTACTTAAAATAAACTTCTTTGCAATTGAATGCAGTATTGAAAGACTGTAAAGTTCAGCAAGATTCAAAATGTCCACACAATTTCCAACAGTAATAGAAGACTCTAAATATTTGCTGCAAAGAGTTACAGCATCATTTATCTGTAAGTGTGTTGCTGCTGCTAGAACTTCTTCAACATTGTCAGAATTTAATTCCAATATACCAGTGTATGCAAAGTCTACTATAATCTCTAAACCACATCCTGAAATGCCTTTCAAATCCACACTGTCTTCTCTGCTTTCTCTCATATTACCTAGAATAATGATAAATAACTAATTGATTATCGGTACAAACATTTACTTAATTTTAGAGAAATCTCAAGGCAATAAGATTTTTTTTAAAGAACAAAGAAAGTGTCCCTTGTATACAGTTTTAAATTGGCATAACTGACTAACTGTTAATTGCTATTTATAGTGCCAGCCCCAAGTCAAAACTAACTACATTTCACATTGTCAGTGGTTGTACATGTATATTGTTATACCTTATTGATTTATTAGGGGGATTTTATGTTGATATCAAATCTGTGATCGTTTCAATTTCATAACATTATTCCAAATTTTGTAACTACTATGATGATAGCTAATTTAAAACTTGGATGAAATCTGTAGATTTATTTTCAAGGATTCAATTTTCTTGGATGGAAGAAAATTTGTATTTGTACATGCACATACATGACAAACTGTATTTTCATGTAGATAAAGCCTATACAGGGGCGGATCCAGGAATTTTGAACGGGGGGGCGAAGATTATAAATTTCGCCGTGCGTAGCGAGGCGAAAAATTTTTGGGAACTTTTTTGGCTAAAAAAACATAAAAATAAGTGTAATCTATGTACTATTTAAACAGTTCCTAGCTTGGGGCATGTATATTTTATAGTTGCTGTAAAGTGTAAGGGTTGGACATTTTTTATGCTGTATTCTCCCTATTAATTGTCTATCATAAAATGATAGTATTGATAAAAAAAAAGTTATGTACTGATATATTTGATGTAGGACTTGTCAGTAAAAAATAGACATGGAAATTCGATGAAATTTACAATACGACCGACACGAGTTAAAAAAGACAAACAAGTAGTTTTTATCAAAATGTTTGATTGATATCTTTCACCCAACATAACTTAGAGAACCGAAGTGAGGGGTTCCAAATCCACCAAAGACTACGAAAGTGTCTGAAATGGCAACGAAGTTATGAATGACGGTCGACAAATGGAGACATAAAGGTCACACCCAGCAGGCAGGTCACAGTCTGGTCTTGAAAAAAGTATTCAATATATATAAGTCCGGCGAAACAAACATTCCAGTCGGACATGCAAACCCCGGCCACAAAAAAATACGTCCGTTTTTATTCATCATGTTCAATATATGCTAAATAATTTTGTTGGAAATTTTCGTTTTTAATAGCAAAAAAATGGACAAGACTATTGTTTTCAATCCAGATATGGCCAGAATTTTTGTTTCAGGCAAGAATCAGAGTCAATTTTTTTCTCTCTCAAATATCTCAGACTGCATGCCTCCTCAAATCAAATGGTTCGTACCTGAGACTTGAAATCTTTCTAGAGCTTATACTAAAATTGAGAATGGAAATGGAGAATGTGTCAAAAAGACAACAACCCGACCATAGAAAAAACAACAGCAAAAGTTCATGAACAGGTCTTCAATGTAGCGAGAAATTCCCGCACCCGGAGGCGTCCTTCAGCTGGCCCCTAAACAAATATATACTAGTTCAGTGATAATGAATGCCATACTAACTTTCAAATTGTACACAAGAAACTAAAAATAAAATAATACAAGACTAACAAAGGCGAGAGGCTCCTGACTTGGGACAGGCACAAAAATGCGGCGGGGTGACTGGGGATCATTATTCAACTTTTTTATTTATAAAATAAGCTGGGGCATTTGGAGTTAAACATGTTTTCGTAGGTAAATAATATTGTGGAACTTTTTTTTCATGAGAGTGTTATAGTCTATAGAGTATTTACTATTACTTTCTGTTTGGTGGAATAGTGAAATAGAAGTCAATACGTTCTTGCTCAATCCTGTCGCTTTGAAGGTGTCCTGGTTGTCATGACATCCTCGGCCTAAGCAATGTGTATTACTGTAATTTGAATTTCAAAATGACCGAGTGCCGTTTTTTCAACGCACTGGTCAACTCCACAATAGCAAATCACATGACTTTGACAATCAGTAAATACCAGCGAAAAAATATCTTTATAAGTAAAGAATTGTGGTATAAAAATTAAATACTCGGGAAATGGCTAAGTTCACGAAGTCTAGTCTGATTAATCATTTTACAAAAAACAAAAACAAAAAAGTCCGAGCAAAGGGGGTGTACGCCCTCTACGCCCCCCTCTGAATCCGCCACTGCCTATATGCCAATGATAGTAGTAAAATTTTATTTCAATGAGCTCTTAAAATTCATGGTTTATATAATGCAGGAAAAAATTATTACCATAAATGATTGTAAATTTACTGTACTAGTATTAAAAAAAATTAACATTGTCACCAGATTAGCATACCTATGTCTCACTGCCTGCATCTGTCTTTGCCTGCATGACAAATTCTTCTTACTGACATTTAGACATTGTTCAATATAAACAAGCGGTAAATATGAACGTATAATACATATTTCAGTGAATACAGCATGTCATGATTGAATTCTACACCATTCAAGGCCATTTAATGTCAGAGTGATGATAAAATTAAATTAAAAAAAAAAACTCTCTAAAATTTGTTTCCAATCGTTAGAGAAAATGATATTACCTGTCAGCATAACTTGAAAGTAATCACTGCAGGCAGCCATCACAGCTTTATGAACATTAATTCTTGTTCCATCAGCATACAGGGCATAATCACATAATATACCACCTTTCCTGAGGTCTTGTAAGCCTTTCATAACTTTGGAGCAATAGTTTTTGGCTACCAATGACATACTGATATTATCTATTTCTTCACACAAAGGTTGTCCCATCACACCATCTGCTGCTGATTGCCTAGCTTGTTTCCTTGGTGAAAGAGGCATGACGGCTCTATTCTTATGGTTCAGCTGAGGTCAATATCAGATAAAATCTGAAAAAATACAAAAAAAATGTTAGTACCAGAAGGTGCCAAAATAAACCAAGTTGTAAGGGATGTTTGAGAAGTACCCAAAAGGTAATAATTGAAGTGGGTATCAGGTACAAAATTATCCAGCCCAACATTGATCCAGCCCGAAGTTGATATATGTCCCATGTCGATCCGTCCCCCTTATAAGATAATAATGAATATCTTATAATCTTTAAAAGGGTCAACAGGCTAAACTGCATAATTTGAGGCAATTTAATTCTTTGTTATCTGTTATTCTGAGAATATTTTTGCTGTTGGATGTTATTGTCTTATTTCTTGTTAGCTCAGTTATATGACTTTATTTTTTGTTATCTGATACTGTGAGAATGTATTCCCTGTCTTACTGTCATTATCCCATCACCTTTGAGGTATTTAAATACCTATTGCCTGACCAGAATAAAAAATTGTCAACACAATTTGTCCATATAAATTGTGCAATAGGTATTGTGAGAGCTCATCAACAGGTGGTCATTAAACTACCCAGTAAAAAAATCTTCACTATTTCTAAAAGGTAAAATTTATATGACCGATAGCTAGCTTGCTTTCCTCATGCATCATGACCAATGTCCTGAATAGACTATTCTATTTAGTAGCAATTTTACCTGACCATATCGGGAAATAGGTATTTAGTCGGATCTTAACACATACTTGTGATTTGTTTAAACCGGTTTTCGATAAAAATATATGAAGAAATGTCAAAATGTTTAGGACTTAATTAAATCCGTATTTTGGTAAGATTGTGCAAGCATACGATTTTATTGCGTCTTACACTTTGAGAAGCGAATAATCTGTAACTACTTTATTCAAATATTCTGTAAAAACGTTAATATTGAGCTATGAAAGTCAGTTTTAAAAAAGTGCAAAAAAATATTTTTACAGTGGGTTAGCTTCCATTAGTCTTCACTATCTATAGATTAACAACTTTTGGTTATATTTATAATTCAGAATCATCATTGAAGCTGGAGCACAATTAATTAATTATATGGATGTGCCATTTCAAAAAAGTTATACGAGAATTGTCTCCCCTTAACAGGTTCATTTTTTTTATAATTATGTTTAGGTTTCTGATATAATTTTGAATAATTACAAAATGAATCAATGCAATATATTTCAGTTTTTGTTATTGATGTATCAAAACAATTGATGTACTAATATAATTTCATAAATTTGAAACGTTTAAAATTTTTACATACCAATATAAAGAACTTTTTATCATTTTTGAAATAGACTATGAATGATAAGGGCATGAATATACTTCCCTTCATGATAGATTGATTGGGAAATGAGATAATAAAGATAAAAAAAAAAAAAAGATTGGGAAATGAGCCAGAGTTATATATTTGTGATGACAGAGAGGGACTAGCAAGCAACTTTTAATTGTAGCTAATTCATTGTTAAAACAATGTTCCACTATAAACGAATGTTATTTTATACAAATATAAGGACTTAGTTAGCTAAATCTACAAATTTAATATTCAGGATCTACTTCAATTGGAATAACTGTTAAAAATTTATTTTCAATACATCAAAAAAAGTACAAATGGCTTAGTGAATAGAAATTTCAATGCTTTATTCTTCATTAAGAAAGTGGGATATACCAGCAATGATTTATTTGTGATTGTAAGCAAAATGAATAAATTTACAATAAATATCTTTATAAAAAGAACAAATATTGTATTTATTAATGTAAAATGTCCCATACCTAAATAGAATAGTTCATTCAGGACATTAAACATGAGGAAAGCAAGCTAGGTACATGTATCATTCATTTAAATTAGCTCTGTCAAAAACAAACCAGGTAAATAAATCTACAGGTAGTTAAATGACCACCTGTTGATAATAGCTCTCACAATACCTATTGTACAAATTAAATGGACAAATGGTCAGGCAATAGGTAATTAACTACCACAAAGCTTATTGGATAGGCACAGTAACTTTTATTGAACATTGGAATTAATGTAAGCATTTTGACAGCCAGTCTTTCATGTCTTTGGTAGAAATTATAAATTATTGAACATTTGGATTTTACCACTGTTAATATTGTGGTAATTTATTGGGAGAAGGAATACAGTAACATAGACATTTCAGATCATCACCTAAACATATTAAAATCACTCAGGTTAAGAACCATTCCAGTATATCTTATCATTATACATAGTTCTTTGTTTTATCATGACATACTTGTGGTTAGGCACTTTAGATGCATGCACAAATATATTTTTATTTAAAAAATTAGATCAACATTAATATCTGCAGATGCATGTGAATTCCCTTAATAATCTTTAATTAAAGAGCAGTTCAGGCTATTAGATAAATCGCATATATGTCAAAGTGATTGTTATCAGTGACTTGGTCATTATAGTTCTGTCACAGTGATATTGTTCGCCTTAAATTAACGGAGAATAAAGGCTTTTTCCCCTGGAGAAAAATCCCAATTTGAAAAATAATGGCTTAAAATTATTCCCAAAAGGACAACTATATTCCCAAACAGTGCAGTCTCGTTAAAAATTGTGCATGGAAACAAACTGAGAAACACTCATCTACCCTAAACATTTTTCATGCCTAAAATGACTATATGTGCAGATTTGAAAGTCTACATGCATTTATGTATCATCACTGTTGAATTTAATAAGGAGTCTTATTTCAAATGAGGGTCTGCAAATTGAAGTTCTGGTCAAATTCATGGTTTATTATAAATTTCCCAATTTGATAAAAATGATGCATATTTTCCCAATGAAAAAGGGTAGAGGTAGTTTAGAAAAAAGCCAACAATATCACTAGGTTCAGGTGTATTTTTGGTAACAATGCAGTGTATACATGTAGGTGTTTATGAATCATAAATTATGATATATGGAAAAAGATTTGACATGCAATTTCAACAAGAGGCTCTCAAGAGCCTGAATCGCTCACCTGAATTTTTTTGGTTTAATCTCTCATCAATGATTATTTTGGCTTTTCAATTTATTCAAATGTTCTTTGAATCGTCCTATTTTCTTCAAAAGCAAAAAAAAAATCATTTTCTCCTATGTTCTATTTTAGCCATAGGAGCTATGTTTCTTGACATACAAGGAAATGAAATATAAAATTTATACTAGATACTCTGAAACTCTGAATCTCATTTAGCCTAAGTTTGGCTGAAATTGATACAGCAGTTTCAAAGGAGAAGATTTTTTAAAGTAAGTTAACATGATGAACAAATTGTGAAAAAGGACTTTAAAGGGCAATAACTCCTTAAGAGGTTAATTGACAATTTTGGTCAAATTGACTTATTTGTAGATCTTACTTTGCTTAACATTTTTGCTTTTAACAGTTTAATTGTATCTATAATAATATTCAAGATAATGACCAAAAACTGCAAAATTTCCTTTAAATTACCAATTAAGTGGCAGCAACCCAACAATGGGTTGTTTGATTCATCTGAAAATTTCAGGGCTGATAGATATTGACCTAATGAACATTTTTATTCCATGTCAGATTCACTCTAAATGCTTTCGTTTTTGAGATATAAGCCAAAAACTGCATTTGACCCCTATGTTCTATTTTAAGTAACGGCTGCCATGTTTTTTGACAGATCAAAAATCGAAGCACATACTTTGTGCAGGATAATCTAAGGAACAAACATGCTAAGTTTCAACCAAATCCATTCAATAGTTTCAGAGGAGAAGATTTTTTAAAGTTAGCAAATATGATGAACAAATTGTGAAAAATTGTCATTAAAGGACACTAACCCCTTAAGGGGTCAATTGAGAATTTTGGTCATATTAACTTATTTGTAGATCTTACTTTGCTGATCATTTTTGCTGTTTACAGTTTATCTTTATCTATAATAATATTCAAGATAATGACCAAAAACTGCAAAATTTCCTTAAAATTACCAATTAAGTGGCAGCAACCCAACAATAGTTTGTTTGATTCATCTGAAAATTTCAGGGCTGATAGATCTTGATCTAATGAACATTTTTACTCCAGTCAGATTTGCTCTAAATGCTTTTGTTTTTGAGATATAAGCCAAAAACTGCATTTGACCCCTATGTTCTATTTTAAGTAACGGCTGCCATGTTTTTTGACGGATCAAAAATCGAAGAGCACACTTTGTGCAGGATATACTAAGGAACAATCATGCTAAGTTTCATCCAAATCCATTCAGTAGTTTCAGAGGAGAAGATTTTTTAAAGTTAGCAAATATGATGAACAAATTGTGAAAAATTGTTGCTGTTTACAGTTTATCTTTATCTATAATAATATTCAAGATAATGACCAAAAACTGCAAAATTTCCTTAAAATTACCAATTAAGTGGCAGCAACCCAACAATGGTTTGTTTGATTCATCTGAAAATTTCAGGGCTGATAGATCTTGATCTAATGAACATTTTTACTCCAGTCAGATTTGCTCTAAATGCTTTTGTTTTTGAGATATAAGCCAAAAACTGCATTTGACCCCTATGTTCTATTTTAAGTAACGACGGCCATGTTTTTTGACGGATCAAAAATCGAAGCGCACACTTTGTGCAGGATATACTAAGGAACAATCATGCTAAGTTTCATTCAAATCCATGCAGTAGTTTCAGAGGAGAAGATGTTTGAAAAATTGTTAACGACGACAGACGACGACGACGACGGACGCCAAGTGATGAGAAAAGCTCACATGGCCTTTTAAGCCAGGTGAGCTAAAAACAATTGTCTGTCTACAGTGAAAAAATATAAAGAAATGACAAAGATATGAGGGTTTAAAGGAAAGTTAGTGTGCAATTTTTATTCATCACTACATTGCTTTAAACAAAGATTTACGCTTCACCTTTCAATTTCTTTTGAAGGGAATAGGCAGGTAATAATCATAGAAAATATATATGAATATGCAAAGTACTTTAGTTATGGTGAACGGTAACAACCGTAAGGAATATTTGAAATTGAAACATAGAGAAATTTATCTGGAACAACATAAAAGTGACTTTCTGTTGATATTTATTGACAGCAATGAGACGGATATTCGTTTCATTTCTATTGGTAATGAGTTTACTTTTAACATAAAAATTTAGTTTTTAATTACTTTATAAAATAGATCACATCAAAATCTTTTTAACATGTCAATATTTGTATATCCGTGCACTTTATTACACCTCAGGTGTTTCCGTTCTTACTCGGATATATAATTAGGACAAAATCTCCCTAGAGCTGTGACAAACTCGATCTCAACTAATTAACAACCACTTACAGAAAAGCCGGTAACACTTTTTGTGTAATTGAATCTTCTTTTCGTCCTCTCTCCTTTTCATATAACCTCCTTTATTAAACATATTATCTATGCTCATTTTAAGATGGGTAGGCATTATTTGTCAATATCTATATATACCTAGCCTATAATAATTCAGAATTGAGGTGCCAAAATGTTATAGAAAATCAACCGTTTCACAATAGCAAAATTTTAAAGAACTCCATAACAAATATTCACTTTGATATGCAGAATTTTCCAAAACACAGCTTCTGTTAGTGCCAATCAGGTCAGGTGCAGCCCATGTGTTATTGGAATTAAAACATGGCTTTGATTCCAAAACGAAAGGACATGAGATATGATATTGATAGTGACATCACATTAAAATGTGTTACAGAATTAGCCATATCAAAGGGAAACTCAAGTGTTTGATAATTTAACCCCTTTCTGCAAAAAAAGAACACAGGCCAGGGGCATAGCTAGTAAGAAACGATGTACAAGCAACTACTGCAAAAGAAGAGCGAGTCGAAAAAAATTTGGGACCCTTTTATGCAGAAAATGTTTTTCTTCGGTTTTCTGTCATAGGGCGGTTAAAAGGAGTGCTATATATGCAGTCTGTAGTCAGGACTTATAAAAAAATTATGATTGTATTTAACTATTAATAAATCTTCTGAATAGAGTAATACATAAACAACAAATATTTGTGATACAGAATTTACTCAAAATTGTCAAAAATCTGCTCTTCGGGTCTAGGCAGAAACAATCTTCTCTATTACTTTGTACAATATTCACACTGAAATACCGATGAATATATATGCAGTAATGCTAGTAAGTGCATGTCATTGTTCATTGTTGATTGTACATTTGTTTTCAACATATGTAGTACACTGATAGATCTCCATGGTAGCACTTGCAAGATGTTATAAACCAGCGTACATATTCGGCATCGAGCGACCTCCCTATTAAATTCGTCAAAATTACATGCCAGGTCTGTTTCGTATGTCTCAGACAATGTTGAGATTTCTTCCTCTGTTATATTTCCTACAACACGATGAAGCAGATACCCTGCAAAGAAGCGATTTTCTGAAAATACTGGACGCGACTCCACTCTCCAGTTCCCTTATCATATGGTCTATGAACGCAAAAAATAATGGGACTTTCCAATACAGTTTTGGCGTGTTTGCAGGGTGATTGGCTCCGGAAGTCTGCCGACCACATCACCACGGCATATTTTCAATGATATTGAAGGGTTCTGATAAATCTTATGCCGATTGGTACATCTCATTCCAAACTGATAAACCGTACACTATAAAATGTGCTCCAAAACAACTATGTGTCTTAAGGGCATATCCAACAGTTTATTTCTGACGGTGAGAATTTTTTCCCTTTAAGATATTTTATTCTTCAATTGACAGAGAATCACATTTTGCCAAAAATAATATATGTAGTCGATTTCGTTTTTGCAAAAAATGCTACTGAAAAATAAACATTTTCGCAATTTTGGAGTAAAAAAGATTTTTTATTTAAAAAAAATAATTATGATTTTTTAATCAACATTAACTTATATAATTGGGCTCAAATTGAAGCTAAATAATTTAAGATGGTATGAAAAATCTAACTTTAACATTTAAAGCATTAATTCTTACTCAAATAAAGCCAAAAACGTCATGGTGAACCCAAACAACGGCAAGAAATGAACATTTGAAATGCACATTTTTCCTTTTTTTAAATATTTCTAACGGTGTCGATTTGGCCAAAATAAAATATGTTATTCTATGAAAAAAACAGAACGTAATAACGTTTTGAAAAATATTTGTCACCATACTCGTTTTTTGAGGAAAATTGAGATATATAATATTGTTTACCCAATCCCTCCCGTTAGCCTCACAAATTGCGCCAAAAATTAAGACGTTTTCCGAAAATAACGTTATATTTCCCCGCTAATTTTTCAAAGGCAGTGCGACGGTGTGGCAGACAAAATGTATTTACACTGTGACTTTGTTAGGTAGTTGTCTCGATAGCACTCATATCGCATCTTCTTCTTTATAATGAACCAGTATCTGGACGAGATAACAATCCAGTTAGTTTTACTATTATTTTCGTCAAAATTGTGAAACCCGGGTGTGAAACAAACAAACCGTGGAATTACAGACTATTTAAATACTAATAGTCCCTCTGGTATCTTTCATCTCTCTTTTTAAAAACAAAAGTATTACACGTTAGAAATCTGTTTCTGTGTATCAGTCTATAGTACCAAAGCAGAATTAATTTTCATATTATATTTCCATTTGATCTTTTTGTTCTGAATATTCATTTAGTATGCCACTTGACGCACTTGTGACTTGACGTCCGTCATCCATAATCATAATTTATTTGACCATTACTTTACAATGAAGCGTTTTGCTTATATCGAAATTAACAAACACTAAAAACTCACTGACTCCGTATTATTTATTCATTTTGCAGTTTCGGAATTTTTATTCTTTATATGTTTCTAGCTATAACAAAAATCTGTATGTTGACTCTTAGTGTTTTGAATTGGGTCGTTGGGTTGCTGTCGTATTAATGTATACCTTTAAATCTTTTTTAAAACTAGAGGATTGATTTGGGTATGGAAATATTCACATCTCTGGACTTCTCCCGTCCGACAGTATATCTTTGCTAAAATTGGGTGCGGCCGTTTAGCTGCTCGGAAATATATATTTACGGCCTCGTTTAGTCGAAATAAAAATGTCGTATATCCGATGCATAGTGCAGTAAGAGTTTCGCGCTATCTATACGTTAAACAAACATCGAAATAAATGGTTGAAAGGATATACGAACTTCGAATAAAATCTCTAAACAACAACAAAGGTTACATGAATCTTCAAATAAGTCACATTGCTGATTTTAACACATATGCTGCGCCTTTTGCAGTTGTAGATGAAAAAAAAACAACCAACTTTTTTTTAACAAAAGAGATCAGTTAAACAATAAATTGAGAATAAACGAAAGGGCCGAAAAGCGAGCATGACTGTCGTTGTTTTACGCTTCAATATATGAGTTATTGCATATACACATGGAGAATGTTTTCTGTGCTACTGCCCTCTACCTATAGTTTGGCTGCATACTATGTAACTACTGATGTTGACTCCTATTTTATTATTGATGAATTGAAAGAGAAAAAAAACGGAAAAAAAGTATAAAATTTTCGTTTAAAAATAAAATATAAATAAAAACAAATACCAAAACTGGAAAACTGTTTGAGACAATTATCAGTTGAGAACTAATGATTAGGCATCACTATATGAAACTTATAAATTGATTGCTCCCGTGCTCCAGTGGCAAATATATCACGCATATTTACGACGAGGCGAAAGTGGATCTGAAATAAATCATTGATACATTATTATGATAATGAGTTTGCTAGAAGTAAAACGTATGCCGTACTAGAATAAAGTTGAAAAAGATCAAAATCTTGAGATATCCCCTCCCCTCCCCTTCCCCAATTTTGAATTATGGTATTTCGATGGCTGTTTTTTTTCTATCCTATTATGGTATGGATCCGCTGATTTTGTGAGGGCTTGTCTAAATAGTCAAGACATACATGAAAACCTACACCGCTTTTTTTTTTTGCTAAATTATATTTGTTTCATCATACACCAAAATCGTTTTCTACTTGTATGTCAGTGTATATAGTACAATGTTTTCCTATTTCATTTTTTTTTAAAATTATTATAGTGTCGTCTCTTATTTTACATTGTTTACAAGTTAAAGGTCGTATTCATTTAAAAATAAACTGTACATTAATAGCACTTCAACGCAAAGCTTGATGAATGTTAGTTTACGCCGTATATTATTTTTCTCAAGAAACCTTCTTTTTTTTTTATCTTTCTCAAATAAAACCAAACTTTGAGTTTTCTATTCTGGATTGGCAAAATCTCGGAAAAGTTTGGTAAAGAATTAATTACAATTTGCATTCTAATGCAATAATAAATCATTATGAATTTGTTCTCGTTGTTCCTTACTGCATGTATTGACAATTATTTCAATAAAACGGAAACTTCAGTGAGTATGATCAAGATAATTGCATTTCTTTTATAATAGACAAAGAGGACAAAAATATCTTTAAAGATTTGAGTTCTAATTTCTGTTAATATTCTGTATGAGGTTTTTGCCGATTCTCTCCGTGCTCTTTCCTTTGATGAAAGAATCCCCTCTTTCCAGACGGCCATAGCAATTCCAATGGTGATTCCGTTATGACGTCGTTGAAACAACGTTTAATAACGGGAAACAATAGACGACGTTTACGTTTGTTATTACCTCCCCTGAAACTGTTGGATATGCCCTTAATATAGACTGAGTATGACAAATTCAAATCTTGTAAAAAATACAAGTTATTGTCTGATTTTGCCATCATCTCCAATAAAACGTATTTTGAAAACAAATTCTGTTATTTAATGATATTTCATCAATCAAAATTCAAAAATTGACAACATAGGTGTTTCCTTTAACATTCATTTTATAAATTTTTATTTTGCCATTATTTTTTTTGCATGCTGAATCGATGTGCACGCAACTGCGTGTTAGCTTATAGGGAGCTACGCACCTGCAGGCAAATATATTTAAGTTTTTAATTTTCCAAAACAAAAAATGCTATGAATATTATTTATCTAGGTCATGAAGATATGCCTTAAAATATGTTTCAAGATGCATAGGTTTGCCTGCACTAAGTGTAAGTTTTGTTGTGTAATTGAAGCAATCTGAGAATAACAAAAGGTCAGTATGAACCTGTTCTAGACCTTATCTTGAACTGAACAGCAAAAGAGGTCTAGAAATTTGGTGAGAGCATCAGATAGAGGCAACATAAAAAGGATTTAGTATCCTCTGTTTTTCTATTAATTTTTAGTACTTGTGCAGATATCTTCCGAGTTCAAGACTTTCAAAATGTATAGGGATTTCTTACATTAATTGTTGTACACTTGGCTCTTAAATGCAACTGTCGTTAAAAGTCAATTATCAGCTGTCAAATAAAAATACAAACATAAACATTTTTTTATAGTGCTAAATAATGATTTACAAATCCGTACTTATTATTTTTATAGATCTTTTTTCATGCACTTATGTTAAAGCTGTTGGGTAATGTTTATTTATGGTTTAGAGTTTAAAATATTTACATAATGAATAAAAAGAAAATTTGGTTAAATAAGTATGTACAAAATGAATTATCTAAATATGAAAAGTTCCATAATTTTGGTTCACCCTATAAACAACATCAAGAAGAACGATAACTCAGTTGAAAATCCTGAAAATTCGGTATACAAAAAGTTAAAAAACTTATTTAGGAAGTGTTCCTGAAGGACTGCAGACCGCCAGTACATATTACGTTTCTTTGATTGAATAAGTGGGTAATAGGTAAATTAAATCAACACTTTTAGTTTTTGAAAAATTAGTAGCCTTTAGCTGCGGAACCGTAGCTCATATTTGAATAGTCAAAAAATAATATAAGGACATATGAGCTACGGTTCCGCAGCTAAGTAGCCTTTACAACTTTATTATTTCCTTTCCAGCTTTCGTCTATTTTTTCTAACTAAAGAACTAGGTAAAGAAAAAGACTACAAATTCGTCGGAACCCGTTTAGTTAAAAATAAATAGGAATCGTTGCGGCTTGGAGTATGGAATGTACGGGGTTGGTCGCTTAAAAGTAACGATAATTCTCAATTTCGCAAACAAGTACTTGAATACACAAATTGTGACATTTTAGCCTTAACCGAAACATTTCTACGAAAAGACGAAAAGTTGAACATTCCGGGGTATACTTTCTTTGGCAACAATCGGAAAACTATAAACAGAAATGCTAATCGAGGATCAGGTGGCGTTGGCGTTTTAGTGAAGGATGAAATTTACAATAGCTACACTTTCGAAACTTTGGACTCTGAAGTTGACGGAATTTTATGGATTAAAATGAGATCAAAAACAGATTTTTTAAGTTTATGCATTGCGATTTGTTACCTACCCCCAGCCGAGTCGTGTAGAGCGCTGGACCATCATGTATTTTTTCAAACTTTATTAGAACAAGTGTATACATACCAAAACATGGGAAGAATTGTTATTTGTGGCGACTTCAACTCTCGAGTAGGACGAAATTTAGATTATATCGAAGGTGTTGATAACATTAAACCCCGAAGTGTGGTAGACTTTACAGATAATCATCAAGGTGATGCTTTTATAAATTTTCTTAGTGACGCTAATTTTGCGATGTTAAATGGTCGCTTCGGTGACAATGATTTTACATATATTTCACCAACTGGACGTTCAGTGGTCGATTATGTCTGCGTGCCATATGAAGATATGGAATGTATTTTAGATTTTAAAATAATGCCGATGTCGAACATAATTAACGAACTAAATGTCATGCCTGATAGGATCCCAGATCATTCTTTAATGTATTGTGATATTTTATTGCCGAAGGCAGTTAGCAATGTGAGTTATTGTGATCGTAATATAACAGGATTAAAACGAAAATTTAAAGTGTCTGCATTACCGAGTGATTTTCTTAACAATGAGGAGATAACTCAATTGATCAACGATACTATTAGCAATATAGAAAATTCAATTCAAATAAATGAAAACATTCAAATGGCCTATGACCAGTTCCAATCTTTGATAAAAAGCGAAATGGAAAATAAATTACCTGTGTATGAAACAGATTATAACAGAAGTGATAAGCGTAAAAAGTCTATGTTTAAACCGTATTGGAACGATATTCTGCGTGACCAATGGGATAAAGTATGTATGTCTGAAAGAAAATGGTTAAAACATTCCGGTTCAAACAGTGAAAAGCGCAAATTAAAAGATTGTTATTGTACAGAACGAAAACAATTTGATCGAATGAACCGTAAATTTAAAAGACGATATCAGAATAACGAACGACAAAAACTAGAAGATAAACTCTATTCAAGTAACCAACGTGATTTCTGGCGATCAATCGGGAAAGTAGGAATATGCAACGAACGGAAATCTTGTATACCTAGCGCTGTTGTAAATGAAGATGGAACTATAGAAACGGACAAAGTTAACGTTTTAGATCGGTGGAAGGAAGATTTTAGACAACTATTTAACTCCGATGAAAACAACGAAGAAACGATTCCACAATCAACGGAAAGTCAAAATGCCAATCGAGATATAACGGAATTAAATGAACCGATCACTAGAGAGGAAGTGATAACGGCCGTAACCAGAGCAAAGGTCCGAAAAGCTACAGGTATCGATGATATTCCCGCGGAAGTACTTAAAAATGACACAGCAATAGAACTACTGTACCAAATAATAAGCGGATGTTTTCAGCTCGGAAAAGTCCCATTAGAATGGACAAGGGGAATAATTAACCCAATATTGAAACCGAACGCAGACGATGAACGTAAACCACTTAACTACCGTGGAATAACATTGATATCAGTGCCATCTAAAATTTACTGTATTATTCTCAATCAACGTCTTAGTAAGTGGCTAGAAGATAACGATCACTTATGCGAAGAACAAAATGGCTTCCGTAAGGGTAGAAGTTGTGAAGAACACATCCAAGCGTTATACCTGACTTTGAACGATAGAAAAATATCTCGACTGTCCACACATGTATGCTTTATCGACATGCGAAAAGCGTTTGATACCGTAAATAGAGCACTACTATGGCATAAACTACAAGCCTTGGGAATACACGGAAGCTTTCTTAAAGCGATACAGTCACTTTACACTGACGTCAAATGCACTGTCCGATTAAATGATGACTTAACCCCTTGGTTTAACGTAGCGAACGGAGTAAAACAAGGATGTATTCTGTCACCAACTCTTTTTTCCGTTTATATAAACGACTTAGCAGAACATATCAACGCGCTGAACTGTGGTGTACGTATAGACGATACTATGTTGAGCATTTTACTATATGCTGATGATATAGCATTGATAGCACCGGATGAAAACAGTCTGCAGCAAATGCTGAACGTTGTTACGGAATGGTGTGAAACATGGAAACTCTCCGTTAATGCAGATAAAACAAAAGTTGTTCATTTTCGTCCTCAATCAATAGCGATATCCGAGTATAGTTTTGAATGTAGTGGACACAACATAATGAAAATAGATTCATACAAGTATCTTGGAATATGGTTAGACGAGCATCTAACATTTCGGAAGAACGCGAGAGAACTGTCAAAATCAGCCAGTAGAGCATTAGGTGCATTGTGCGGTAAAGTTGTGGCTGCTGGTGGAATGACACATGGCGTTTACACGAAGCTTTATTCAACAGTTGTTGAGCCGATACTTTTGTATGGAAGTGGAATATGGGGAACAAAGACTTTCAGTGAAATAACATCTGTACAGAACCGTGCGTGTAAATATTTTCTATCCGTCGGTAAAAACACTTCAAATTTATCCTCTCGAGGGGATATGGGTTGGACATCTTGTGAAACCAAACAGAGGAAGTCCTGCACACGTCTATTGTGCAAGTTATATAGATTGGACGAAACGAGAATGTTGAGCAAAATTTGGAAATATTCGGCCCGTCGACGCAAAGGATGGACATTCATGGTAAACAAACTGGTAGACAAGATTGATATGGACTTATTGGTACAAGACACTACGCTATCTACTAAATTAGTGATGAAAATTGCAAATGAAAAACTCTTAGAATTAGACAATCAGGAGTGGAAAAAAGATTTATTCAATGACAAAGCCAACGAGATAAACGGCAATAAACTGCGCACATACAGACTCTACAAAAACAATGTATCTGTGGAACCATATGTTCGGCAAAATTTACCAAAATCGCAAAGAAGACTTATGGCTATGTTCCACGCGGGTTCGCTACCGTTAGCGCTTGAAACAGGACGTTACTCCAGGCCGCCAGTACCAGTTCAAAACAGACTTTGTCAATTCTGTAATTTAAGCGAAGTTGAAACCGAAAAACATTTTCTAATGAAATGTGACTTGTACAGTGATTTAAGATTTGACATTTTTTATGAAGCTTCAAAACATATTGTTAACTTTCAAAATATTAGTATGGACGAAAAATTTATTGAAATAATGAATTGTGATACGATTCAAAAACTATTATGTAAACAACTGCATAAATTTTTCACTCGAAGGAAACTGTATGTAGATATCTGATCTAAAACTTTTGTAAACAACCTTTTATCGAAGAATTTTTATTCAAAAGTAAACAGCATATTTTTATTAACTTATTAATCTTGTTTAGTATTTAACTTACTTGTCTATGAATTTTTATCATGAAAATACTCTGTCAATCACATATTTTTAATATTTTACTTTTTTTTTTTTTCTTTTTACATTTTATTCTAAACCTGAAAGTTTGTTTTTTTACCCAGAATTTTAAAAAGAATTTTGATGAAACAATTCAATGAAATGAAAATGGTTATTAGTATACATGTTTATAACTTTGTAATATATTTTTACAGTGTCTCATAAGTCAATTTGTTTGGCTGGGTGTTGATTATTTTAAATATTGTATATGTTTTACTGTATATTGTTCAGATGTTAATCAATACGTGACACTTTAATAAAATAATTTATTTTTATATTTTTCAAAACTTTTCTTCATTGAACAGGTTGGGAACAAACCCTCTCTATGGTGATTATACCTGTATAGAGGGATAAACCTTCTATAGAGTGACAAAATTATCCCTCTATAGAAGGGTATTTTTGTTTAGACTGGATTTAAATCAAAACAGGGCAGAATGGCATTCTCTACTTATTATGGCAGTAACCTGCAACAGTTGATGCACCAATTGATGTACTTAGTTTAATATGCACATGCCCAGTTTGCTGCTTATCTGACAAAATATAAAATCTATTGTTCACCATGATTGAAAGCTGTGATGATCAGGTAAATTCTACTCACTTATGCCTCACTGAATAGAATTTCTATTGTTAGATTTAACATGAAATTTAAAGGTCAACTATTCCTTTTGATGTTGATCAGGTGTTCAGATAGGTATACAATAGATTTCAAGTTTTGTCACTTTAGCAGAAAACGGGTTATCCCTATTTTTAGTAAAGTGCATATGTTGATGCACCTTCTGCTAGAGATTATAGCCAATATAATTAGAAAATGCCATTCTGCCCTAATTTGCTTTAAATCCAGTGCAAACACAAATACCCCTCTATAGAGGGATAATTTTATCCCTCTAAAGAAGGTTTATCCCTCTATACAGGTATAATCACCATCCAGGGGGTTTGTTCCCAACCTGTTGAAAAGTTGCATGAAAAGCGACAAAACTCTATGTCTATGAGTTTGGTTCCTGATAGTCTATTTTGAATCCGGGTCCGTACGCCCTAATTCACGTTCGCCCTAGTACCTGTTCACCCTGATACCTGTTCGCCCAGGGTCCATTCGCCCTGATTTTTATTTTTTACTAATTGTTGTCTAGTGGCATAATTTAAAGTATTTGAATAAAATATGTTGAAGTTTGTTGAAAAAATCACCGAATATTGATATTGCCGCAATCAATTTCATCATTTTCCCTTTGATTGCAGTAGAATACTGGAATAAAATGTATTTGTCTTTGTTGATATTTGTTAACAAAATAATTGTATTCAGTCATTCACTAATGTATGCAGTATAACTTAGACTAGTCTCAGAGTATTTTAATGAATGAACTTGTAAATCCGTTTTACAGTTCGTACATTTTTTTTAAATTAATTTCAAGCTGAATATATTATCAAAACAAATTTGTTTTTTATATTATAAATCCATCAAAAGACAGGTATCACAATAAGCAGTGATCCGAATTATTTTGTCATAAAACAATAAATTAATGATCCTTAACAAGCCATAAACTTTTAGATATTTCCATGTTTCCATAAATTTCAAGAACATATACCATAGAAATATATCTGATTAGTTTTATTCAACTTCAATGCCCTGAAAATTAATATTTTTTAGTAGGGCGAACGAACTCAGGGCAAACGGACCCAGGGCAAACATGTTACTAGGGCGAACGGTCCCGATACCGTCTATTTTAAGTTTTTGCTGTGACCTGTGTTGTCTTCCCTACTTCAAATTATAATGACGTCTTGAAAGGACATTTTAATCTTTTGCTGTGATATCTAACCTAATAGACCACTTTCAAGTTCATCCGTCACTGGAAAAAACTTGTCAATTATGCACGCCTTTAGGACTTCATTTACCAGATAGTGGGGATCACCTGTATCCCTGCAATATTAATGTTCATCAAGCATCTTAGTGATCGTCATTGTTCAGGCTAGACTAGAAATAATGTTTGTTTTGTAAGTATACCCACAGTCGCATGAATTTTAGTGATATGTGTATGAAAAAAAAATACTGCTATATGTATAATATAGGGGTATTTTTTTCATTTTTTTTTCATACATATATCACTAAAATTCAAGCGACTGTGGTATACCTACATTGTAATCACAATTCCCTATTCCCTAATGATAGCAGTGCTGATTGTCAATTATGAAAATTTAATTTGCTGAATAATTTGTGCAATATAGCAATATAGTTTTCCATTATTCCAACCACTAGCTCAACATTAAAATGGAAGTGACGCTGCCACTAAACGCACGAATGATGTTCACTAAAACCAGAGATTTTG
The DNA here is from genome assembly GCF_036588685.1 of Mytilus trossulus. NCBI lineage: Eukaryota > Metazoa > Mollusca > Bivalvia > Mytilida > Mytilidae > Mytilus > Mytilus trossulus. The sequence goes on from NC_086378.1 coordinate 42,984,366, forward strand.
ACGGAAATGCATTGAACTCGAAAGTTGTCTATTTAAATTATAATGACTTCTTGAAAAATTAGCTATTTTAATTCTTTGCTGTGGCGTTTTCCATAGTGTAAATAATTATGAGGTCTTGTAAAGCTATTTTAATTTTTGCTATGTCGTCCAAATACACCTTTTGCTATTCAATGCTGACCCGAGGATCTGTCTTGCTTTGATAACTATTGACATCATACAACAATCACTTTTCCATTTGTGGTGTCAGACATTTTGTATTATGACATCAAAATTTTACGGGAACCTGTGAGATGTTCAGTAATGGCGGACAAATAGCGGTAAGGTGTATTATAATGACATCTTGAAACAGAAAGGCTATTTTATTTTTTTGCTGTGACGTCTACCCTAGTGATGCTAGTATTAATGATGTCTTGAAAGGCTATCTGTTTGCTGTGACACCTTTCTGTGGCCTGGGTCACAGTAAAAAATCGAAATAGCCTAGGTTTCATCATTATTAAAAATGTTGATAACAAACTCAAGTTATGAAGCCCAAACTCCAGCTGAAAATTTAAAATCTCTAGAAGTTACTTGACAACTCTGTCAAATGTATGCATACATGTTCAACCACTGTCACTTGCATTGTTGTGTTAGCAATTTTAGAATGTAAGTGAGGTCCAAACAGTTTAGGAATTAGGGACCAAAAAGGGGCCTGACAATAACTTGTGGAGTGATGTATGGATCTCTCTCAAATTAGACCACAAGTTTTCATACCACAAAGGGATGGTAAGAATTGGCTTTGCAGTGTTATGGCTCAAACCATTTAGGAATTAGGGGCAAAAAAGGGGGGAAAAACCAGGGTGTCCTGGTTAATGAACAATTACTTAAATACAAAACATAATTTAACAGCAGTGTAAGGGAAGTAATTCAAACACAACATTGAAAAAAATGTTGTTTGAATTACCTCCCTTACACTTCTTTTAAATTATGTATAAAGATTGAGGTGATTAGCTGTCAATTTATTTTTAGAAGATACTATTTTGAAAATGCTGATGAAGATAATTTGATTTTAGCCATTATTTGAATTTATGTCATTTTCTATTTTAAGACTTTAATAATGTATATAAATGGGTTAATATGGTTGCAAACTCCATTGATAATTTGAATTAAGATTATGACCTTATCTTGAGGGAAAGAATTTTTTGTTTGGAAAAGAGTTGCAGTGGGGGAGGTTAAAAAATGTCTTCTAATATATTTTTTTTTGCCAAAAAAAAGGAGGGGGAATTTGCAACAGCTTAAAGTGTATTGCTCAAAAGCAAAAAATTGAATATCAATTCAAATCACATAACCAATTCAAGTTCTTTGACTACAGTTAATCTGTGTCAGAAACCTATTACTATGTGCTACAATTCAAATTCAGACCTGCATCAAGTGCGAATATTGTGTCCATTTTTGCCCAAACTGTTCAGTTGATGGACCTCAGCATTTGTATCCAGCTGCACTTTGCGCAGCAATTTATTTAATTTGAAGTTTCAGTTTTTGAATCACATTTACATGCATATGCATACCAACTTGACCAAGTAGGGAACAAGATTGTTTTTGGTAGATGGTGGTATATTTGATTATAATATATGACATTGATTAATTGAATTAACATAAAAACTTGAAATCTATTAAATTAACATAAAAACTTGAAATCTGTTAAGCTTAATTGATTTCTGAGATTTATTACAGATGTATGTGACAATAATTATAGAGAATGTTTTTGAGTGCATATAACATATCAATTGTTTCTATTATATAAATTGTGTTGCTTAACCCAGACACAACACATATTAGTTTGAGATCTATAAATTGTTCCTATGTATACATGTGCATTGTATAATTGGAAAATGCATACATGTACAATGACAATTACTCCAAAAGTATTATCTTCCCTATATTTTGGACAGGAAGAAAATTACTGTTTTTTTTAAGATGTGGAACACTTGAAGTTTGTTTATAGAATTAAAGTTCAAGATAAAGAGATATGTTACTGAGAAATCAAATATTGTTTATCTGATGTAATCACATCACAGTAAAATCTATAGATTTGAATGTCTAGAAGTTTAACCAAAAACAAACCCACATCCTCTTGTAACAACTAATGCATAGATGTTTTTACGTGTTATACATGTTACATTAAGGTAAAGTTTTATGTGACCTTGAGTGTTTAATATTTTCCAAAGGTAGGGTTGTTTACTCTAATAATAATAAATTGTAAATCACTGAATTGAAACAGGTACATGTACATGTAAGTAATTAGCATAAAAATGAAAATCTAACCCAATTGAAAATCATGTTATTTTTCATTATTTTGTGTCATTTTGGCTATGCATTGCAGCCCCAAAGGGTTTTTACATTTACTTTCTTACAGGGCATATCTGAAAGGCTTTTTCCCCCCTTTCAACTAAACAAATAAACTAAAATATTTTACTAAATTGCAATTAAATTTTATCCCTTCTTACTCACTAAATTGGTAAAATATTTTGTTTCCTATTTATTGTTTTTTTATTGTAGAGGACACACATTTTAGTAACCTGTTTATTTGTTATATTTATATTGAAGCGAAGAGCAAAAAGTATAGTTATAAAAATAAAAATACATGTATCTCTAAATAATAAATCCTATATAAGGTTCTATATGCTACTTAAATAATGCTTTCAAAAACCTTTTTGGCGTGTTCTTTGTCTTGCTGTGGTGAAACATTCCTGTTACTTCTGGTAGCTTATTTGTTTTCATGAATTTTAGCTAATAAAAACTTGATAATGAGAATAATAAGAAAGAGAATTTTTATAATTCCAAATAAAAGACCCCTTGATTGTTAACATGACATTAAAATTTACAGAAATTTCATTATGATTTGATACTATTCCTATATCTCATAAATTGGTGATGTTGTGAGTTTGAGCACCCTGAATAAAATGGGCATACATATATAGTAATATCCAAAATATTTTTGTTGAGTCTGCATCTTTTGTTGCATAAAGCTCGACATAGGGATAGTGATCTGGCGGCGGCAACGTTAGCTAACTTTTTATAAGCTTTATATTTTAGAAGGTGGAAGACTTGGATGCTTCATTCTTAAATATAGATATAGATGCCTCATGTTACGAACTTTTCATCAGTTACATGTCCAATGTCCTGACCCTCATTTTCATGGTTTAGTGACGACTTGAAAAAAAAGTTAAGATGTTTTGTAATGTTAAATTTTTCTTATTATATCAATAAGTATAATAGGATAACTATATTTGGTATGTGCGTACCTTGCAAAGTTCTCATGCCCATCAGACAGTTTTCACTTGACCTTGACCTCATTTCATGGATAAGTGACCAAGGTTAAGTTTTGGTGATCAAGTCCATATCTCAGGTACTATAAGCAATAGGTCTAGTATATTTGGTTTATGGAAGGACTGTAAGGTGTACATGTCCAACTGGCAGATGTCATCTGACCTTGACCTCATTTTCATGGTTCAGTGGTCAAAGTTATGTTTTTTGAGTGTTAGTCTCTTTTTCTAGTACTATACAATGTATGTAATTGGTCAACTATATTTGGTGTATGAAAATATTTTATGATCTATATGTCAGTTGCTCAGGTTTTACTTGACCTTGACCTCATTTTCATGGTTCATTGTTGAGTGTTTAGTGTTTGTTTTGGTCTTTTTTTCTTAATTTATAAGTATAAGTAGGTTAGATATATTTGTTGTATGGAAGAATTTTTAGCTGTTCATGTCTGCCTAGCATGGTTCATCTGACCTTGACCTTATTGTCATGGTTCATTGATCAATGTTTAGTTTTCTTGGTCAATGTGGAGTTCATGTTACAGTTATAATAAAGTTTTATATTAAGGACTATCAACAAAATATCAGTGATTAGTAAAGAAGACAAGACATTTCAGCGTGTGCACTAGTGCTAATGTATATTTTGGTTGAAGTAGTTGCAATTGTTGCTTCTGTATACATTACAAAATTTTCACTCATAGTAAAATGAAAAAGGTCATTGTTGATTTAGTGTATGAGGAGGTACATTTTTAAGGCAGAAAGTCTTAATTCTATAAAAGAACATATTGCCTTTGTTTAATAGAATTATCAATGTTACAGAGCTGGCATCCACTGATTAATAGCTTTATATGTTACAAGTATTTTATATTGTATTTCAGAAATCAAAGATGAACCAGGCTCCTACTCGTGGCCCTGCATCAAAAATAGAGCTTCATATAGAATGCCAGCATCTTATCAAGAAAGACTCCACTTCAAAATCAGATCCATGTGTGGCCTTTTTTATGTTTCAGCAAGGCACATGGAATGAGGTAAACTATGTGCAAGTGGTATTTGATACATGTACTATAAACATGATTAATGTATATTGATTAAGAAATGCTTTTGAAAGTCATAAAAGTTCGTTCTACTATACAACTATTGAATATGAGAGATGCATGGTTTATTTAAGCTTAACCACTGGCTAAGTGTTCTAGTCTTGACATTAAATTTAATGTTCATATTAACCCATATAAATAGTAAATCACTGCAAAATTTACTTTGTATTTTTCAATTTTGAATAAAGCAGTATGCAATTATTATCTTGCATAATAGTCATAATAGCTAGTGATTGTAAAGCTATGCATAGTTCACATATATAAATAATGTACAAAGAAATCTTTTGAAAAAAACTATCTTAGTATTTTACTGATAGATTGTCATTCAATATAACACATGTTCACTGATAGTAATAATCACATGCAAGACAAATGGTTCAGCAGAACCTTTATACTGTCAAGTCAAAAATTTATAAAAAAAAATGTATTATTTTCATACAAAAGAAGTGCAAGTAATTCTACACAAATACTTGTCTGTTTGTTTAAAAATTCTTATTTATAAAAAATAGAAAAAATTGCCAAATTATTCATTTGTGTATTATAGTATACATGTATTTGATTATATTTCAGATAGGTAGGACAGAAAATATTCAAAATTGCCATGATCCAAAGTTTGCCAATGGATTTGTGGTGGAGTATTTCTTTGAAGAAGTACAGAAAATCAAGTTTGAAGTGTATGATTTGGACAATGCAACTCCAAAACTAACTGATGATGATTTTTTAGGAATGTTAGAGTGCAATTTAGCTCAGGTATGTTTATGGTCCACAAATGGTAGAAAAAAATAGCATAAGGACCTATGAGTTTGCCATAGGCATTTAATTTTAATAATGCTTAAACAAACTTTGATTTAGCTCTCATATACCAAAACAATTAGCAACATTTTTTTTTTATTTTATGTTTCTACAATTTAATTTTTTTTAAATATCATTGATATAATCAATTCAGTTCTACCTGTTATTTTAAACAATCTTCCTTTTCCAGTTAATTGATTTTATGCCATTTAAGCTTTGCCTGTGTAATCGATGTTTAACCTTTTTTACCTGTACCTTCAAAACGAAATTTAAATTTATTTTCCACTGACCTTCAGAAACATCATTTGTATGAAAAACACACAAAAGTTTAAAAAAATTGCATGAGGCGTCAGCCTGGCCTCCTCAAAAATGACCGCCAGAGAGCTATTGGGATGGTTGATGCCAGAATGAGTGTTGCCAATGTTGTGGTTCAATTTCATGTGCATAGGGCAACAGTTTGGCGACTAATAAACAGATTTCGACAAACTGGAACTTTAAAGGATAGGCTGAGATCTGGTAGACCCAAAAAATTAACACAAAGGTAGGAGCACTCCCTTCGCTATACGTCAACATGTGACAAGTTTATTGTGGACACACAAGTAGTGCATAGACTCAGGGCAGCTACTAGGGTATGTGTTTCGGCTCAGACAGTTCGAAATCACAGACTAGGGATACATGCTTGAAGACCACATAAAGGAATGGAGCTAACACCGAACCATGAACACCAAAAGCTAGTCTGGACAAAGAGCCATTTACACTGGCTTAATAAGGACTGGAGAACAGTGATGTTTACAGATGAATCCCGCTTAACATTGAAGTTTGCTGATGGTCGCATACGGGTATGGCGTCATAACAATGAACAATACTTTCTAGCACTGTGATGCAGAAAGATTGGTTTGGTGGTGGCAGTGTGATGGTTTTGGGAGGAATTTAATATGGTGGTAAAACAAATTTAGTGACTGTTCATGGGACATTGAATGCCAGGAGATATTATGATAACATCTTGACACCTGTTGCTTTCCCCTTCTTTGCCCAGGGTAATCATAGTGGATTCCATCTTCAAAACATGACAATGCAAGACCACATACTGCTCCCCTGACGATGAATCTGTTCCAAACGAACAACATCAACGTTCTTGATGGGCCAAATTCAAAGATACTCAATGTAATACGAAAACGCTGCCAATCCGTCATCGATGCACGTGGAGCATGGACCAGATATTGACTTTTAATAACACTTTGACCCATTTCAAAATTTTGACCCTACTGCGCTCCATACAAAGAAATTGTTAGTGAATTCGAGTGATGAACATTCATGTTGTTTCTGACTTCATATAACTCCATTTAATTTTTTTCATTAAAATCATATTTTGTTAAGTTTTTGTTATAAAATAAAATTTCATAATTTTGTTGCTAAACTTTTTTGGCTCAGTATACATCAGAGACTTTAAACAGTGCTGAAAATGAAATGTAATTAGCTCATGTACATTTGAGTGTAAGGTTAATGACTCGGGTACAAAAAATTATTTTATGTCTCTCAAAGTAATGAGGGAAAATAATTGTCTATTTCATACTTGCATTAAAGAAAATTGGATTTGGAAATAACAATACAGAAATAGATTATATATAAAGGAAAAAAAACAAGAAAAGAAGTGATTATGATTTAACTCTTCAACCAAAATGAAAAAGTTTAAATGAACTAAGCAAATGAATAACCCAGTTAGAATTATGTTTTACTTCTTGTCCTTTTGTATTTTAAATGTGTTGAAGTGAGTTATTTGGTTTAACTACGCCAGTACTTGCTGTCATCTGGGTCTTTCTTGTGGAAAGACCTATTGAATTTGTTCTGTTTTTTTTTCTTTTCTTTCTCCCTAATTTTTTTCTTGCGGTGTAAAAATGTTTCAAAAGATGTCGCTTAGTTTTTTTTGTATATGATATCATACAGTCTATACGCTTTTGAAACTGACCCTGTTTAACCGTACACTTTTCTTTGTAAGAGTTATCTCCCCAAACACTGTTTTTCTTGTTATCAGATCTCCTCCGCAACCGTAAAAGAAAGCGACAAATTTATTTTTCCAAATTGCTCGTTATATCCTCAGGATGTTGTTTCATTTTCAACGAAGCTTTACGGAGACTCCATATGAGAGTTATTTCCCCTTTTGTATTGAAAAAAATGAAATAAATTTGTTACTGGAAAACCATAAGTGATAGAGGCCTAGGGTCTTTTGATTTGAGGTCAAGGTCAAAGGTCAAGGTCATGTTCAAAAATATGATTTTGGCTTGTTATCTCTTGTTTTCAGAAATCATATAAGATATCGACAAAATATTTTCACACTATGTGTGTTGCAACATGGCATAACACGTAAATTTAAGTTAAAAGGGTACGTAAACATTTGATGCGACTTTTCCCCCTTTTATATCTTATATTAGTTGTATGGTAATATAACTCATTAACAATATAAAGTAGAGGCCTGGGGTCTTTTGATTTAAGGTCCTTGGTTGTTGACCTTGAAATTGAGTTCAAGGTCATAGACAAAATTAACGTTCTAGATTTTGACCTTTGCTGTTACTTCATATGTATACATGATAAAGACATGGGACTTTTTGCAATAGGTTGCAAGCAATGTGAACATGTAAAAGCAAACCAGAAGTGACTCTTTGTTTACCGGAAGTAGCTATTTTTTGTTCTAAATTTATGTAAAAGTATGTAGAACCATATATTTTTGGAATCAGTGTCAATTTAACTATCAAACTACACCGAAAATAACATCATTTGAACCGGAAGTAAACAATTATCTCCCTTATCTATATTTTTTTCCATAGAAACCATAAATTTTTGAAATCAGCGTTCAACAAGCTGTCATTTGACGCTACAACTGACATTTGAAACCAACTTTAATATTTTCATATAAAAAAATGCTTACTGGTGGAAAGACCATCAATGGTTCTCTGAACAATTGGTTTTTAATTCAAATTGTATTATTTTTTTCAGGTTATATCAAAGAACCCTTTTCATTCACCATTAAAAAAGAAGAATGGTAAAGACAATATGGCTAATTCTACAATTACAGTAAGTTTTTCATACTATCGGTGTATCAAAACGTGGAATCTGGTATATATAAAACTAGATTAACACATAATGAGTCTTGTACAAATAATGTCTCATGTTGACCTGTTTCTATCTTGAGTGAACAGCTCATTTTGGAGTGCTCTGAATGGTCTACATTCATTTAACCATGATGATTTCTATAGTAACCAAATACTATAATTTGGAATTGGAACAACTAAATAAAAAGTGCCAGGGTTAATTTGGGGGATACAACAATATATGCACATTGTTAATTGTTAACTTGCCTTTTCAAAAATACGATAAATTAAGGTATCTACCATTATATAATTTTTCTAATGCTTTGCTAGGAGTCATTGGCAACACAAGAAGATAATGTATTTTCATGAACCTTAACAATTGTTGTCTTGTCATAGTAGAAATAAATATTTTTTGTAGGTCAGGTCAGAAGAGGTGAAAGAAGGAGGAGAAATGGCATATATGTCATTCAGTGCCAAAAAGTTGGATAACAAGGTATTGGTTGTCAGTTGACAATGATATCATAAATGTGTGTTTGTTTTAGTGTAAAGTCTGTAAAGGCATAAAAAAAGATAGAATGACAATACATGTACACATAAAAAAAGATCATGGTATATGATGTCCCTGAAAATTTATCTACCATTTTAGAAGCAGTTTGAAGTAAAGTTCAAATAAGTCTATGTTGAAATTTACATTATATGATGTTACAAAACCAGTAAGGCATATACCACTATGTAATAATTTTTTGTTGATTGAAAAAGATAACTGGTATTATCTTTATTACTTAATTAAATATGAGACAGAAGCAATGCAGCAAACAGCTATTTACTTAAATTATAATGTTTTCAAATATGTTGGGTACAAGTAAATATTTGGAATGGGTTTTAACATTAACATTATCTATAATACGTACTGTAGAAAGATTATTATAGAATATTTAATCAATATCTAAAATGTATTTTCCTATTGCTACCTATTAAAATGTTTTACATGGCTTAATATAAGATTAATTCTTTAACTAAAGTTTTCTGATAATTTTGCAGGATTTCATGGGTAAATCAGACCCCTATATAGAGATATCAAAGGGAATGCCAGATGGCACATGGGTTGTTGTACACAGAACTGAGGTTTGTTCCTATAAAAAAATGAATTTAAATTTACATTTTTGATTTGAAAAATGAATATATTTGTGTACATTTTTTGCTGACATTTTGAATATCTGATTTGCTACAGTCTGCTGTATATAATAGATTGTAAGCTCCTATTATCTTTATGTAAGAGAGTAAAGGACTTTCTAGAAACTTTATATTCAGATTGACAGGTATTAAAAACTGGTAAACATTGACTACAATGAGCTTCATTAGCAAGATAAAGTTCTTTTTCAGGAAAAGGGAGATAACCAACTTGAAATTATGATTTTAGTGAAAAATTAGTTCTAACGGAAAGGGATATATGAAAGTGATTATACTCCCATTAAAAAGGTGTAATAGAGAGTATAGGAACGTCAATTTGCTCCTTTTGAGTTTGTGCCAGTTGACCTGAGGATTTGCTCTCTTAAACTTTTATTAATTGGTAAACGAAAAAGTTCATGCTCCATTTAAGAAGTTTCAGGAGTCTTTTCCCTTCTAGTTCGATAAAAGTTTTGCAATCACATTAAGTCAATTTCACATGTTTGCCAGTGGTCAAGGATTTGCAATAATATCTGCAGGCATAAACTTCTGTATTTAAATAAGTTTGTGATTGGTCTGTTTAAGGGAAACCACTTGATATGATAAGACAATGATATTTGATCCACAGTGGTGTTAGCATTGGCTTATCTCATTTACTTGATTATTTGGCCATGCACCTTCAGACTTTGAATATATCCCCTTACATTTTCACAATACTCTCAACTTGCCTGAAAAAATTGCTTAAACACTTCGCAGCAATAAGTATTCTGAAAACAAAACAGTGAGCTATACAAGCTAATGGGTGCTACAGTTCCTGCTATCTTAGTGATGTTGGTAATTTCATGTGATGAGTTTCTTTCAGGGAATGTCCTAGATAAGAATATTTATACTTTTAAGGTAACAGGTACGTAAATGGCTTGTCCTGCGATTTTTTAAAGAAATTGTGTTCACGTAGAACTTTTAAAAAGATAATTAAAAATCGAAAAATTTAATATGGTAACCGATATAGTTTTCGAGTTCCAGACATTTGAAAATGGTAAGGAAACAACATAAAGTACATAGACATAACGTCAATTTTGAACCAAAAATTAGAAATTTCAAGCTTCATTTATTCTGCAGTTAAAACCAATCCTACGATTTTTCTATAAAAATTGAATGTTTTTAAGGTATTATTTTCCTTTCTCTTGATATATAATTTTCAAGGGGTCACCGAACTCCTTTTTCTTATATTATCTGTTGAAAGGGTGTTGCTGACGGGAAAAGAGGGGGAAATCATGACGTCGCCGAAAGGATTACGCAACGTCAATGCTATATCAGCAGAATTTTCAAGACAACGACCGCTTCATTATTTTTTTTCAGCACTGCTAATGCGCTATAGAGAATATTATCATGTCTGAAAAAAAGGACGAATTACCTATTATTATTTTTTCAGTGATTATACAAGATCCTATGTATTTATTTGTATCTATGTAGTTTAAACTAAATCTTTGTTAAGCATTGTGTATAAGTTTCCTAACATTTGTTTGAGGCAAAGTAAAGTAAAAAAACGGAAACTAATTTTGGGGCGGAAGGACTGACGGACAAGTGTAAAACTTAATGCTCCTCCGCTACGACGGGTGCATAATAAAACACTACAGTAAAATTTTATTCACCCGAGAGTTGCAGAAAATCATGAATATAAAATAAAAAAAAAATTATGTTTCAATGGCACGAGAACAGAAAACAAACATTAACACATATACTTCAATCACAATAGACTAGTACTCTAACTGATGTGTTAATGACGCGAAAGGAGATGTGGGATAAAATTAAATTTTAGGCAAAAGCAGAACAAAAATAGTTTTTGAAGTTTGATGAACATTATCCCTACTTTTTTTCCCTATCGTCGGTTGTGTTCCATTATTATAGTAACCGCAATGCATAAATCTGAATACTTAAAAACAAATGTATATACATTCCAACTTATTTGTCTTTTGATATTTTTGTTAGTCGGGGTTTCCGTCAAACTGTTCTGTGCGCTATTCGTGTACACCATCAACACCTCCTTCTTTTCCAAAAAAATACCCTTTGAAAAAGCATTGTCAACTTTGGCTTCTCCGCGGTTGATACTGTTTTCCCGGGGTAACAGTCTACTCTACCCCCCCCCCCCTTCCCCTTCTCAGCTATGTGTTGTTTATAGGCAGTGGCTAAATAGTAAAAAAGTCTATTAATCCGGCAAGCCGGACAAATATCATTTTTACGGTTTTTCGCTATTTGTCCGACCAAAAACATAATGATGAAGATATAGCTTTTTTTTTTCAAATTTCAAATTTCATGCTTGTAACAGGATGTGCACAATTCGTCTGAAATATGCTTGTAGCCGCCGGACTATTTGTGTTTTGAAGGTTTTACATAAAGCACGAGTTGTTTTAAAAATTATATTGTCTTACATCGTTTTATGAAAAAGAACTCATTCTAATAAAAAAAAAAAACCCAAAAAACTATACATTTGATTTAGATTTTTTATTCTAATATTCTGAAGGAATTTGGGTATGGGGGATGATTCTCTCTTTTGTAGTTCTGCCTATGAATTTCATGTAAGATAAATAGTCCGGCCAATCATTATTGGCTTTATCTATGATTCCAAAAGATCCTGAAATTATTGTTTCTGTGAAGTGTGGTTAAAGTAAGGGCCCCATATGCTTATGCACGATTCTTCATTTAAATTGTTCTGCGATTTTTAATGCATAGGAAATTAGAGAAAAGGGCAGGCACGTGTACATAACCTGTCCCCAAAAGCAGGATTTTGTTTTCGATAAGATTGTTTTAGAAAAAAAATGTGTATTATATACAACAGAAAAAAGGGGGTACCCCAACCCTGGTGTCTTATTCACAGTCATGGCATATCAGTATGCTCATATACATCTCCGTTGTAGTAGAACTTGAAAATAATGCATCCAAGCAAGTTTAATATAGTATTTTTCATTCAAGGAAGTTTGATTTAGCATTTTTTCCGAATGCGTTTTGCCTCCATGAGGTAAATTGGTGGTAAATCATCAATTTCACTTCGATTTCAGGCTTATTCGGAAATTTCCTCACAGTTAACATGTACACGCTATTGTTCTGGAATCACTCCTATATACATTTGTTTAAAGCAATCACATTCTCTCAGGTTTTCTCTATGACATCTTTAAATATAAGTATAACGATCTCCAATTCTCAAAACCTCCATTGCATACGCGCGTGTGTTATCCGACACCGCGTATGTTATCCGACACCTCATCCGGGACACTTTCCACGTCAAATGACACTTTTATTGATATTGAAGATTTGCGCATTCGCAGACGCCGGGATGGCCGGACGAATAGAGATTTTCTAACTATTCGTTGTTTATATATTGTTCAACACGGACTTTGAACACACATTAGATGACTTTCTGATAAATGCACTAGTATCCAGTCTAGATTTGTGTACCAAATTTCATGCTTGTAGTAGGACTGTACACATTTTTTACGAAGCCGCCGTACTGTTTTTGAGCTGTTATGATCAAGCTAACAATGTACTGAATAGAATGCTGCATGTGATTTGAAGAACCGTTTTCGAGGGAGTTTAAAAGTATTAACTTTTGCATCGATTGGACATCGCCTACGGCATTATGTGCCTTGTTGTTTATGCCAACAATATTTCTGTTCATACTTCAGATTTTTTTTTGCAGTTTTGAATATAATATTTAATAATACAATAATTGTGAAAATTTAAAAATACGTATAGCAAAATTAAAAACTCATATTCTAACTTTTAATAGCAGCATTTGCACATGTAAACAAACAGCATCAACTTTAATCAAAATAAGTTATTACGATTTTTTTTAAATGAATTGATTGATGCACGCAAAAATTTCTAAATCTTTTAAACAGTATAATATATATATATATACTTAGCAAATTATTTTATAAAAAATAAATTTCATGCAGCAGAGCTTTATTTTTCCCTTACCGGGTTTTCATGCTGGAAGCTTGTTATTCAAAATGTTCCATTCAATTCAACTAGAGTGACTGAAAGCAATGTGAAACATTTTTTACCAGTACTTTCATTTTCAAATTCTATTTATAAACCATATCGCGGACGTGAAAGAAAGCACTATAAAGAAAGTTTTTTTGTTTGTATGAACATCCATATGTTTATATTTAAATGCGAAAATAGTTATACAACAGGAATATCAAAATAAGAGTATCAGAGTTAACTTCTTTTTTGTCGAAGATTGAATACGTCCTAGACGTTTTCGCAAATGATTTGAAAAATATAGATTAATTTCTTTGAATGCAAGTGCATGACTGAATGTAAGTCTGTGCCGGACTACTTTAGCTATAGAATTTCCAAATAATAAAATGACACTATATAGAGTATGCTTTAATTTATTATTGTATGAGTGTATGTGTGTAATGCATCACGGTACGTGCTTATAATATTCTTATCAATACTACATTTGGTTTTCACGTCCTGTATCAACATTCCCGATTTTCAAGTCAAGTCTCTGGTCTCTGCCGTTTACCAGCATGTAGTAAGTTAATGTATGTACAGTTACCCCAATGCTTATACAAAATACTTCCGGGACCGATTCTTTGTTCTTTTGAACAGTTTTGTAGAAACATTATGGTGAAAAGCAGTTCTTGCAAGCTTTACGTTGGTCAGCTCACTCTCCGACTATCATGTAAAGCCAAGTTACTTTATTTTCATGAGAGGGAAGCACTGTTTAACTGTGACAAGATATTTCATTTATATACTTTAATAAATTTTGATATATTTTGATGAGGTGCATTCAATACTTGACCATTATTCCGACGAAGCGGTACATGTTCCGACATCTTGAAGACATTTTTTTCTGGTGTACGGGAGATAACTCCCATAACAACAGTCGTCGAATTTCCCGTATTCCGCTAGAGGCGTTCATTTACGTACCTCTCACCTTAAATAAAATATGTTTGTGGTCATCTCTGACACATAGATTTTATAATGGTCAATCAAATCATGTTGTCACCTATAAGACTTTTGCAGAGGTGACTTTTACTCCAGTTCAATAGCCTATTATAAGCAGTTCAGAATCGGAAACAAAACTTAGCTTGTTTTAAATGGAATTGAGTCCAGTTAGTAATTTAGTAAAAGAATGGCTGTGTTATAGAATTTGTTGTGTGGTAAATGAGTGACAAAATTTACTGTTATTTTAACAGAATTGGGATTATGAATTATGCCTAAAAAAGGGAGAGAAAAGTATATCTGTTAGCTAAAATAAAATTTTGTATAATTGAACTACAATGCATAATTACTATAATTTACAGGTAATAAAGAACACACTTAATCCAACATGGCGTCCATTTAATCTAGCTGCAAATGTTATGTGTGGAGGGGATAAAAACAAAGACATCAAAGTATGTATTCATATATGTTGAATAACTTGGCATAACTATTTACATTACAGGTTTCAGAAGTGGAATTTCAGATTATGAGTCTTGTCTGATATTTGAATGACTATAAACATTGTCAGTATTTACTGAGCAGTTCTTGGAGCTCTAAAGAAGGACATTTTTCTAAATAGTCCTTCAAAGTAAAATAAATGATCTCACAATTATTATATGGAGTTAATAAATCCATAACTTGTCATACATCTATATATATATTTCTGTGACAGCCTCTACAAAATTCAACATTTATATTTTTTTGAAGAAAAACATGTGCAGGGCATGCATTTCATAGATCTCACTGGAATTCGTAAACACTTTTTTGGTATCAATGTACAAATTAAAACCCTATATTTCATATTACATTTGTATTAGCATTTGTAAAAGCGACATTGCATCTTAATACCTGTAATGGTAAAATTCTTGATAAAATAAAAAAAGAACATAAACTATATGAATTGTACTGATAATTTGATTAGTAAAGAAGTCTTTTATAGATATGTTAACCTTCATCATGTTAATGTAGTTGAATACTAAAAAGAATGTTTTGTTTTTATAAAATTATTTTTTAGTTTGATGTGTTTGATTATGACAATGATGGGTCACATGATTTGATAGGAACTTTTATCACCACCATTACAGCAATGTCAGAAGCTATCAAGCAACCAGTAAGTTGAATTTTGAATCACCTTTGCACACTTGGCACCCATCATCTTTAGTAGTCATCAATTTCAAGAAAATCTACTCGTTGGACACTTCTGGGAATCACTGCTTCAACTATCTCAAAATCAAAATAATTTTGCTTTGAAGGTTGGTGTCTTGACTTAATATGAACAAAAACCACGGGGGGGGGGGGGGGGGTCTCTTCCTATATAAAGGTATATACATATGTGCCGCTGGAATGGGTCCCTTTTTTTATCCGTCAAATATATCAATGGGGTGCAATTTTACCGAGGAAATATATCAATAGGTAGTAATTGACCGATTGTGATATATCAATGGGTCATAAATTTCAGTTTGTTGTGCAACGATCTTCACTGAATTTCCCAAACTCTTTGTCATTAAAATTTCCACATCTGCTGAAACTTATTTACACAAGTTTTGATATTGATTAAATTTAATTACACTGTCACAATTAATAATCTTCAGTAAATTACCCAGTAGATATCGAACCTTTTGCACTAGTTGCGTAACACATCGATTTATTTGCACTTAATTTGCTGCGTCTATTCTCATTGACATTGTGTGTCTTGCTTAATCACTAGGTACTATTTGAGCTGATAAATATATGAATGGGTTATGATTTCGCTGTGAAATATATGTATAGGTAGGGATTTCACAATTATTCAATATATGAATGGGGGGTGTTTTTAAAATCCCAGCTGCACACCTGTACCCAAAATCCCATGTTGAGACCCCCCCGTGACATAAACATAGAATCTTCAACTGGACATGAGGTCTTGTGTGCGCTATTTTGATCTGATTGATGTTTTAGGTTATTTATTATAAAAATATGGTCTTTTTCCATTAATGCTTATAATATCAGCTATTTATCAGCGATTCCTTTAAATTGATGTGACAGAATTCAACCCGGGTTATACATAATCTTCTATAAACATGAGTTATGCACCTTAGGCTGCAAAATGAATTTATAATCTAAGTGTTTTTTGGGATTTGTCATACCAAGATATAGGCATTCCTAGTTATAGTTGGATTTTGAGTATTTTATGAAAACAAGTTATACAGACTTTATCTAAATGCCTTTACAAATTTATCCAATTTCAAGTACTGTGGATTCATGGGATACCAATTTTCATTGCTTTCAAGGATACAAAATTTAGATTTAGATCTTCATTGAAGTGCAAATAATCTAACAATTGTATCACATCAATCCACAAAAGTTTGTACCCACAAAAATACATGAATCTGCAGTATGTGGGTCTACTATGAGCAGTTACAGATCAAGTGTAAGTTTCGGTCACCCCAGCTGATTTTTTCCAAATTATAAGCTTTGGACTTTTTGTGAAAATGACTGTTATACAGACTTTTTTTTCTAAGATGTCACATATTGAGATGATTTTTAGTAAATTTATTTATAAGTCTATTTTGATGAGTTACAGATAGAATTATGTCTAATTCTGCTCCACTGTTTTATGGGCTTTAAACTTGGAAAATTTTGTGAATATAACTGTTATACAGTCAAAGTCACTTCCATTTTCAAATTTTCACTCAAAAAAATTGCCTCAAGCTTTTTTTTGGTTAGTGGGGCCATTCATGGTGTTATGACAATATATAGTTTACATTCAAAGTATAGTTTATTGCTATGGACAGAAACCATGAAGTCATATACAAAGCAAGATCTCTTAGCATTATTCAGTCTTATATTTGATTAAGTGCTTTATACAGTTATTTCCCCTTATCTGAACATGTGTATGTGATGATCTAGATTATGGTTGATAAAATTCTTGTTATATATCTATATCAGCTACAAAATGTGGTCTATATTGAAGTTAATTGTTCTTTGTGATCGAGTTTTTATCACTGGAATATCTCTGAGGTCTTTACTTTGCTTAGGAGCAGTTGTATTTATTTATTTACATGAAGTGTATTGTTGCCAAGTACATATACAATCAACAAGTTATGTTTGATAGGAAAACTTTTAATGTAGCTGATTACAATTATGAAGACAAACTGAATATATTCCCCTCTTGAGATAGCAGTAAAATATTACCACCTGTTTGTACAAAAGTAAATATTACTAGTATTTGATTTATTATTATATAACACTGGTTATTATTCATACTGGTTACATTGTTTGTTTGTCTGATGTTGTGGTTACTGGTCTTGATGGTCATAGTATTCTTATCTGTATACCTGAAGTCCTTTTCAAGTTTTTTTAGTGTAGTTGAAAAGAACAAAATCATTGCAATAAAACTAGTTGACTTAAATACATGAATAGACTTGCTATATATTTAACGAAAGCAAAGAGCTTAAACAGTTTTTGGAAAATGACGCAGTCATTGTTCCATAACTGCCGACCTGAACTTCATTACATTGCTCTGCCTACCGCGCTTGGTTTCGTATTTCCTATTTTCCAAACAAACTGGAATCTGCTTGTGTTATCATTATGCATCATTGTGTAGTATTAAACCAGCCAGGACCCAGTTTACACTGGTTTTTGCTTGTATTCCACTACACTCGAACAAAGTGTTGTAGTTTGACGGGAACCAGTTTTAGAATTTGTAAACTACAAAACGTAATCGGTTATTGTTCATTCCGTTTTGGTGTTTCATACCGACTTATATGGTTTGAATAAGCTTAAGACCATTCAAACATTAATGTGATAGGTATATTAAAGATTGTTTTACAAAAGGATTGAACTGTTTTACTTTCAAAGTCGTACTATAGGGATATCTGTCATATACGGATTTCCACTCTCACCGGTTAATTTCTTCTTTTACACGTGCTTTGGAAACTTCCTGTTTAATCGCAAGTTTTAAATTGTTTTTGAGTGAATTAAACTTATTTTAACAATCATGAAGCGTTCCAGAATCATTTTAAAGCAGTTTCTTCTTCTCTTTGATGATGGAAATAGGTTTTCTGAAGAAAATACCGCAAACGATCGCAGAGGAATTGAAACGTACAAGTCAAGTCGGCACCTGGTTAAATCGGCATCTAGTCAAATCGGCACCTATTCGACGTCAATTCGGCATCCAATAATATTTGATATAATATTTTCTATTCAATTAATTAATTACTGTTACCAAGTACATAGTGAATATGTTGTTGTGTATTTTGGTAAACCACGAAACGAAAGTGAATATGTAGTGTATAAAGGTAAACAACGAAGCCCTTACCAAAGCTGTTGTTTTAACAATTAGACAATTTGTGTAATTGTAAAAACAAGTCAATTATTAAAATAAAATGGAAAACTATGAGTCCCTTTCAATAAATAAAACTTTCATGCCAAATAATTAGCAAATTTAAGGTGTTTGTTTTTCAGTAAAGTTTGAACAGCATTAAACCAACAATCCTGTAAAATGCTCAACTGGTTAAAATAATGCAGAAAAATACACAATATCTCATGTATTAGTCCAAATAATTATGACGTCTGGCAAGGCTATTTTATTATTTTTCTGGGACGCCTTCCTACGACGTTCAGGTGCCAATTTAACTAGGTGCCAGTTTGACTAGAATTCTTTGACAAATGTTTGAAACTATCTGAGTTTCATTAGACCTTTGATAGCAGTAACAAAAAGATTATTTACTTAATATTTTGTGGGAGAAGGGGGTTCAGACTGTGTGGCATCAGGTCTGTTTGTGCCCAATACATTTTCGCACCCTACACGTTCGCACATTCACACTCTACTCATTCACGCCCAATTTTAATTCAAATTCAAGTTGAATAATTGGAAAATTATGGTTGTTGTTTTAAATTGCTTTGGTGTAAATACTGAATGTATTTATAGCTTGGTATGAGTAAAACATTGAAGATTTTAAAGGAAAAAACACAAAAGATAATTGTTTTTAACAGCTTGGTCCCATTGATCTGAAACAACGAAACAATAAAACATAGAAACCAAAATATAGCAATCCACTAATATAACCAAAACATGATAAAATTTATTCAACACGCAGAAACAAACATAGTCAGAATCTCACTTCATTTTGAAACAAGTCAATGAAACAAGTTATAGCAATACACTAACCAAAACATGATTAAGAGTTATTCAACACAAAATAAAATGTTGACAAAATACCACTTTATTTAGAAAGGATTATTATTATTTTTAGCAATACCTTATCCAAAACATAATTAAAAGATTTATTCAACACAAAAAAAAAATTGCTGTCTCACTTTATTTTGAGACAATGACAACAATTATACTTATAAGAAAACACTTGCTTACATAGTTATTAAACACAAAACCAATTAAGATTGGGTGCGAACATGTAGGGTGTGAAAGTGAAAGGGGTGAAAATGAGTGGGCGCAAACGTGAATGGAAGCGAACGGACTCAGATTCAGACTATGTACCAGTGAGAAATATACAAGCCTTTCTACGGTATTTATTTGTACAATTCAGCTAGTCTTGACCTATTCATTTGTCTTAAAAAACCAGCCAGTTGTCACCTTCACTTCACACACACACACATATACGAATATCAATTATATGCTTACGATACATGTTGCATTGTTAAACTAATTACGGTATGTGAAAATCAAGACTTGCATAAAAACTATCCCAATATTAGAGACAGTGGCGTCATTTTTCTTCAGAGCTTTCAGCTCTTTGATTTATGAGCACTCAAGATCACAGTATTTAGAAGTTAATACTGTTTCTTAGCTTTTTCATCATTTCACTTTGAAAATGAAAGCCGAGAACTTAAAATTGTCAAACAACATATATTTACAGTTATATAGTGAATACTATATTAAGAAAGTTGATCTTGAGAGATATCCTTTAGTCTTCATTTCATTTACTATAAAAGTTTCATTCCCTTCAGTCATTCACTTGTTATTTGGATTTTTAACTTATTCATTTTGTTCTGATGTCATGAAAAAAGTACAGAGGCTTATTCATTGATGTTTGATTTGCTTCTTCAAAAATCTTAATATATATTCTTTAAGAACTGAAAGAGTTCTCATTTTTATACGACCGCAAATTTTGAAAAAAATTTCGTCGTATATTGCTATCACGTTGGCGTCGTCGTCTGCGTCGTCGTCGTCCGAATACTTTTAGTTTTCGCACTCTTACTTTAGTAAAAGTGAATAGAAATCTATGAAATTTTAACACAAGGTTTATGACCACAAAAGGAAGGTGGGGATTGATTTTGGGAGTTTTGGTCCCATCATTTTAGGAATTAGGGGCCAAAAAGGGCCCAAATAAGCATTTTCTTGGTTTTCGCACAATAACTTTAGTTTAAGTAAATAGAAATCAATGAAATTTAAACACAATGTTTATGACAACAAAAGGAATTTTGATATAGATTTTGGGAGTTGAGGTCCCAACAGTTTAGGAATTAGGGGCCAAAAAGGGACCCAAATAAGCATTTTTCTTGGTTTTCACACCATAACTTTAGTATAAGTAAATAGAAATCTATGAAATTTAAACACAAGGTTTATGACCATAAAAGGAAGGTTGGTATTGATTTTGGGAGTTTTGGTCCAAACAGTTTAGGAATAAAGGGCCCAAAGGGTCCAAAATTAAACTTTGTTTGATTTCATCAAAAATTGAATAATTTGGGTTATTTGATATGCCGACGCTAACTGTGTATGTAGATTCTTAATTTTCAGTTCCGTTTTCAAATTGGTCTACATTAAGGTCCAAAGGGTCCGAAATTAAACTTAGTTTGATTTTAACAAAAATTGAATCCTTGGGGTTTTTTGATATGCTGAATCTAAAAATGTACTTAGATTTTATTATTGGCCCAGTTTTCAAGTTGGTCCAAATTGGGGTCCAAATTTAAACTTTGTTTGATTTCATCAAAAATTGAATAATTGGGGTTCTTTGATATGCCAAATCTAACTGTGTATGTAGATTCTTAATTTTTGGTCCCGTTTTAAAATTGGTCTACATTAAAGTCCAAAGGGTCCAAAATTAAACTAAGTTTGATTTTAACAAAAATTGAATTCTTGGGCCTCTTTGATATGCTGAATCTAAACATATACTTAGATTTTTGATTATGGGCCCAGTTTTCAAGTTGGTCCAAATCAGGATCCAAAATTGTTATATTAAGTATTGTGCAATAGCAAGAAATTTTCAATTGCACAGTATTCAGCAATAGCAAGAAATCTGCAATTGCACAGTATTGTGCAATAGCAAGAAATCTTCAATTGCACAGTATTGTGCAATAGCAAATATTTTCAATTGCACAGTATTGCACAATAGCAAGAAATATTTAATTGCATAATATTGTGCAATAGCAAGAAATTCCAATTGGATTTCAATTGGAGTTATCTTTCTTTGTCCAGAATAGTAGTTGAATCAACTTAAATCATTGTTTTATACAATATACAATGTATATTCACTTTTACTACCAACTGATAGATTAAAACAATCTTTACCATTCAATGATAACATGTCAAGCACTTTTTTTACATTTTAATATTTTATGATGTATTTAATTGAGTGGTTATTGTTGCAAACTTCATTAGAAATTTGAATTGAGATCAGTTTTGAAATAAGGGAAAGGGGGATGTGAAAAAAAAATTGGGGGGTCAATTTTTATCATTTTAGATTTCATATATAAAAAGAAAATTTCTTCAAACATTTTTTTGAGAGGATTAATAGTCAACAGCATAGTGAATTGCTCAAAGGCAAAAAAAATTTTTTAAGTTCATTAGACCACATTCATTCTGTGTCAGAAACCTATGATGTGTCAAGTATTTAATCAAAATCCAAATTTAGAGCTGAATCCAGCTTGAATGTTGTGTCCATACTTGCCCCAACCGTTCAGGGTTCAACCTCTGCGGTCGTATAAAGCTGCGCCCTGCGGAGCATCTGGTTTATTTTTTTATTACATTGTTTGTATTTTATTATGCAAATTATTGATGTTGTAATGTTTATGCCCTTAAGGGCCCATAATTGGAAATGAAATATCTTCTTCTTCTTCGTAACCTCCTGTTCATCCATTCCTGATTTAATGACAAGCAGTATAGAAAAGTAAATCACTTTTAGCTTCCTGGATTAACACGTTCAGCTGATTCTCACAGAGTTATCTCCCTGCAGTGTTATGTACAACCTTAAATAGGTATTGATAGTGATAGTTATGATTCATTGATCTTTTTTATGTGAGGATTTATGTCGCTCAATATTCAGTTTCTGTTTAGAGTTTTGTGGACCATTGACATTATTGTTTGGGTTTTCGTCTTTTTTGCACAC
This sequence comes from Mytilus trossulus, assembly GCF_036588685.1. Taxonomy (NCBI): domain Eukaryota; kingdom Metazoa; phylum Mollusca; class Bivalvia; order Mytilida; family Mytilidae; genus Mytilus; species Mytilus trossulus. The sequence goes on from NC_086378.1 coordinate 43,007,120, forward strand.
CTGGTGCAATGGGTGCCATCATTTATTTTCGTAATCTTTGATCTTCTTCTCGGAAACTTCTTTATCAAACTTAAGAGATTGAATTATCTTAAGGGTATCTAGTAAATAGTTTGTGATTTTCATTCAAGTCAGCCAAAAAACATTGCTGCATGGCAAAAACCTGTGATGATGTGTTGTTAAAAGAAATTTGATTGTCTTTATTTTGAAAATGAATAAATCATTTTGAACCTCTCCTCCTTTGATGGAAAGGGCAAAGAAGTGCAGAAATTGGGGTCAACAGGAAATCTTACCAAGAGGGGGCTTAATAAGTATTTACTTTATTTATTACTGATTTATAGTTTAAGTACAGGCACTTGAGGTCTGCTAGTATGATAGAATTAGTGAAGTTGAAGGGCTGCTTCATATGAACAATCTGAAGGTTTTAAGACACAATTAACAATACCGGTATATTTATTTGGAAAATTGATATACCGGTAGTTGGGAATGTTGTATTACACCAGATTATTTCCTCTGTTTCTTGTACATGCATTTCCCCATGAGTATTTGTCATACTTATGGTGATTAATTATATTTGTTTTGTTTTGTGATTTTATCGATATTTGATTTTTTTCCTTTAACCTTATTAAAAGTGCATTATTGCAATAAATTACTAAAGGAGTAGGTTCAGTAAGACCCTTTTTTGGCCCCAAAATATAGCAGTTTTACAAAGTTGTTAAAATGTAAACTTTTAGTTGTTTATTGGACAGTATAATGCTTCTGCTACATAAATATGGGCTGTTTTTGACATACCGGTAACAATGCACATATATCAGGTACTAGCACCACAAAGTCTTGCTAAATTACTGAATTCTACACAATTCTAGCATTTAAGTTAAATTTAAGACGGTTTTCATGTAAAACGATAGTGGCCGCATTCGTGTTCATCCTTAATATTGAAATATAAGTTGTATTCATGATAATACATAACATATATAAAGGTTGAGGATGAACACGGATGCGTCCACTTTCATTTTTGACAAAAAAACATCTGAAAAGTGACATTTTTTGGCATATTTGGTAGATTATTCATATTTGACCATGAATCGGATCGTTTTTAATGTCTTAATCAGTTAAAATCTTTCACATAAACTAATTGATTCAAATGAAATAGACACTTTTGAAATAGAAACTATTGTCACAATCTAGCATTCACGTAGTTGTGCTGTTTCTGTGTTTACATGCATTTGCGATTACTAATTTGCTGTCTCCGTCTTTTTAAAGGTTTTTATGGTGTTGCATTGTTTTATTTATTTTCAGCATTTGATTGCTTCTTTTCTTTCCTTGGCGAGTCTTCCATCACTCTCCAAAGTTAGGGGAGGGTTGAGAATTCACAATCATGTTTAACTTTCTATAATCTTTCCTTGTGCCTGTCCCAAGTCAGGAGCCTCTAATTGAATGGTTGTTATTGGTTCATGTCTGTCATATTTGTTTTTCATTTTGTCATAAATTAGGCAGTAAGTTTTCTCAATTGAATCCTTTCATAGATTTCAAATCTGGGCTTTTTTCAGCTGACCATAAAAGTATGGGTTTTTTTCTCATTGTTTGAGGCTGGACAGTGAACATATAATGCTCACATCCACTTCATTTGAACTTTGGTGGATATTTGTCTCATCAGCACTAAACTGCATCTCCCATTTTTTTATATTGTTGAGCTTAAAAAATCCTGCAGATGTGAAAAATAGTATTAAAAAATATGACATTAATCGTCCTGAATAAGCATGAAATGTTTGCCACTGAAATTAAACAAATAACTATTTAAAATCAATCATACTTGAAATCAAATTTTCTCTTAGTCTTGGATAAATCAAGAGATTTTACAAAATCTATCAATTTTGTCATGGTTTGTTGTAATGGAACCTTGTCATTTTTTTTAATTTTTTTTTTATCTATTTACCTTGTTCATGATAGGGCAAATGTATAATCACACATGGTACGTTTATAGTTTGCACTGAATATTGGGCCAAGCATATTCAACTCCTCTACTACATGACTTAAGAATATATGTTCATATACCATAAGACAATATGTCAAAAAGTATATTGAATTTAATAAAAATCAAAAAATATCAACATATTTGTTGCAACTTAAACAAAAATATACAGTTTTTTGTCATAAATAAGCTAATATTTTAGTTTGAATAAATAGATACATTGTATAAAAGATGTATAAAATCTAGTTTTTATCCACACAGTGGTTTCATTGCAATCATATTTTCGGCACAAGTCAAAGGAAGATTTACTACTTTTAAAATGGCTTCACATACACCTTTGAGTGGTTCTATACAGGCACTGAATGGAATTAAAAGTACATAGAGCCAAGCTATAAAGAAGGCAACTGGCCATGCTAGGAACCACAAGATCAGAAACCACAATATTGCCCATAATATTCCTGGACATAATTCTGCTTTGCCTTTTCCTTCACCACTTCCATCACCAGATCCCATTCTGTTATATGTTAGGTTTTAGTCTGTAAAAGAACAAAAGAAAATAATTAGTCCATGTTAGTTTACAATTATAGAAATTATACATGGAAAGGAATTTATATAAATTATAATAAATTGATAAACTCTTTTAACCTTTTTCATGACCTTTAAAACATGAGTTGAGTTATATAGAGCAAATTATCCCTGTGTACAAAATATAAATGTGTGAATGTAAGGTTTTGAGAATACTAAGGAACTATGTACTGGTAGGAGTATGGTTTATATTAACATTAGTGAAACAGCATGATTCAGTGGCTGTTATATCATGGATGCATTAATAATTTCTACAAAAATTTCTTTAAAGTTTATATAGTTTTATTGGTTGGGTTTTTTTTTTTAAATCTGACAAATATTTGTTTAAATGACATAGATCTTCCCATTATGATTGTAATTTTTGAAACAAATTTTACAAATTCCCTTAAAGTTCAACAAAACTTGATTTGACAACATAAGTTGGTCACTATTGTCCAGTAATATAGTAATGGGACACTGTTAATAATAAGGTCAGATTTGACATTTATCTGGACATAATTATGTTCGGTAGGTCTGTGGGTGGACAAGTTCATATATGATTGACTTTGAAAGGCCAGATCATTATATTATTACAATGTTATCTAGATAATGTGATCATATTTATAAGCCTGGTCTTAATATAATCTGATAGGAGTTTACTTGGTTACATATATTATTTCACTAAAACATGTAGTGCAAAAAAAGTCTATGATTTTGTATGTAAGAAAATAGAGAGTTCAATTCTATAAGAATGAAATTTTAATAACTACTCTTGTTTTACTTATGTTTGCACTCCCTGAAGTCTTTTTGCTGAATTTTGTAACAATTTTGAAAGCAGAGATTTATTGCCCTACATACCTGTATGACATACCCTTACATATTTTATCTTTAAGATGAACTTGATAGTTGTTGTCAAGATTTGTATGATATAAAATTTGTATGTAATTTAATCCAAATACTTATGGAAAAAATATTTTAATGTGAAGAAAAAGCGTACACATTAAAGAACTGTCATCAATAATGATTGATTAACTGTTATGAAATAAATATGAATAAGCATACATTTTGATGCAATTTTCTGTAGTATTAAGCATCATTTAAAGAGCTGAATTATTGAAATATACACGTGGACATATCTAACCAACAAACACAAAAATCATATCATGCATAGCATTTGTAACCTTTACCTTAAGGTGTTTCTCAGGTATCTAAATATTTCTTCCACTCAAGTTGATTTGAAATATATGAATGTATCTGTATTTAATATCCCTAAATATTCATTGAATTTTGTTGTCTGATAACCACAAGCAGGACAACAGGTGTGGTTTAACTAGGTTTGAAATAATCGAAAATTGACAACTTTACATCAACATCAGTGGTATTGATTTCAAACTCACTACACCTGAAAATTAACTTATTTCCCTATAAAATCACATATCAATCTTTTGTTTAAGTTTATTACCTTGTTACCTGGGTGAGATTTAATACATTTGAAAATAAAAAAAGTATTTGTACCATTTTGTGTCTCTTCCCAGAATTTGAATAATTAGTGTTTAAATAAAGATAACAATTTTAATAATTTGATTAATAAGAAACAAAATACTAGAAAATATGTCAAGAGGACAGAACGAAGTACACAGTCCCAACAAAACATATGCTATATGATTAAATAGAGGTATGAAATGTAGACTAAGGTTAATAAAATAGCAAACCAATGATGCTTTGTCAAAAGACATCTAGATTTCAGGGTAAAGCATAAAAAAATATGTCAATGTTATCCTTTGATTGTGTTGTTTGATTGCTGCTGCATACCTGTACACTCTATTGGATCATTACACTCAGAATTTGACCACAGAGTCTGTTAATCAAGAAAGAAGTTGAAAACTACACATTATATCACAAGTTAACAAGCTTTCAATGATTTCAAGTTCAAAAAATCATTCCCCATTTCCATTCTCAATTTTATTACAAGGTTCACAAGGAACAATGGGTTCATATGCCTTGTTGCAAGTCTATAATCTTCACTATTTAATGGCCTTATTTATAGCATGATTGTCCATTACAAGAATAAAATTTATCAATTTACCTGTCTGGACATTGCATTGCATAATATACCCTAAGAAAATATGTGTTCCCTATTATTTTTAACCTAAAAACAAGATAAGTTTATTTAAAAATGACTTATATCACAGAAAATAGAATTATAATAATTCCTCCTCAATAATTTTGCCAAAAATATTGATAAAAGATACTCACTTTATAATGACTTATCCTTTATGTCATAGTTTTGAATGCTATTCCTCTTTGATATAACATACAGTTATGCCAAAATAATTCTCAGTTTATGTCAAGTTATAATAGAGTATACTACATAAACAGATGAAACAAGTACAGCTTGACTCAGCTAATTATAACTTATAGTTATAAGATGATACAGACTGCATGTGATTACTACAGAAACTACTTCACTGTGGTATATTGTTTGTGTATATGAGTAGTTCAAGGTCTTAGGTTTGTATTCCCACTACATCTTGTTTATGTTCAAGTTATACAATCATGTCTAGAGTGTGTAATTTCTAGCTGAAAATATTTCATACATATACAAGTCACTGAAAGTTACAGTCTTAACAAATTCTTCATACCAGTCTAAATGAAATTTGTATTATGTTGAACACTTACACTTATGTTTAGTTTTACTCACAAAATCAAGAAAAAAGCTAGTACTAATATAATATACTATCTTTTACACCATAAGATTCAGCAGTTATGAGGCATAGTTTCTGAAATACTTCTAGGTGTCCTATTACATAATAGTTGTCTCATTTAAATTGCTTCCCTATATGTGATTACACCAGAGCAACTGGTTTAATATGTCAAAATTTTCATGTTTACCTGAAGTCCACACATCTGATAATATGTTAAATCCACCTACGCTTCTTGAATAGATATATAATACTATGATATGGGATACACCCTGAATAAACAACCATTTTATATTGTTGTACTACCATGCAAATATTAAACTTTTTTGTTTAATCTGAACTTAAAATTTGTGTGGTCAAATATATATAGAAGAGTACATTGGCTTGGAATAGTTTAAATTATAAGAAAGCTACATTTTCCCCTAATTTGGAGAAAATGTTTGAAAAAAGTTGCCAAGATCAAAAACTTTAACATTTAGAAAGCTAGAAGAGAAAAAAAAAAGAAGAGAAAAATAGGTGAACAAATAAAAAAATGGGGAAAATACCATATCTGTAAGAAAAAAACAATAAGTTGTTTAAAAGAGAAAAGACAACCCAAGCCAAGGTCATTGTAACCTTACTTTTCCCCCAATATTGACAACAATTTAACAGAAATCTATTAATGAAGGTCATGTAGTTGTAAATGTTTCATAAAAATGCAAATTTTGAGCAGATGATGAGAGAATTTATTCTAATGGTATTATAATGCATGTATTATCGTGATCACTTATTTTGAGGAATGTTAGACATTTTATAGTTTTGTCAATTTTTCCCCCCTACCTTTGACAGGGGAAGTAAACTGATTTTTATCTAGAATAAACCTATGGTTTTGTACTATAGATTTATAGCTAGATATAATTAACATATTTTTGCTGTAAATACATGCTAGCCATGTATTTATAAATTTTAGTAAATTTTCTGAAAGCCAAAATTATGAAGATAATTGAAAAATGTTCATACATTTTAATAAATCTTTATATTCATGCACATATTTGCTGTACTGGTATAAATGCAATGCTTATATGGTCAAAACAATATTTGTTCTTGCCATCATTTATTTGCTTATTGAACTTTGAAAGACATAGCCTTGCGAATGTAAGGGCATGGATACAGATGATTGCCTTGAACATCTTGGAGATATTATGAGGTTAGATTTAGATCTGTGCCATGCAGTATGTTTTACAAGACTCAACCATCAAAGGAGGTTGTAGATGATTCTAATACTTTACAATTTATATAGAAGAACAGTTGTCAGTAATTACTTTGCACACTGATAACCTTGATCTATATTCCAGAAAACAGATGAAAGATTATTTATTTACATGCTGCTTACTCTATTCATAATGATAGCTGGATGCCTGGCAAATGGAATGTGTAGTATAATTCATCAAGTTAAATTTATCATATTAAGTATCTCAAATTTAATATTTTCCAAGTACAGTAGTGATGGTATTCTCTCTGGTTGCTTTACTGTATTCTCCAAAATTAAATGTGAGAGTTTAGTACTGTCTGTAGCTTACAAACCATGAAATTAAGTTATCAATACTTTTTATTTTATTTATAAAATAATAAATGCGGCATGATATAAATGATATAGCTTAACTTTCTCGCAAAGACTTTTTGACTATACAAAATTCTAAAAAACAAATAGGGGGGGGGGGGGGGGGGGGGTTAAATTCACTCTGATGGATTGAGATGATATTTTGTAAAGATGACTAATTCATAGTTTGTTTTTCAAAAGAAATTGCTACTTTCAGATATCAAATCTATATTTAACATTTTGTTCCAAAGGAAATCTGGGATCAAAGTGGATATTTATTTTAGTTATTGATAAATGTTTGTACAACATAAAAAGTTTTGGACCAGTTTTAGATTTAATATGTACTTGACCAATTTCACAAGTACATTTATTCAAATTGATAAAATCAACATTTGGTTGAACACTTCCTTTCTTTTCTGTTTTTGGTCATTGAAATAATTGAATATGAAACTATTATAATTTGTATGCCGTTTAACAGAGCGTTTCTTGAGAGTGAGAGCTTGTCAGCGATATAAGTTTGTTTGCACCCATTTACGTATTAAAAGTACATATTGTTTGTACTTGACAACATATGGAGATATGTATATAGAAACGTAAAGAAATCAATGTATATGATTTATATTGGGATATTGAATAAAAGGTCTGGTATTTTTTTCAAAACATAGTGACATCCACCCAACAACACATAAACACAAAGAAGACCTCAAGAGGTCATCAAACAGTCTCAAGTATTAGTTGAAAAATTCATTACATGTACAGACTGTAACTTCTAACCTTTCTGAGGAAGTACAATTTCAAATGAATTCACGAGAAATATGACAACTGTTTGAGGTGACTGATCCTACCAGTTTTAAGGTTCTACTAATCATATGTCCCTATTCATAAAAAGCATTGAATGTAAAAAAAAAAGGGGGGGAGGTTCCAACCCTGAAACATCCCCTTCCCCTTGAGCAGCCACATTTTATGATAGAGATATATGTGTCCAGGCTTCTATTAGTGATGGGTAAACAGTGATATACATAAAAGAATTTCTTTTTTTATCTTTCATTGAGTACATTTGCACATGTTAACATATATTCTGACCTTCGTCTGTTGTCTGTTCTATGGTCTGGTTCTCTCTTTGACACATTCCCCATTTCCATTCTCAATTTTATTCAGTATTTTAAGTGACTTAGATGAATCAATTGTATTTGTTTTAAACTCCCAATTTGTAAACACTGTATGGTTATATGTAGCTGCGAAAACGTAGCTCTTAAGGTCCTTTTGATGATTTTTGATATTTGCGGACAAAAAAAATCAAAAGGACAATAGAGCTACGTTTTCGCAGCTAGGTTATATGTATATCATACCACCAAGGTTGTTATTAGGTTAACTTTATGGTTTGTCAACATTGACAGCAAACAATTATTTGATTAATTTGCTATTATTAATCCATTGTTAAAAGGTTTGAATAAATTAAGGTCAGCAAAAGTTTGTTAGTTTGGATTGACCTGGATTGAAATCTTAAATATGTACATGGTGTGGTGTCCATTAAAGGAGTAGGTCCGGTAAGGACCGATTTTGGCCTCAAATTTCAGTTTCATCTGACGAAAGATTTTGACCACTTTTTAAACACTTAAATGTCTATTTCATATGATTCAATTAATTTATGTGCAAGATTTTAACTTATTAAGTCATTAAAAACGATCTGATTCAAGCTCAACTATGAAAAATTTACCAAATATCCGAAAAAATGTCACTTTTCAGATGGTTTTTGTCAAAAACAAAAGTGGCCGCATCCGTGTTCATCCTCAATCTTTTCATAAATTGTGTATTATCATCAAATACAACTTCCATTTCAATATTTTGGATGAACAGGAATGCGGCCACTTTCGTTTTACCCGGAAACCGTCTAAAGTTTAACTAAAATGCTGGAATTGTGAAGATTTCAGTAATTTAGCACGACTTCATGGTGCTAGTACCCAATATATGTGCATTGTATTGTCAAAAAAAGCCCATATTTATGTAGCAGAACCATTCTACTATCCAATAACTAAGTAAAAGTTTATATTTTAACAATTTTGTAAAACCGCTATATTTTGGGTCCAAAAAGAGGTCTTAACGGACCTACTCCTTTGTAAATCATATATTAAAAGATTCAACGACCTTAAATCTATGATTGTCTATGAATATAGATTAGACCACATCATTGAGTGGGATACTATATTTCTTCTTTCAAGAAAGTTAAATATTAAAACTTAGCTCAGGAGAGAAGGGAATTCGAAATGCACAAGATGATATAATGATATGTAAAGACAAACTTTCTTTTCTTTTCCAATATATATACAACTTATGTGTGATTTCCATGTTACATCATCAAGCAAATGTAACAAGCATTTTTTCATGAGATAACACTATAGCGATTGATTAAAGACATATAAAACAAATACAAAAGAATATTTTACTAGAAAAAATCCTCCTGCCCCCTTATTAAGTTATTACAAAAATAAGTTCAAGGGAATTGTATGAATAAAAAGTAAGCGAAAGTAATCTGTATAAATCTCCATCAACAGGAACATTGAATATAGATATAGATTTATATTATTAATTCGTATATTTTAACAAATTTGATTCGTTTAGGGAAAGTCACATGTTAAACTATATTTTCGAAGGTAGAGAGAAAACGGCGGATAGCAAAAAGCATATTGACCTGCAAAAAGCATATCGCACGGTTATTTTTAGAATATCTAAAAACCGATATACTTTGTGACGTCATGTAATGATTTTCAGGATATTGTTTAACGTTTTGAAACAAATGATATCTGTGATCGATTATTTGACGAAAAAAAATCTTCAAATACATAAGATGTAAAAAAAAAAAAAGTAAATGAAATAACAACTAATATGTTGTTATTGTCAAGGAAATAATGTAATATCTATAAAGTTCCAATAAACCTAAATGACGATTTTGATACAAGCATGTTCGGAAATTAATAATATAACAAATATAGTGAGGTCAATACAGGATATATCGACCCAAAGAAGTATATCGACCTCGGACTTCGTCCTCAGTCAATATACTTCTTTCAGGTCAATATATCCTTGTATCGACTTCATAAAAAGGCTGTATTTGTATAGTACACAATTGTTTTTTGTGTATGTATTTATTATCTATTTGATCAATTAGCATTCATGGTAATTCGTTAACTTCATTTTATAAACAAAAGTTCAAAATAAAAAATAAATATCAAATTATTAATAAATGTTAATTTTGGGGCCCTTTATAGCTTGTTGTTAGGTGTGAGCCAAGGCTCTGTATTGAAGGCCGTACATTGGCTTTACTTTTTAAAAATTGTTATTTGGATGGAAAGTTGTCTCATTGGCACTCACACCACATCTTCCTTTATATCTATCAAAGACCACATCAGGATGAATCTTAAGAGTACACTTAGTAAAGTTAGGTCAAAACTTTCCAGTTGCCAGCTCTGAAATATGTTTCTGTCTACAGATACATCTATAAGAGTACACTTAGTAAAGTTAGGTCAAAACTTTCCAGTTGCCAGCTCTGAAATATGTTTCTGTCTACAGATACATCTATTTCTAGCTTTATAAAGTTTGTGACAAGAATTTAAACATCAGTATTAACAAAATTTGATTAAGTAATGTAAGCATGTTTCTTATTTAATTTTAATATGCATGTGATAGGTTCTGTATCATTAACATCTTTTTAATGTAAGTATTTACCTGTAACAAATTCTTGATAAATATATCAGTAAAAGTACAATAAATGATGTTAATTCCTGTTAGTATGTATAGGAAATCCTCTTCACACCCTTTTATACACTTATCATCACCACTCGCCTGTATAGAAATGAATGCCTAAAGCTTCAAGGTTGATCTCACTCAGCTAGCACTTATAAACTATGTTTACATTAGAAACAGGGAAAATGATATTGAATATAACAACTTTGTTTACCTGCATGACCTGATACAGGTAAAAGTGTAGATAAATGAAACTCCTATAAATAACCAGGTCATAAAGGTGGACTTGGTAAAGATGGATGTTACAGCCATTAAGATGCAATTTGAATATATTATCTTTTATATGGATCTTTTAGTGTTTTACATGTGCTTTTAAATGGCTGTTATCTTTCTTTCTGAATTTCATGGATATTAGTGGAATATATATTGGCAATAATGAATTATATATTGTTCCATTTTAGCATTTTTTTGTGTTAATTAGATTTCTAGCTGCAAAAGAATAACATTATTTTTTAGTTATAAGAAAAAAAACCAAATAATTTGTTCTGATAGTAAATGTAACGAGTTGAAAATATGATAAATTATACTAAACATTCTGCCTAAAAAACACATGAATTAAGAAAAAAAAATGATAGCAAATGAGAAATTTCTTGCTATTCCTCAAATTTGTAGAACTGAATGTTCAGCAAAGTACTGATCAATGAAAAGAACATTTTGCTTGGAAAATCCTCCTTGTCTTTTGACAAAATTATTAAATGGTTTGTAATGTCAGAAAAGTTTTCTTTTATCATCATAGCATCATTATAATAGTAATATTTTCTGATAATCATGGCATCACAGAAAAGTAATTTTATTGATGTCTTAGTATACCTTTCAATATGAACAGTCCACACAATTTTTATACAGAAAAGTATGGAATGAGTAACCATATCCTACCAAAAATCTAGTGTACCAAAAAGATTAGCGATTCCTACTCAACTACTGGCATCTGTCATGTTATTCCTTTCAAGTTACAATATTGGTGATAAGTCTCTTTTAGTAATATGTCATTATCATCAAAATAAGGATGAAATTGTGTTAGACAAAGTCAGACAATGCCTAAATCTAATAGGAGTTTTTGAAATACTATAATATTTTCTTATCATTGTAGGTGTCATTTCCTTGCATCAACCCGAAAAAGAAAGAGAAGAAAAGAAGTTATGAAAACTCTGGAACAGTTCATCTAACTTCATTTAAGGTATAAATATCTATTATGTATTTTATATACTGTATGTATTATTAAATATTTCATAACAGTAAAACAAAGCAGAAATTAAAAAGAAACAAATTATTTTAATAGAAACAAAAGAGTAGGGGGTATTGAGGTGTATTCACTGAGCCTGATCAGAATTTTCTTTTCAAAGTAGGTTCAGTAATTAAAACTTGTCTGTTTTCAATGAAAGGAAATGTTGAATAAAGAATTATTTACAAATTATTGAATAATTATCATGTTTTTGTTGTAATGTTACTTGTAGTCCAATAAATAACACATTGGCAACAATTAAACAAATACAGTCTGCTGTTAACTGACAATTTTTTTTCCTAATTCTGCATATCTAGATACACACTTTTAACTACTTTTTCCAGCTGGAGAGAAATCCATCTTTCTTAGAATTTATATATGGAGGAATGCAGGTTAATTTTACAGTAAGTATAACAGTATTTACTATTGATAAAACATATCAGTATTGTATATGATAATCTTATTTGAATTAAGTGTATTTTTCTTCTTAACAACTAGCATTGATTGCATTAATATAAAAAAAAAAAACACAGGACAAAATTTAATGATAGATTTTTAAACAACCGCATAGGAAGGTTGGGATTAATTTTGGGGGTTATAGTCCTAAAGGTTTAGGAATAAGGAGCCAAAAAAGGGGCTCAAATAAGCAAGTTTGTAGTTTCCAGTCAATAACTTGTGTTTAAGTGTATAAATCTCTCTGAAATTATACCACAAGTTTCCATACTACAGGGGTTTAGGGGGGGGGGGGGGTATGGTTCAAATCATTAAGCAATTAGGGACATAGAAGGGGGAAAAAAAGTTTTTTTTCTGGTGAAAGGACAATTTAGACAATTTAAAAGCAGTGTAAGGTAGGTAATCCAATTCCATTTAAAGACTACTGTTATATATATGTTTGATTACCTCCCTTACACTGCTTGAAATTATGTATTAAGAAATGATGATTGTTTTGAGATGATAAGCTGTACATATATTTTTAGAAGTTACTATAAATTAAGATTAATTTTAAACCATGACTGTATGTCATTTTATATTTTAGTATTTTTTTTTCTGGTTAAAGGACAATTTAGACAATTTAAAAGCAGTGTAAGGTAGGTAATCCAATTCCATTTAAAGACTACTGTTATATATATGTTTGATTACCTCCCTTACACTGCTTGAAAATTATGTATTAAGAAATGATGATTGTTTTGAGATGATAAGCTGTACATATATTTTTAGAAGTTACTATAAATTAAGATTAATTTTAAACCATGACTGTATGTCATTTTATATTTTAGTATTTTATGATGTATTTAAATGAGAAGCAAAATCCATTAGAAATTTTAATTGAGATTATTTTTGGAATAACTGAAAGGGGAAGGTGAAAAAAAAGAGGGGTTGGGGGGTGGGGTGGGGTGGTTCAATTTTTATCATTTCACATTTCAGAAATTTAAAAATAAAATTTCTTCAAATATTTTATAATTAGGGGATAAATATAAAAAGCTTAAAAGCAAAAACAATGTTTATACGCCCGACAGGACGTATTATGGTATACAAATGTCCGGTGTCCGTCTGTCCAGCGTAAACATGTCGCACTCATGAAACTTAATATAGTTGTTTCTTATGATGGTCAATTGATCTGTATACTTTTTTGTGAAAATAAGATTAAAACTTTTTGAGTTACTGCACTTTGTAACTAAAACAGGGGTGTGTTTTTTTCACATGTCGCACCGTATCTCAAAAACCATTCTTGATTATGGCTTAAAACTTAAAATACTTCTTAGTTGTATTAATCTTAATATCTGTATACTTTTTGATGATGATTCAAAATAAAATTTTTGAGTTATTGAGTATTTTGTAAAAAAGGGGGAGGTTTTTTTTTACATGTCGCACCATATCTCAAAAACGATTTACGATTATTGCTTAAAACTTTACACATGTCTTTTTTATATTAATCTACAGATCTGTATACTTTTTGGTGATTCAAAATTTTATTTTTCAGTTATTGAGTATTTTGTGTAAAAAAAAGGGGGGGGGTTACATGTTGTGCCATATCTCAAAAACAATTATTGATTATTGCTAAAAACTTTACACACTACTTTTTTGTTATATTAATCTAAAGATCTGTATACTTTTGGGTGATGTTTCAAAACTTTATTTTGGAGTTATTGAGTATTTTGCTAAACAGGGGAGGTTTTTTTACATGTTGTGCCGTATCTCAAAAATAATTTATGATTATTGCTTAAAACTTTACACACTTCTTAGTTATATTAATCTAAAGATCTGTATACTTTTTGGTTTTGATTCAAAATTTTATTTTAGTTATATTTAGTTTTTTGTAAAAAAAAAAAAACAGGGTTGGGGGTTTCACATGTCCAGCCGTGTCTCAAAAACAATATATGCTTAAAACTTTCTCAGAAACTATTTATGATTATTGCATAAAACTTCCACACAAGACGTCGGGCGTATCATGCGCTCATGGCGCAGCTGTTTATTTAAGTTCATTAGACCACATTCATTCTGTGTCAGAAACCTATGCTGTGTCAACTATTTAATCACAATCCAAATTCAGAGCTGTATCAAGCTTGAATGTTGTGTCCATACTTGCCCCAACTGTTCAGGGTTCAGCATCTGGTTTAAAGCATGGTATAAACATAACAACCAGCTACCTATAGGAAAAAGCCAATCAACCAAAACAACTACCATGACTAATAATAGAGAATAAGGGTAAAATGCATTGGAACTGATCAAAAATTCAAGATCAATGAACTCTCCATTACCACAAAAGTTACCAAATGACTCTAGAAGATTTGTATGCCCCACACCCAGCTGCCCACACCTAAGATAGTAGAGGGGCATTATGTTTCCTGGTATGTGCATCCGTCTGTCCCGCTTCAGGTTTAAATTTTTGGTCAAGGTAGTTTTTGATGAATCTGAAGTCCAATCAACTTGAAACTTAGTACACTTGTTGCTTATGATATGATCTTTCTAATTTTAATGCCAAATTAGACTTTCGACCCAATTTCACGGTCCACTGAACATAGAAAATGAAAGTTTCCGGTTAAAGTTTTTGGTCTAGTAGTTTTTGATGAAGTTGAAGTCCAATCAACTTGAAACTTAGTACACATGTTTCCTATGGAATGATCTTTCTATTTTTAATGTCAAATTATTTTTTTTACCCTATTTCACGGTCCATTGAACATGGAAAATGATAGTGCGATTGGGACATCTGTGTACCTTGGACATATTCTTGTTTTTTACTGAATTTTCAGTTGTTGCCTTGGTTTTCTCCAAAAATATAATAGTACTGTGCAAACTGTATGAAGCAAGAATGAACAGCTACATCAATACTGATATGAGCCCATCATATGACCCAAACCAAAGGAGGAGTCCTAAAGAGTTATTACCTTTTCTATTGTCTTGAACTATAACAGAAAATTGGTACGGGATGGCCAATGGGGTGTTGTCCAATTTGGAAATGAACTGACATTTTATCAGCCACTTCCATCATTTCTACAATATTACCACTAGAAACTTAACTTTTCTTGCTACATTATGAACACTATTTACATTTTCACTTTCACTTTTATTCTTTTACGTCATAATTAATACAACCGCATATATACACTTTATGAACATATAAACTCTGTAATATTGTCCTGATGACGCTGCATTAGCGCCGAAACATGTCGACTCAATTAAACTACCACCTTGCGGTAACCCAGATGTTGTGGTCTCTACATATTATAACAGAAAAGTAGAAAAATGACAAAACAAAATTATCTGAATGCCCCATTGTACTTGACGGTCTTTGGTATAAACATAATAAGCAGAAAGTGCATTGATTTTTCAGGTAGGAGTAGATTTTACAGCTTCTAATGGTGATCCCAAAACAGCTAATTCTTTACATTACATCAATCCATATCAACCTAATGAATATCAACAAGCCATACAAGCTGTGGGGGCAGTATGTCAAGATTATGACACGTATGTACTATACCTCTGTATTATACTATCACACGTATGTACTATATCTCTGTACTATACTATGACATGTATGTTTTTCAGCCTTCTATTGTCTTGCCTCAAAGAATGTATACTTTTGTGATTAGGTCAGTTATGTAGTTGTATTATGAGGTTTATTCCCGATTGTCCCACTTTTTTAAATTTTAGAGTTCTGATTGTCCCACATGAAAAGTTCTGATTGTCCCACATTATTTAGTGGTGTGAAATGTTCTGAAGAAACAATAGACTTGATGTTTGTTTTGTTAAAATAACAAGAATTAATTATTACCTGTTCAAAGTTTTAGATTATACTTATGTATTATGATCTTTTATATGTGCTTTATTGTTGTACCTTCTACAATATATCTGTGCTTATTTTGTCATTGTGTTTTAAAATGCTTGATTGAAACCCACTATTATTCTTTAATGAAGAAATAAAATTACGTAAATATCAATTTATTTTCTTATTTTACAAGAAAAATGATTAGTTACCTATAATTTCCTAGTGCAGTTTATAAAAACAGATTAACCACAATCAAAACAATTCCTGATTGTCCCACAAATAAACTTCCCAATTGTCCCACACAACTCTGCCCGATTGTCCGACAAAATTTTACTACCTTTTTACCTGTAATTTCAAAAAGTGGGACAATCGGGAAGACACCTATTATGATTGTCACATCTCATTATTATGAAGTTATTTGGTCCCAACTCTCATGGTCTATAGATATTGAAAGTTTTGCATAGGTTACATATTAAAGTTTGTGACTTGACCACTTATATTTAGTCAATGATATTAATATTTGGTATGCAGTTGTACAGAAATAAAGTTGTATTTCAAGTCTCATTTCTTAGGGTTTAATCGAATTTTGACCTCATTATGGAGGGGGGATAGGACATTTATGGGTACTCTGGGATTAGGTGTTTTTAACCTCAGGATTTCAGGATTGACACTTTTAGGATCCGGGAATTCTTTAATTTTTTTAATTTTGGGATGTCGAGATTTACAATTACATTTATTTTAATTCAGGACCCTTTAGGATTTGGTGTTTTTTAGCCCGGGATTTTGGTATCAGGACCCCTCTGACCCATACCCCCTCCTCATTATTATTATTACTTAATTTTATCATAAAAATATATATAAGCAGGCAACACATTTCATCATGTGTACTACTGTTGCTGTTTAATTAAGGTCCTGAGGATTATTGCTTTTTAGAACAAGGTTTATCAAAATATATGAAATTTTTATCATTCATCTCTAAGAAAACTTTTAAAAAATCAATCATATTCTTGCAAAATGCCATCATTTTTTAATTTTAAGGTCAAGGAACAGTAAATGGACTACGTCACGGATTTTGCTAAAAATTTGCATACAACCTCGGCTCATTGAACTACAACTGCAAGTCGAAAAAATAATACATTTATCTCTATTTCATTATCTGAAAAATTGCAAATTGATTTCTTTTTATACGGGTGAATATTTGTATAGAAAGCACATAAAATCGGCGAAAAACCTTCTAAAATTTGTCTTAAAATCGCCAAATCTCTAATTCTGCTCCATAGATTTTTCTTAAAAAACTATATATTGTTGACACATAAATTTCTGTTTTAATGATATAAAATAATCATAGGGTCACCGACTTCGTTTTTTGTCTAATAATCAATTTGTTACCTTGTTGGTAGTGAAAAACGTCTAAAAATCAACATTTTTCAGCCTGCAACGCGATAACGTTATGATTATTTCGACGTTTTTTGGATTTTTTCACATAGAACACAACTTTGAATGATGTATACCGTAAGAACGAAGTCGGTGACCCTATCTTTATTTTGCATCGTTATAACGGAAATTTATGTATCAATAACATATAGTTTTTTAAGAAAAATCTATGGAGTAGAATTAGAGATTTGGCGATTTTAAGACAAATTTTAGAAGGGTTTTCGCCGATTTTATGTGCTTTCTATACAAATGGTCACCCATTTATAAGAATTCAATCAGTAATATTTCAAATGATAATTGAGATAAATACATTATTTTTTCGATTTTCAGTTGAAGTTCATCAAGCCAGAGTTGTATGTCTGTTTACTGAAATCTGTGACATAGCCCATTTACTGTAACTTGACCTTAAAAGTATAATTTATTGAATTAATGCACCAAATTTTCTAAACTTGGATTTGTTATATTTTAGGGACAAAATGTTTCCAGCTTTAGGATTTGGAGCACAGATTCCTCCGGAAATGAAGGTTTCCATGGAATTTGCATTGAATTTTAATGCTACTAATCCATATTGTGCAGGTACAACTATAGAAAACAAAAATTGACAAATAAACATTAAATATTAAGGTGGTACCTAACACTACAGGGAAATAACTCTGTTGAATCAGCTAAACGTTATAATTATGTTGTGTTGTTAAGGCAATATTAAGCTTCTTAATGATCAAAATAAGTGTTTGTCAAACTGCTATATGACCAGTATAATTTTTCTGATAAAATTGATGGTTCAAATTTTTTGAAATTTTTATATTTTGGTCAAGGGTCAAAGTAAATACTATATGAAAATTAAACGAGCCAAATTAATCTTAGTGAAGGTGTTGGATACCACCTTAAATGATACACTGCTTTTTATACAACCGCAAATTTTGAAAAATTTTTCGTCGTATATTGCTATCACGTTGTCGTCTATGTCGTCGTCGTCTGTGTCGTCGTCGTCTGCGTCGTCGTCGTTGTCGTCGGCGGCGGCGTCCGAATACTTTTAGTTTTCGCACTCTAACTTTAGTAAAAGTGAATAGAAATCTATGAAATTTTAACACAAGGTTTATGACCATAAAAGGAAGGTTGGTATTGATTTTGGGAGTTTTGGTCCCAACATTTTAGGAATTAGGGGCCGAAAAGGGCCCAAATAAGCATTTTCTTGGTTTTCGCACTATAACTTTAGTTTAAGTTAATAGAAATCTATGAAATTTTGACACAAGGTTTATGACCACAAAAGAAAGGTTGGGATTGATTTTGGGAGTTTTGGTTTCAACAGTTTAGGAATTAGGGGCCAAAAAATTAATTGGGTTCAATTTTTCTCATTTGAAATTTCATAAATAAAAAGAAAATTTCTTCAAACATTTTTTTGAGAGGATTAATATTCAACAGCATAGTGAATTGCTCTAAGAGAAAACAAAAATTTTAAGTTCATTAGAACACATTCATTCTGTGTCAGAAACCTATGCTGTGTCAACTATTTAATCACAATCCAAATTTAGAGCTGAATCCAGCTTGAAGGTTGTGTCCATACTTGCCCCAACCGTTCAGGGTTCAACCTCTGCGGTCGTATAAAGCTACGCCCTGCGAAGCATCTGGTTATATACTGTGAAAGTACTTTTATTCATGGGGTACCAATTTTCATGGTTTTCGTGGATGACTATCCACGAATTTAATTGTCCAAGGAAATAAAACCACCATTGTCCAAATCAAGACATGGAAAGATCCCTATCGGTAGGTTTGACTACTGATATGATCTAGAGTAACTAATATATTGAATAACGCCAAAACTGAGAATACTTTAATAGCAATGACAGAACTACAACCGCATGCAGGATTATACCCATTTAATCTTTAATAACATAAACTGTACAACTTTTGATCCTTTAATTCTCATAAAAAATATTTTTGATCGATGAAAGTCAGCTTTCCGGTATTGAAATGTTAGTATGATAAAGTGTTTATTTTATATCTTCATAGTTCTCGTACATATGGGAAATAATAATTTCATGCTTGGCTTGATTTTGATAAGAATTATTTGACATTTCAAAATACTTTTATAGCATTTGTTTATATAACTGTTTTCTTTAGGTGACATATTTATGACCTAATTAACATCTTTGATGGTCTTTAATCACGTAATCACTTTATCATGGGTTAATTAGTGTTATCCCTACGATTTACACAGGTCATGTTTACTTTGCAATTTCCTTCAATCCAGACTTATATGTTACCTTCGATTCTAAAGGCTTTAATTTTAATTTTTTTTTTTATATAAAACTAAAATCCACGAATTTAGAAACCCACGAACATGTAAACATTGTTCAAACCACGAAAATTGATACCCACGAATAAAAGTACTTTCACAGTAGCAGATCTGATGGAAAGGCAACAATAAACAAATCAACCATAAAATTATTGGATAAGAGAATTTTCATGACCCATGGTTTATGAATTTTTAGATGTAAATGTAAATTTATTTGGAAAAATATTATAAGGAGGTGACTTTTCTGATGTGTACCGTATATGTGTAAATTCAGCATTTTATAGTTTTGTAGAAATTCATGTGTAAATGCACTTTACAAGAAGACCTATTTTTCAGCATTTTTAATGAGTTGCAAAAAAGTTTAATTTTATCACCAGATGCTACAATATTGAACAACCCTTGCACTTGTATGAAAGATGTTTTTTTCTTGATTTGCCTTAAGATATTTAATGAAACTGAGCATGTCATTTCACATTGTACTCCTGTTATGTAGATTTACTATTTAATTTTATATTTTGATTATACTTTGGTTGAGAAAGGGAACCGAGAGTTAATGTATTTGTATATTTTTTCTTTTCAGGAATACAGGGAATTTTAGATGCTTATACCAATTGCATACAACAGATTCGTCTTTATGGACCAACAAATGTTTCACCAATAATATATCATGTTGCCAGGTTTGCTGAAGCAGCGCAAAAAGAGGAAGCCACAAAAGGGGCTCATGTAAGGATAGACTTTATAGATAAGATGCTTGTTGAAGGTTGCTTTATTACTCTTATTAATTGTTAATGTTATTGTCCTTATCCAGTTATTGAACTTGGCCTTTTTTCATTGTCCAGGGAACAGTAATCAAGTTTTTACAAGAGATTTGTTCTAATCCCAACTTTCCTTGACAGTGACATCCAGAAGCTTCCAAGTTTTTATATGACCCCAAAAAAAATTGTGTTATCACGTCGTTGTCGTCATCCTGTGCGACCTCCAAAGACAGTTGTTTTCCGGACAATATCTTTAGTAATAGTAAATAGAAATTTATGATATTTAAACAAAGGGTTTATAACCACAAAAGAAAGGTTTGGATCGATTTTGGGGGTTATAGTCCTAACAGTTAAGGAATTAGAGGCCAACAAGAGACTAAAAATAGTCATCTTTCTAGTTTTCAGACAATTACTTGTGTTTAAGTATGAATCTCTCTGAAATTATACCACAAGTTTCCATACCACAAAGGGATGGTTAGGATTGACTCTAGGTGGTTATGGCTCAATCTGTTTAGGAATTAGGGGCAAAAAAGGGGGAAAAGCAAGAGTTTCTTGGTTGTTTGACATTTAGGACAATTCTAAAGCAGTGTAAGGGAGGTATTACAAATTCATTTCAAGTAAAATGATGTGTATATTTGGATTTACCTCCCTTACACTACTTGTCAATAGACCACTTTCGAGTTCATCCGTCTCCGGAAAAAAAACTCGTCAATTATATGCGCCTTTATAACGTCATTTCCAGATAAAGGGGGTCGCCTGTATCCCTGCACTATTAACGTTCACCAAGCGTCTTAGTGATCATCATTGTGTAGGATAAACTAGAAATAATTGTTGTTCTGTAGGTACTTACTGACAATTCCCTAACGACAGCAGTGCCGATTGTCAATTTTGAGAATTCAATTTGCCGACTAATTTGTATAATATAGAATTATAGTTTTCCAACCACTTGCTCAACATTGGATTGGATGTGACGACGCCCCTAAATGCACAAATGATGTTCACTAAAACCAGAGTTTTTGATAGAAATGCATCAAACTCGAAAGTTGTCTATTATGTATACATAAACATTGTATTGTATTGAGATCAGTAGCTTTCAATTTATTTTTCTAAGTTACTATTGATTTATATAATTTTAGTCATGATTATGTATTTCATTTTCTATTTTAAGACTTTTATGATGTATTTAAATGGATAATTATGGTTGAAAACTTTATTTGAAATTTTAATTGAGATTATGACCATATTTTGAGGGAAATATTCTTTTTGGGGAAAAGGGGGAGGTGAAAAAAAATTGGCTTGGGGGACTATTTTTTTCTCATTTCAGATTTCAGAAATAAAATATGAAAATTGCTTCAAATAATTTTTTTAGAGGCAACATCAAAGTGTATTGTACAAAAGCAAAAAATTGAATATAAATTCAAGTCATATAACCAATTCTGAGTTTTTGGACAACAATTATTCTGTGTCAGAAACCTATTATGTGTCAAATACATGTATTTAATTACAATCCAAATTCAGACCTGTGTCAAGCGCGAATATTGTGGCCTTTTTTGCCCCAACTGTTCAGGGTTGGAATCTATACTTTATATAAAAGGGATGCTTTGTGAACTTCAGTTATTTTAAAGATTCTTATTTGAAATTGAACATTATCATGATTATATAATTACTATTGTCCAATACCTTTTGTATGATTATGAATAATATTGGTCATTGATATGTGTTTTGCAGTGCTATTAAAGCTAATGATTTGTAAAACAATGTAGATCAGATATATGATAAATTCACTGTCATTCCTGACTTTATTTCAGGCCTACTTTGCTCTACTGCTACTGACAGATGGAGTGATCACAGATATGGATGCCACCCGTCAAGCTATTGTGTATTGTTCTGGTCTTCCCATGTCACTGATTATTGTTGGAGTGGGTAACGCTGACTTTGCTGACATGAACTTTCTTGATGGTGATGATGGTGTTCTGAAAGGCCCAAATGGTCAGCCAGCTCAGCGAGATATTGTACAATTTGTACCTTTTAGAGACTTTAAAAGAGTAAGCGGGAATGATCCAAACGTATGTTTAGCATGTTATTGTCTGCACATATACAATGAAATCTGTCTTATAAGTTATTTTCTGTATTGTGAAAAAAATATTCATTCATTGTTAGAATGGTAATGTTGGAGGTTTTGGACTAAATTTTTCTACATAGAATATAGGCAGATTTCAATGTATGCAGCTGTTTGTCTTTCCATCTGTGTGCTTAAAACCTGAATTGAATCTGCTAATTTTGGTGTTAGGGTCTGCATTAAACTATTTAATGGTAGTTACTAATATTACTGTTGACATTTTTATACTCAGTATGTCATATAATGTATGCAATCAATCCAGTCTTCAACACATTTGGGTGAATGGTGTCTTTTCATTTAATGGGTCAAAGGTCAGTGAAGGTGTAGCTAAATTAGACTGACATTCTTCACTGAAAAAAACTTGTTCTGAACCATCTTTTCAGTAAGCCTTTTGAAATAAATGAAATGATAGTTAACTCCTTGAAGTTGTGTGGCTGGCTGGCTGCTGGCATGTATATAAAATTGTATTTGACCTTGACCTTTGAACTTCAGAATGGAATTTCTAATACTTTTTGTAGTTTTGGTTGTAAAATGGGAATTATTCACATGACAACTTTGGGAGGAGACCCTGGCCCTTATATGTACATTCAATGAAAATAATATCAATTTACCTGACACAGCACTACACTAATTCAGCTATGTTGTAAATATTCTAATTAAATCTTTATATTTGCATGATTGTTAACTGATATCATTTGACTGATACTTTTACAGATGTGTATATATTGTGATCTTTATGAACTTGTATTTATAAAGTATGATATCATGGCTATTTTTTTCACTGGCAGAATCTATAGCTATGTTCTTGTCACTATACTATAAAGCTGTTGATCTTTTTCTGTATTGATATTTTTCTTTGTTCAATATTTGGTAAATGAGGTAATCGTTGTGTCAATATTGCACAATTTAAGGGGCAAAATTATCATTTTGAAAACAAAAACATTATTTCTCCCTGTTGCTATTTCAAAATTGAAAGAAGTTAACTAGGATAATGGGGAAGAAGGGATGATGTTTTTGTTGGTTTTCCAGTTTGAATGGTTTTACACTAGTAATTTTTGGGACCCTCTATAGCTTGCTGTTCGATGTAAGCCTAGGCTCTGTGTTGAAGACTGTACCTTGACCTATAATGGTTTACTTTTATAATTGTGACTTGGATGGAGAGTTATCTCATTGGCACTCATACCACAGTTTCCTTATCTATAGGATATAGATGTAAATACATGGGATGCATTGAATTTTTGTGAGAATTTTTTTAATTTTCGATCAATTTTTAAATGGCTTTTGACATATGTCTACAGCTACTATTTGAGAGTGTACAAGATAGCATTGTTTCAAGTTGTATCACAATATGTAAATTTGTGATGTTTACAACCTTTGCCTCAATAGGAAGACAAAAGACACTTTTCGGATAAATTTCAAAGTATTCTTACCAGTACTTTTGCAAAGAAAATGCAATATGTTCCTGTAAAATGTTGAATGACACTTGGTACATAAAAATGACAACAGATTGTTTTTGTGAAATTGTCAAAGTTTACTACAACCACTCTCTAAGTAAATTGTGCATATGGACCAGAATACTTTCTTTTTAACTCAAGTTATCCCATATATTAAAAACTAATTTACTATAATGTCTCATCTATTACTAATCTATTGTAGCTAATTATATTTCTCACTATAATGTTTTTTCATTGTTTACATTTTAAATTCCACTGTCAGTACACTACAAAGCACTTACTGATATCAAATTTATTAATCTCAGCACAAAAAGGTCAGTATTCACCTCAGAAACTAACAGAAGCTTTAAATAGACTTATTAATAAGGGATATAGTTACGATACTGTTGTCAGGTCATTAACGATTGCATATTTTGGCATTAATATTGATTAACTTATAGGGTCTTTGCATTGAAACTAAACACATTTATTCAAAAAACAGTTGTTGGCATGACACTGGTTATGTTCTTCTCATATATGTTATGATGGTATGATACTAAACCTCTAACAGGAAGGATTGTGCCTGATATTCATATGATGAAATCATAATCATTCAGTCAGTTTTATTGAAGTCTGGAGCTGGCATGTCAGTTAACTGCTAGTAGTCTGTTGTTATTTATGTATTATTGTCGTTTTGTTAATTTCTTTGGTTTTATCTTCTGACATCAGACTGGACTTCTCTTAACCCTTTCCTCCATAATGACGCCTTTTGACGCCACCCCCCTTACTCCATAATGACGCCTTTTGACGCCTGTGCAGTACCTCAGTTGAAACACTTTGACTACAAAGTGTCTGCAGTTGACTTAATAAAATTTGTATCCAATATGAAAAGGAATATCATAGGTATATCCAACTTAAATTTATTTGATGAAATACTTGTTTTTCACAATGCTTTAATACTTTAAAGCATATGTTCAGCATTTTATTAAAAAAATCATATGCGAATCAAGTATGCAAAAAAAAAATTCAATGGAGGAAAGGGTTAAACTGAATTTTTAATGTGCATATTGTTATGCATTTACTTTTCTACATTGGCTAGAGGTATAGGGGGAGGGTTGAGATCTCATAAACATGTTTAACCCTGCCACATTTTTGAGCCTGTCCCAAGTCAGGAGCCTCTGGCCTTTGTTAGTCTTGTATTATTTTAATTTTAGTTTTTTGTGTTCAATTTGGAAATTAGTATGGCGTTCATTATCACTGAACTAGTATATATTTGTTTATGGGCCATCTGAAGAACACCTCTGGTTGCAGGAATTTCTCGCTACATTGAAGACCTGTTGGAGACCTTCTGCTGTTGTTTTTTCTATGGTCGGGATGTTGTCTCTTTGACACATTCCCCATTTCCATTCTCAATTTTATTATTTTGTCTATAGATTAACAATCATATTTATAAAGGCACATAATCTTTTCTTATTTTACTATAAAGTAAGTATATTCAGACTTATACATCCTTTGATCCTGTATCATATATAGATAAAGGGACATGTTGGATACATGACAATAAAAATCAAACAAGCAAACTGAAAACATTTTGTTTATTTCTTTTCATCAATAAAACAAACAACAGAAATGACAAAACACATTCATGCTTATTCTTTTTAATTAAAGACACAATTAGAATTAACCACAACAAAACTAATTGATGTAGGGATATTTACATTATAAAACTGAATTTGTTTGGTGTAAGTTTTGTAGAGAATTATTTAATAGTTTTCTTTGAATTTTGTACTGAACAGCTTTGAGAAAGATTTATGTATTACTGAAAAATTATTACACCAGGGTTTTCGATATCACAAACTAGTCAAAACATTTACTAAATTTTATCATCGGTATACAGACATCATTCGTAAATATAGCTCAACATGCAGACTTTTTATACGTTCAGGTATTTCACATCCAATTTTTTATGGAAATATTCTTTATAAAGCACAAAGGTGTCAGTATTCACCTCATAAACTTACAAACCCTTTGAATAGACTTATTAAGAAGGGATATAATTACGATACTGTTGTCAAGTCATTAAAGATTGCATATTTTGGCGTTAATATTGAGTCACTGATAAGGTCTTTGCGTCGGAACTAAACACATTTATTCTAAAAACAGTTGTTGGCATGACACGGGTTATGTTCTTCTCATATATGTTATGATGGTATGATACTAAACCCCTTACGGGAAAGATTGTGCCTGATGTTCATATGATGAAATCATAATCTTTCAGTCAGTTTAATTGAAGTCTGGAGCTGGCATGTCAGTTAACTGCTAGTAGTCTGTTGTTATTTATGTATTATTGTCATTTTGTTTATTTTCTTTGGTTACATCTTCTGACATCAGACTCGGACTTCTCTTGAACTGAATTTTAATGTGCGTATTGTTATGCTTTTACTTTTCTACACTGGTTAGAGGTATAGGGGGAGGGTTGAGATCTCACAAACATGTTTAACCCCGCCGCATTTTTGCGCCTGTCCCAAGTCAGGAGCCTCTGGCCTTTGTTAGTCTTGTATTATTTAAATTTTAGTTTCTTGTGTACAATTTGGAAATTAGTATGGCGTTCATTATCACTGAACTAGTATATATTTGTTTAGGGGCCAGCTGAAGGACGCCTCGGGGTGCGGGAATTTCTCGCTACATTGAAGACCTGTTGGTGACCTTCTGCTGTTGCGTTTTTTTATTTTGGTCGGGTTGTTGTCTCTTTGACACATTCCCCATTTCCATTCTCAATTTTATGAATGAAACATTTTTGTAATCAGATTAATCTTATCACTTTTTATACGACCGCAAAAATTGAATTTTTTTTGTCGTATATTGCTATCACGTTGGTGTCGTTGTCTGCGTCGTTGTCGTCCGAATACTTTTAGTTTTCACACTCTTACTTAAGTAAAGTGAATAGAAATCTATGAAATTTTAACACAAGGTTTATGACCACAAAAGGAAGGTTTGGATTGATTGTGGGAGTTTTGATTCCAACATTTTAGGAATTGGGGGCCAAAAAGGGTCCAAATAAGCATTTTCTTGGTTTTCGCACACTAAGTTTAGTTTAGTAAATAGAAATCTATGAAATTTTTACACAAGGTTTATGACCACAAAAGGAAGGTTGGGATTAATTTTGGGAGTTTTGGTTCCAACAGTTAAGAAATTAGGGGCCAAAAAGGGGCCCAAATAAGCATTTTTCTTGGTTTCCGCACCATAACTTTAGTATAAGTGAATAGAAATCTATGAAATTTAAACACAAGGTTTATGACCATAAAAGGAAGGTTGGTATTGATTTTGGTCCAAACAGTTTAGGAATAAGGGGCCTAAAGGGTCCAAAATTAAACTTTGTTTCATTTCATCAAAAATTGAATAATTGGAGTTCTTTGATATGCCGAATCTAACTGTGTATGTAGATTCTTAATTTTTGGTCCTGTTTTAAAATTGGTCTACATTAAAGTCCAAAGGGTCCAAAATTAAACTTAGTTTGATTTTAACTAAAATTGAATTGTTCGGGTTCTTTGATATGCTGAATCCAAACATGTACTTAGATTTTTTATTATGGGCCTAGTTTTCAAGTTGGTGTAAATCAGGATCCAAAATTATTATATTAAGTATTAAGAAATTTTCAATTGCACAGTACTCAGCAATAGCAAGAATCTTCAATTGCACAGTATTGTGCAATAGCAAGACATTTTCAATTGGTGTTATCTTTCTTTGTCCAGAATAGTAGCTAAATCAACTTAAATCATTGTTTTATACAATATACAATGTATATTCACTATTACTACCAACTGATAAATTAAAACAATCTTTACCATTCAGTGATAACACACACTTTTTTTTACATTTTAATATTTTATGATGTATTTAAATGAGTAATTATTGTTTCAAACTCCGTTAGAAATTTGAATTGAGATTGGTTTTTGAATAAAGGAAAGGGGGTTGTGAAATTTTTTTTTTCTCATTTGTAATTTCATAAATAAAAAGAAAATTTCTTCAAATATTTTTTTGAGAGGATTAATATTCAACAGCATAGTTAATTGCTCAAAGGCAAAACAAATTTTAAGTTCATTAGACCACATTCATTCTGTGTCAGAAACCTATGCTGTGTCAACTATTTAGTAAAAATCCAAATTTAGAGCTGAATCCAGCTTGAATGTTGTGTCCATACTTGCCCCAACCGTTCAGGGTTCAACCTCTGCGGTCGTATAAAGCTGCGCCCTGCGGAGAATCTGGTTGGAATAAGTGATACATGACCCAGGTTTAATATCTTTTGAACTATTGATGTCATACAAGTTACAACAATCACTTTTTTAAATGTTATATCACACATCTTTTTTAATGATGTCAAAAATTTACAACAAAGTCTGTCGTGGCAAGCCCCCTACAAATAGCAATTAGGTGGAGTATTATTATAGCAATATAGTGTAACCTGGCTTATCCGACACCTGAGTATTCCAACATCCTGCTTTAACCAACACATTTTTGTGGTCCCAAAATGTGCCTATACTTGCAGAAAAAATCACAGAGGTCCATGCTTAATCTGGTCCCTTAATGTGTGTGATAACACAAGTTGAACTGTATAAAAATTTTCTTAAAGTTTTCCTTTGTTAGATAGCTATGGAAAGTAATCCTACATACTAACCACACATCATAATCTGTTAAAAAAAACTTTCTTTTGCAGGCATCAGCAGCTGAGTTAGCAAAGCAGGTGTTGGCAGAGGTTCCACAACAAGTAGTTAAATATTACTCAATGAGGAAAATGTTGCCAAATGTTCCACAAAAATAAGACAGCAATACTTATCAATGAAGAAACAATTATAAGTGTCTTATAAGTTATTTGTTGAACAATTTCTTGATTGTTATTTGTTGAATCTGTTTTGAAAGCTTATTGCAAATGTTATAATGGAAGCCTCAATCATTACCTCTTACTTTTAAGATTATGTAAAATGAAATCAAATAGAACAAAATAGCAACCTGTCTTATCACCTCTGTCATTTTTATGGTGCAAAAATGTATATACCACTATTGTTGTATAGCAAGTTATGGATTTATATGGTATATTTTGGGACTGTTTATTTCATTTTCTAAATGTCTGACATAATTGCATTAGAATCAAATTAAAAATTAAAAGCATTAAGAGCAAATCTGGTAAAATTGTTTATCAGGTCAAGATCTACCTGTCCTGAAATTTTCAGATGAATTGGACAACCCGTTCTTGGGTTGTTGTCCCTGAAATGGTAATTTTTAGGAAATTTTGCTGTTTTTGGTTATTATCTTGAATATTATTACAGATAGTGATAAACTCTTAACAGCAATAATGTTCAGCAAAGTAATATTTACAAATACAGTTGACCATTTTAGGAGTTATTGCCCTTTACAATAAATTTTTAACCATTTTACAAAAATCTTCTCCTCTGAAACTACTGGGCTAAATTAATCCAAACTTGGCCACATTCATCTTTGGGGTATCTAGTTTAAAAAGGTGTCTGGTGAATTCGCTATCCAACCAAGATGGCCGCGACGGCTGAAAATAGAACAAAGGGGTAAAATGCAGTTTTGGCTCATAACTCAAAAACCAAAGCATTTAGAGCAAATCTAAAGCGGGGCAAAATTGTTTAACAGGTCAAGATCTACCTGCCCTGATATTTTCAGATGGATAGGAAAACCGGTTGTTAGGTTGCTGTCCCTGAATTGGTAATTTTAAGGAAATTTTGCCGTTTTTTGTTATCTTGAATATTATTATAGATGGAGAAAAACTGTAAACAGCAAGAATGTACAGCAAAGTAAGACATAAAAATAAGTCAATATGACTCAAATGGCCAATTGACCCCTAAGGAGTTATTGTCCTTTACGGTCAATTTTAACAATTTTCAAAAAAATTGTAAATTTTTACAAACAACTTTAACTGAAACTACTGGGCCAAGTTAATTATAGATAGAGATAATTGTAAGCAGCAAGAATGTTCAGTAAAGTAAGAAGTACAAACACATCACCATCAATAAAACACATTTTTGTCATGAATCTATCTGCGTCCTTCACATAGACCAAGGTGAGCGATACAGGTGCTTTAAAACCTCTAGTTTTATCTCTAATGTGTCAGAAAAGTCAGGTTTATGTAAAAGATGGTATCCTAAAAAAAAAATTGAGTTCCCTACCAATGAAAAGAAGGGGACTTTATTTGTTTTCTAATTGGTTTACAGATAGTTCTATATAGACAACACACTCACTGAGGCAAAGTCATCATTCAATCAATTATCTCCACAAAAATGTGTATTCCATCTTGACTTCAAAAGGGATATGATCAAATTTTTGAAATGAACTTTATTTATTCTTTTAGAAATTGAAAGATAATATATAATTGTGTAATTGAAAGCAAGTAAACAAATATACCAGTAGTAAACATTCTATTAAGATTTGAATAGATGGAGTCATTCTTTTCTCAACATTTTATTGTTTGTATGTTGCACTTCCTGGCTTAGCCATTCACATCATAGATCTGAGATAAGAAAGTGTTTTATTGTAAGAATCTTTTAACCATTTTACAAGTTTTGGATGTGCCATAATTTGCCAGCTTAGGCCATGATTCAACATACCATAATTGTGTTAAATGATGTTATTTAAGACATTTTATGTATATTGCAATGTTATTTGTAAACAGTTCTTGTAGTTCTTCAAATTTTCCTCAATCTTATTTAATATTCTTTATTTCGTTTTTCAATCTGATGCCACTTACAGATCTATTTTTTATAGTGCTATGTTATCTACTTTTTGAAAGTACTTTGTTATCTTTTTGCATGGGTGCTTTGTTATATATATTCATTCATTTCTTTTCAGGAATTTTTTTTTTCTGTCGATTTTATTAATAAAAAGTGTTCTTTATAAAGATGGCATTTATCCTTCATGTTATTTTTTGCAATCATACTGTTAATTTGTGTGATTATGAAGTTTATTGACTCGTCATTATAATGCAACCAATCAAACAGTATCATTTGATATGTTTTTGTTTTTGAATATTAAAAATACTTTTGAACAAGAGGGAATCAAATATACTAAAAAGGTCAAAATATTCTGCTATAAGGTGAAGGACAAAGAAAGCAAAAAATGTTCAAATATTTTATCAATCTTTTGATTCTAAAATATCATAAGACAAAGTTAGAAATCAATATCAGAAGAAAAGAAGAAAAAATATACATATATCCAGTAAGTTTTTGCCAAGATGAATTTTGTTCATTTCGTTAAAAACAAAAATGTTTGTAGATGGTAATATTCAAATGATTATGGGTCCAAGTAATTTTGAATATTTATTGTAAATTGTATTTTTATATAAATTGATATGTTTTCTAGTTATTCTATTTAGGGTTCCTTTTATAGTAAAGTGTATTTTCATATAAGTTGAAATAAGTTCTAGTACATGTAGTTATTTTTGGGCTTCCTTTGCAAGTATACAGCTTGGTGATAGGTGGCAGTTTATTTTTATGCTATATTTCTACATCTTTATTGGCATTTTAATGTCATGTAGGTCAGGTGCAGTAAGTGAAAAGTTTTGTATAAGTTATTTTTCTGTTAGATCATCTACTCATCTTTTTTTCCATTTCATGAACTCTGTAATTTTTGTTAAGACTCGATATCATATCATGTATATATTTTGTATTATGCTGAACTGCTATACATCACATGTTTGCTACTAGTCTTATTTTATTCTAATGAACAAGGTAAATTGAGATTAACTATTGAAGACCTTTTAGAGTATTTTGTTAGAAAGAAGTTTATAGAATGTAAACCAAACCTTTTAGTTATAGAATGTATGGACTTAATGATTTGATAACAAAATTTATGTTAAGATGCTTTAATGATACATGTATATCGAATAACAATATTTATGTAAAAACCTTTTGGATAACAGAATTTATGTAAAAAAAATTTGGATACTAGTAACAGAATTTTTTGTACATGTAGTAACCTTTTAAAGAACAGAATTTATGTAATATACATTTGATTAAGAGTTACTTAACAATGATTTATAATGGTCCTTATATTATAAATACAGTAGTAGAGTGGTATTATGTTTTCATGTCTGTGCATTCATTTGTCCATCTTGTCTATTCATTAGTCCCTCCGTCTGTCCTGCTCCAGGTTTAAGTTTTTGGTCATGGTATTTTTTGATGAAGTTAAAGTCTAGTCAATTTGAAAATTAGTTCACATTTTCACTATATGATTGTTTCTAATTTTTATGCCAAATTAGATTTTTTCACCCCAATTTCACAGTCAACTGAACACAGTAAACGATAGTGCGGGTGGGGCATCCAAGTACTAAGGACACATTCTTGTTATTTTAGTTCCTCTAATACAGTTATTAGTAAACTTATAATAAACTAAATTTAGTATATTTGATACATGTAATACCTTGACATGAAGTTTTGTTAGTTAAGAGTTTGGATAAGTCTGGTTTCACTGTTTTTAACTTAGAGGCGGATTTGGAGGAGGAAGTCCAGGGGGCCTGATCCCCCCACTTTTCTGGGGAAAATTTGATTGTTTATATAGGGAATCACTGAAACATGACAGGAGCGGCCCCCCTCTCAAGCAGTCAGTGGACCCCCACTTATGAAAATTTCTGGATCTGCAACTAGTTTAACCTTACTAGATCCTACTAGAAATTCAAATGTTTCATTCTGGATATTTGGTTTAGAACTGGAATCAATGTTACCACATAATGTATACTGCTGTTAAGTTATATGTTGGAAATGATTATTTAAGATTTAGTTCTCTTTAGTATCACCAATAGCAAACTCATATGTTAGCTGTAACTGCAGCTTTGAATAGACTTCAGGAATTCTAGGGTTAAAAATTTACTATGTTCTATGCAAAATTTTATGGAAATATACTATGTGTGCAATAGACGGATGTAACATTTATCTGTTTTTCTTTATTTATTGATTATTTAGTACAAATGTAATAGAAAATAATTTAAAAGTATATAAATAAATATCACAATATTGAAAGTTCCTTATTATTTAAAAAAGTTATAGATTACATGGGTCTTTTGGTTGGAATCTTTTGTTTAGTTTATTCTTTATATGTGGTTATAAGCATCATATCTTTACACTAAGTCTGTACTGATTGATACACCTATCTGCAAAAAGTCAAATAGAAAAAATATTGTTCCCTAAAGCTGCTGGAAATGACACATAAAACATGCATAAAGGTTTTAATTGATTTCAAACTGTTTGGTATTTTTAACGAAGTAATCAAGTTATTTGTAAATTTCTAAGGGCTTCTTTTAATATTATGATTTTTACTGCTATCGAGTTATGGCATCAGCATATTAGCTGAACTAGATAGAAATCTGAAAGTGTTTAAAAATTGGTAAGTTGAACACAGTTTGGAAAAGAAACATATTCAATTTCCATTTCCCTATGAAAATCAAGCATATCTTTATTGCACAAAATGTCCATTTCTTACAGGGGCGTAGCTACCCGGGAAGCACGACAGCACGTGCTTCCACGTCGTTTAAAAAAAAAAAAAAAAAAAAAAAAAAAAGAAGAGAGAGAAGAGAGAGAGATGAGTTGGTCCATCGGAATTGGACAGTGTGATGCATGTATTATCTAAGACTATGATGATTACGATATTTGATTAAAGTTCGGAGACTGTTTGTGTCTTTTCATCCATTCCGGATATTAGTTTACAACCTAGTTACAATTTAAGTGTTCGAGTCCTGCAGAAAAAGATCGTAGCTCCTTATACACTAACACGCTTCTGCCTGCACATTGATTCGGCATGCAAGAAATAAATGGCTATTTTAAAAATTTATAAATTGAATGTTAAAGGACACACCTATGTTCTCAATTTTTTAATTGATGACATATCATTAAATAACTAACAACATTTGGTTTCAAAATATATATTTTTTTTGCGATTGTGGCAAAATCGGAAGGTAACTTGTATCTTTTACAGGACTTGAATTTGTAATACTCAGTCTAAGACATGTAGTTTTGAAGCACGTTTTAAATTAGTGTACAGTTCATCAGTTTGGAATGAGATTTACCAATCGGCATTAGAATTATTAGATCCCGTCGATATCGTTAAAAATATGCCGAGGCTGTGTGATCGACAGGCTACCGGTGCCAATCAACATGCAACCACGCCAAAACAGTATTGGAAAGTCTCATTATCTTTTGCGTTCATAGACCATATGATAAGGGAACTGGTGAGTGGAGTCGCATCAAGTATTATCAGAAAATCGCTTCTTTGCGCTGTATCTGCTTCATCGGGTTAACTTGTAGGAAATATCCCAAACGAACAAATCTCAATATTGTCTGAAACATACGAAACTAACCTGGCATGTAAATTTGACGAATTCAATGCCCAATACGTACGCTGGTTTATAACATCTCACGAGTGCTACTATATCATGATTGAGATCTATCAGTCACGGTTCTACGAATGTTATTGAAAACAAATTTAATGTACGTTCAACAATGAACAACGACAGTTACATTTAACTGCATATTCATCGGGATTTCAGTGTGAATATTGACAAAGAAATAGAGAAGTTTGTTTCTGTCCAGACCCGAAGAGCAGATTTTGGACAATTTTGAGTAAATTATGCATCACATATATGTGTTGTTTATGTATTACTCTATTCAAAAGATTTATAGTTTTACATTCCTAAATTTTTATTTACATATAGCTCCTTTTTTAACCGTCCTATGACCGAAAACCGATTTTTCTGCATATTAGGGTCCCAAAATTTTTTCGCCTCGCTCCGCTCGCCGGTAGTTGCTTCCACGTCGTTTTTTTCTAGCTACGCCCCTGTCTTACTCTGTTGATCTGATTGAGGGAATAGTGTTGGCCCAGTTCCACAACCTCCTTTATTCTTTGTCCTGTAACCAGGATGTACCATTAATACACATGAAACAATATCATCTTTATTATCACTTCCAAATGTTTGTTTCAGTGTATTTTTAAATTACTCTTTTGTCATGTCAAGTCCCATAGTTTAGTCCACAAAATTTTGATGGTAGTCTACAGACTTAAGTTCAAAGGGGCATAACTCCTTGAAAAAAATTGAATCTTGATTTCCTGTCAATATGCACATCTGCATAGTATGTGTCTTTATTATCTAAAATGGTTTCATGAAACTCTGTTGTGTGGTTTAAGAGGAGTTGCGATCACCAACTGTTGCAGTAGTATATTGAAGCAAATAAGTTCAAAGGGGCGCAACATCTAGGAAAAAATTGAATCATAATTTCCTGTCGATTGACACATCTACATAGTACTGTATGTCCTTATTATCTAAAGAGGTTTCATGAGATTCTGTTGTGTGGTTTGAGAGGAGTTGTGATGTTAAGAAACAGGACAGACAGATGGACAGGGGTAAAACATGTACCCACCGCAACTTAGTTTGGGTATAATAATTATTAATATGAAGTAAGAGTGACGGTTGGTGACGGTCAAAACTTTTAAACCTGCTGCATTTGTAAAAGTCAGGAGCCTGTTGTTCAGTGGTTTCTCGATACTATATATCCGGGTTAACTTATTAATGTTTATTGAAAACAAACAAAATATCATACATTCTGTTGATATCTTTATTTAGGCTTTGCACATTACCATGTATATCGGACTGTTAATGACGTTGGATGTATACCGATTTGAATTTGTCTTAGGACTTAGATACATGTGTTTACCTGACATCCGACATCAGAATCAAAACTCATGCTGTTTGTATGTATCCTTGTTGGAGAAAGATGATTGAAACTGTTTACTAGTATTAAGAATGGATGATTGTTCTACTGGGTGGGAGTGTAGTAGAAATTTAGAAAAGATCCTTTGAATAAACTTATTCCAAGAGTTTACATTTTCAACACTGTAATTAGATCTTTGAATATTGTTTTTATTAGCTCACCTGACCTGAAAGGTCAATTGAGCTTTTCTCATCACTTTGCGTCCATGTCCCGCATCCGTAAACTTTTACAAAAATTTTCTGCTCTGAACCTACTTGGCCACAATCATCCTTGGGGTATCTAGTTTAAAAAATATGTCCCATGACCTGGCCATCTAACCAAGACAATTTAGTCTTAGATGCATGATTTTTTTATAAGTTGTTAGTGGCTTTGAATTAGCTGTCAGTTAACTTTGAATACTCTCAGATCTGATCCTTGTGTCTTTTTGTTGTTGGGATGTACAAATACCCAGCCACGTCCACTTGTATTTTTGTTCTTCTGATGAGTAAAGCTGTTTCTGTTGAATTTTTATAGTTCTTTCTTATGTTGTACCGTTATACCACTGTCACAGGTTAGGGGAGGGTTGGGATCGCCCCAACATGTTTAATCCTGCCACATTATTTATGTATTCGCCTGTAATTCAGTGGTTGTTGTTTGTTTATGCGTTACATATTTTTTTTTAATCATTTTTTTTATTCAAATAAGCCCTTTTTCTTCTCGTTTTAATTGTTTTATATTGTCATCTTTGGGCCTTTTATAGCCAACTATGCGGTATGGGCTTTGCTTATTGTTGAAGGTTGTACGGTGACCAATACTTAATTCATTTTGGTCTCTTGTGGACTGTTGTCTCATTGGTAATCATACCACATCTTCTTTTTTTATATTAATATTATTGTTACATATATCTGCACTTTCATGGATCTACAATCTGTCGATAACTGTATCTTGGCATTGCACAAGGTTATATTTTTCTCACATTTATAAATCTTTACACACATTCCATTAGATGTTGGATGTTTACTGATTGATAATTTAGTCTCAGATGCAAGATTTTTGTTATGACATTTTTTCTGGTAGATGTTATTGGTTTTGACCTAGCTCTCAGCAACTGTGAGTACTCTCAGATCTTTTGTTGTTGGGATGTACAAGTACCAAGCCTCATCCAGTGTTTTTTTGTTTAATGTATTTCTATTTGTATCCATCTGATCAGTTAGGCTTTTTCTTCTTTGTTCCAATAGTTATCAAAGGTACCAGGATTACAATTTAATACGCAAGACACTTGTTTCGTCTACATAAGACTCATCAGTGACGCTCAGATCAAAACTTAACTAGAGGCTCTAAAGAGCCTGTGTCGCTCACCTTGGTCTATGTGCATATTAAACAAAGGACACAAATGGATTCATGCCAAAATTGTATTTTGGTGATGGTGATGTGTTCGAAGTTCTTACTTTACTGAACGATTTTGCTTCTTACAATTATATCTATCATGAACTTTGCCCATTAGTAACAGAGAACTATATTTGGTAAAAATTTACATAAATTTACCAAATTAATGAAAATTGTTAAAAATTGACTATAAAGGGCAATAACTCCCTAAGGGGTCAATTGACCGATTAGGTCATGTTGACTTATTTGTAGATCTTACTTTGCTGAACATTATTGCTGTTTACAGTTTATCGCTATCTATAATAGTATTCAAGATAACCAAAAACGGCAAAATTTCTTTAAAAATTACCAATTGGAGGGCAGCAACCCAACAACCAGTTGTCCAATTCATCTGAAAAATTCAGGGCAGATAGATATTGACTTGATTAACAATTTAACTTCTTGTCAGATTTGCTCTAGATGCTTTGGTTTCATAGTTATAAGCAAAAAACTGCATTTTACCCCTATGTTCTATTTTTAGCGGTGGCAGCCATCTTGGTTGAATGGCCAGGTCATCGGACACATTTTTCAAACTAGATACCCCAAAGATGATTGTGGCCTAGTAGTTTCAGTGGAGATTTTGTAAAAGATTACTTAGATTTACGAAAAATGGTTAAAGATTGACTATAAAGGGCAATAACTCCTAAAGGGGTCAACTGACCATTTTGGTCATGTTGACTTATTTGTAGATCTTACTTTGCTGAACATTATTGCTGTTTACAATTTATCTCTATCTATAATAATATTCAAGATAATAACCAAAAACAGCAAAATTTCCTCAAAATTACTGATTCAGGGGCAGCAACCCAACAACCGATTGACCGATTCATCTGAAAATTTCAGGGCAGATAGATCTTGACCTGATAAACATTTTTATCCCATGTCAGATTTCCTCAAAATGCTTTGGTTTTTGAGTTATAAGCCAAAAACTGCATTTTAGCCCTATGTTCTATTTTTAGCGGTGGCGGCCATCTTGGTTGGTTGACAAGGTCACGCCACACATTTTTTAAACTAGATACCCCAAAGATGATTGTGGCCAAGTTTGGATTAATTTGGCCCAGTAGTTTCAGAGGAGAAGATTTTTGTAAAAGATTACTTTAATTTACGAAAAATGGTTAAAAATTGACTATAAAGGGCAATAACTCCTAAACGGGTCAACTGACAATTTTGGTCATGTTGACTTATTTGTAGATCTTACTTTGCTGAACATTATTGCTGTTTACAGTTTATCTCTATCTATAATAATATTCAAGATAATAACCAAAAACAGCAAAATTTCCTCAAAATTACCAATTCAGGGGCAGCAACCCAACAACCGATTGACCAATTCATCTGAAAATTTCAGGGCAGATAGATCTTGACCTGATAAACATTTTTATTCCATGTCAGATTCCTCAAAATGCTTTGGTTTTTTAGTTATAAGCCAAAAACTGCATTTTACCCCTATGTTCTATTTTTAGCCGTGGCGGCCATCTTGGTTGGTTGACCGGGTCACGCCACACATTTTTTAAACTAGATACCCCAATGATGATTGTGGCCAAGTTTGGTTTGATTTGGCCCAGTAGTTTCAGAGGAGAAGATTTTTGTAAAAGCTAACGCCGGACGACGACGGACGACGGACGCAAAGTGATGAGAAAAGCTCACTTGGCCCTTTGGGCCAGGTGAGCTAAAAAGCCAAACAGGTATACCAAATATCTTCGACTTATCACTTGTGGTTCACAATAAACCAGACTTAATCACAAACTAATACATTGTTGACGCCGCTGCCAACAGCATACCTAGTTCTCACTTTTTTACTCCTTCAAACAAGACAGAAACCAATTTTGTAATGTAGACATGGTTGTAACTTAATGCCTATAAAAGAGGGGCAAAAGATACCAGAGGGACATTTGAAAGTAAAATGACAACGCCATAGCTAAAAAAAAAAGATATAAAGACAAACTTACAAAAAAAAATACTTGAAAAAGTTGGGACTAAGCAACACAAACCTCACCTAAAGCTGGGGTGATCACAAGTGCTCTGGAAAGGGTAAGCAGATAAGAAATAAACAATGGTATTCTAAATTCCAGATTTCCTTTACAATTTTCAAAATATTCAAAACATTTTACTCCTATATTCTATTTAAAGCCATGTTGGATATCTAATACTTTCTTTTAACTAGATACCCCAATAATGATTAAGGCAAAATTTGCTACAATAGTTTTTTAAAGAACTTTTTTTTTAAAGTTAATTTTACAAATGCTTTATAGTTTCGATAAAAGCTCAAGAAAAGCTTAATTTACCAGGTGAGCTAAAAAATGAGCAATTTTCTAAGTTATGAAGGGACAGAACTCAGGAAGTTAGAATGTCTACAAGTACTGGTTATTTGCTTGTGTAAGAGTTGTAAAATTTGCATGAGTAAAATTAAAGTGTGAGTGCAAAAATAAAACCGACAGGCAGTCAAGTGTATTCACTTAATGTACTCTTGGGCCTTGTGGACATAAAAACATTAACCATATTATACGTTCGGGAATGCAGGACAGCTACAATTTGTCTGGTTCCTCAATATTTAGATGGCTGATGGGGGTATGAAATTAACAAGGTTTGCTAGGTAATCAGAAACAAACAATCATTTTGACCTACTATAGGCTATAATTATTTACAGGAAACTTGAAAAATTGACATTTGAAGGACAGAAACATTGCAATAATTCCAAGTTTCTGGACACCAAATTTAGGGCCACGAGATAGTCACTGTACTAACAGTAATGTCACTTTGAAGAAAATATCAATCTATCAAAAGTAGCTCACAAACTGACTAGAGCAAAACACTTCACAATTGTTGATGCCACTGGAAAAGCAATACCTGTGGCTTTTAGGCCTGATAAATATTGTGGAATTCCATGCCTTACACATAGCAATAAATACAACAATAGTTTTAAAGACTTTATATAATATACTTCATCCGAAGAGAGTGATCAATTAAAATACATGAAATTAATGTTGATTTTCTAAATATTTAATTTATCCATTTGATTGGATACACTAATAACTTTGCTCCAATGTTAAAAACACTAATTATCATCATTACATTTTTAAATAAAAATTCTAACTGTTACAAAGTGCACAATGCAATGGTATAAAATGAGAAGTTTTTATATTTAAAAACAAATGGAATTTTCAAGACAACAAATGACACATAGTTACAAATCATAGAGATTTATATACACCACAAGTTTGGTGTCAATACACATGATTTTAAGTTTGTTTTTAACTGTAATTCCATAAACAGTCTATCTGCTATTGCAAGGTCTGGCACTGATCTGAAAAAGTTGGGAAAAAGTCAATTAAATAATGTCAAAACAATGCAGATTTCGGACTTGAGATGAATAACTCTATTTTTCTACACTTGGAACGTTTACTTGGAGTGATGTTAACAGAAGCTTCATAAAATTACTTGATTGTCTGACTGAAAAAATACACAATGAAACCTTTTTAGCATTCAAGTAGTACATCCTCACAGAAGTTATCTTCAGGATTTCATGAAATTTTATTTTTCTTGTCCCAAGAGAAAAATTTACTTCTGCAGTAGACAATAACAAAAATTTCAAATAGCATCTTTGGCTCCATGATTTCAATTTTGGGATTGCTATAAAAAAATTGTAGTCTCCATGGCCTAACACAGCAATGAAATGACATTAAATTCAGATTTCTTTTAAACCAAAGCTATAAAATGATGATATTTGTGATTTACTGTGTTCAATTTATACAAAATATTTCAATCTTGATGCATCTGTGGACTCACCAGTTTTGGAAATGATGAGTCCAGACAGATTTTGATGAGTCCAGGACTCATGGACTCGCCTTATTGAGAACCCTGAATACTCCAGTCCTTGAAGTTTTCCACAAGGAGAATAGTCTAGATTACAGACTATCAAAGCTTTACAATTGCAAAATACTAATCTGAATGTAACTATATCATCTTTAGGACAATTATGTAAAAAAAAATCTATAATTCACCCAATCATGATCAGCAATTGGGAATAAAAAAAACAGTATTGTCTTTATAACTGAATTATGGTAATTCTCAAAAATTAAAATGATAGGTTTAATCCAAAACCTTTTTTAAAACAGAAAATATATAGGAGTGTGCTCATACAAAGCAGAGTAGAAAAAGGTTTTAA
This sequence comes from Mytilus trossulus, assembly GCF_036588685.1. NCBI lineage: Eukaryota > Metazoa > Mollusca > Bivalvia > Mytilida > Mytilidae > Mytilus > Mytilus trossulus. The sequence goes on from NC_086378.1 coordinate 43,048,601, forward strand.
AAATGAAGTTTAGGATCCAGGTATCTTTTAATTTCTTACTTTCTTTGAGTAGCATGACATTTTAATCACACTTCCTTTGATATGTAATTTCATCCTTATACATACGAGGTTTCACTGTAAAATGTTAATTTCTCCTACTTAAATGTCAGAGAAGCAAGTCATAACCTTAACTGTGCAAACTTACAAAAATTATTGTATTAAGGTGGGAGAATTAGTTTCACTTATTTATCATCTAAGAATAAAACTAATTCATAAAATGTTCAGTATTATTTTTGTCAAACTTCTCATGTCTCATCACAACAGACTTTTTACTAATTACAAAATGAACAGGAACAGGAATTTTTCTTTATGCAATAGAATTTCTGAAGTGTAAACAGCCAAGTTTTATTCAGTCAAGTCCACACATCTAAATTAACGCAACCTTTACCCATCACTCTGTACACTTATTGAGGTGTTGCTGTTAAGCTTATACATAAAGAAAGCTTTCCACCTCATGCCCTGTTCTTGCCCGGTCCTCTGCAACAGGCATTTACTCCTTTATTGCACCTAAATAATAGTAATTAATTTTTTATTCTGCCATCAAGTCCATTCACAAGCTGCCTGTCAAATAAACTCTTTTGCTTTCATGTTAATTTTTTTCTTCATTCACAAGTTTGCATTAGAGATTTTTACATAATATGAGTTACATGTATTTTAAAAATCTCGCATGTAAACTAAAAGTGAAATATTATATCATATGCAAATGCATTAAACTAATTAACACATCTTATGATCTAACCTGGAAGATACAACTTATATTAATCCTTAAGTATGTGTTGATTGATAAAACATTTATATGCATTTTCATTCAGGTGTTGAAATATTTTCTTAAAATTATCCTGATGTTTAATTCTTTGTACATTTTTTAATCAAACAAACATTTCAAATTTTTAGTATGAATATTATATTATAATGAGAATAATTTTCTTTAACTATTTTTGATCATATCTGGATAAAAACCGTGGAAAATTCAAATGGTAATATAACTGGTTTTTTTTAAATCTATTTACCTGTCTTCCATCAATTTCGTGTTGCTCTTGATGTAATACCTCGTCCACACATTTTGGATCTCTGAATGTCACAAAACCAAAACCTCTTGACCTTCCGGTTTGTCTGTCCATGATAACAACAGCATCTGACAGCTGCCCATAATGACTGAAGTAGTTCCATAAACTGTCTGCATAATTCAAAATATAAAATGCTATAAATTAAACTGTTAATGTTTACACATATCCATCCAACTTTTAAATTTAATACCCGAATAAATCAGTTTGATTCACCTCTGACATAGTCACACTGCTAACAATTTTTCAGTCAAATAATTTTGTTTGAAGTTTTTATTAACATCATCAGATAAAATCAAGGATTTAGTAAATTTGAGAACAATTGCAATGCAACTAAAAGGGCTCTTCACGGTAAGTTCTGCCATATTGGATAAGGGGCAGATTTTTTTAAAAGAGGTGGAAATAGTATGACAGTATGGAAAATCCTATATGCATGTTTCTAAGCAACTGTTCTGTTTTAATGATGTTTTCCTGTATTTTTCATACCATCCTGAAAATCTGCCCTCTATCCAATATGGCAGAATTAACCGTGAAGAGCTCTATTGAACGAGCACTACCCTGAGGCTTAAATTAAAATATTGTTTGTTTGCAGTTTACCGACCGACCCTCGAAAATCCTCCCGACTGTGAAAATTTTATTGCTTTAAATTTGAAGAATTTTTTTTTAATACCTCTATTGTCGCGATCCGGAACTTTGGGTCCTTTCCGGAAATGATTTAAAGTCTGGGTCAATTACGCATTTCAAGTTCCGTTTTTCTAGCTTCCCGTCAAGCGTTCATGCGACCATTTAATGATAAAGCACATGGAAATTGTTTACAGGTATCCATGAAGTCACGGAGGAGTACTTTACGCTGTCGTCTCAAGTCAATTTTAAGACAAATAACAAACAAAAAAGTTTATTAATAAACTGTTTATACAGATTCAGGCACATGTAATGATGTGTGATGATATCATTGACGATGATGCAGCGGATATTCATAACTGACACGATAACCATTCTGTCTCAAACAAATCGGGTTCAGAATCTGGAGCCTGACTTTATGGAACCAATTTCAGTGGTTAAATAATTCTACAGCAGCTTGAAGTATGGCATATTTTCTACAAATCGTTGTGAAGACGACAAAGATGAAACCACTCCTCCGTGACTTAAATCTTCATGGATATCTGTTAACACGCCTGTACGGAGGAAGGGCTCATTTGAAATGTTAATGGATATAGATCATGCCAAATCAATAAGAAGCATGATCTATATCCATTAACAAAGATGTAGAGAAAATGAATGGTTAGCTTGAAAAATAAATATACTCTCTCTATATTAAATCTGTCTTCGATTGCAATGAGTATGCTCCTTTAGGATAAGGGGGGCTGCCCCACTCATTGCAATTATTCTCTTTCTTACAATATTAAATACACCCAAACTGTGTGGCCTGTGTGAATTCAATTAAAACATGTCCTTAGGAGCTATGCTGTCAATTTTTTTTATACATTAAAACTATTTCAGTTCAGACCATTTACTTTTAATGGGGTGCTATGGATTTCACCCCAAACTTGAGATTTTTTTGGTTTTCATTAGGCCAACCTTAAAAATATGTTTGTTTGCAGTTTTCCGACTGTACCTTCAGACTGAAGGGTCGGTAGGTAGGAAAAATATTTTATTTTATCAGCCAAAATATAGTTTAAACAAGCAGTTGCACTAAACCAAGTTTCTTGAGAAGAAAAAAAAACATTTTAAAACAACAAACACTGGACATGCTGAAAACCAACATCAAATGAACAGGCATTTTCAGATAAAAAATTTTTTTAACCAAAACTGAAACTTTAACATAGTGTAGCATATTATTCTATTGCAATAAAAATTCATAATTTCAAATAAAATTTGTAGATTGAGCTAACTAAGTCCTTATATTTGTATAAAATAACATTCGTTTATAGTGGAACATTGTTTTATCAATAAATCAGCTACAATTAAAATTTGCTTGCTAGTCCCTCTCTGTGATCACAAATAGATAACTCTGGCTCATTTCCCAATCAATCTATCATAAAGGGAAGTCAATTCATGCAATTTTCATTCATAGTCTATTTCAAAAATGTTAAAAGTTCTTTATATTGGTATGTAAAAATTTTAAACGTTTCAAATTTTTGAAATTATATTCGTACATCAATTGTTTTGATACATCAATAACAAAAACTGAAATGTATTGCATTGATTCATTTTGTAATTATTCAAAATTATATCAGAAACCTAAACATAATTATAAAAAAAATGAACCTGTTAAGGGGAGACAATTCTCGTATAACTTTTTCGAATTGGCACATAATACCACGGAATGTCACTCATCATACAATTGGCACATCCATATAATTAATTAACTGCGCAATCGTGCTCCACCTTCAATGATGATTCTGAATTATAAATATAACCAAAAGTTGTTAATCTATAGATAGTGAAGACTAATGAAAGCTAACCCACTATAAAAATATTTTTTTGCACTTTTTTAAAAATTCTGCAGAAAAATTCTCGAGCCACTTGACTATCATAGCTCAAAATTAACATTTTTACAGAATATTTGAATAAAGTAGTTACAGATAATTCGCTTCTCAAAGTGTAAGACGCAATAGAAATTGTATGCTTGCACAATCTTACCGAAATACGGATTAAATTAAGTCCTAAACATTTTGACATTTATTCGTTTATTTTTATCGAAAACCGGTTTAAACAAATCACATGTGCGTGTTAAGATCTGACCAAATACCTATTTCCCGATATGGTCAGGTAAAATTGCTACATAGTGCCATTATCCAATTTATGACATAAAATATGGTATAATTATTAAATACTGGAACTTATAAACAAGGAATGTCATTATGACTAGAACTGTTTTAAAGAAATATATATTCAGACATGTATGCTTCTTGACTAGAATGTTTTCATGAGTAGAGTATTTTCATCAGAAAAATGTATATATTATAGATTTATAAGACAATTATTAAAGAGTGTATTTTTAATAAAAAAAAAAATAACCATTGAATCTTCAATTGAAAAAAGGCAACTTCAAAAAAAAGTATTCAGACATCCGACTGTTTCATATTTCTAACAATATTTAATTATATGTGATAAGGTTATATTTTTGCCAGGCTTTAATGAAAACCAAAGAAATCTAAAGTTTGGGTGAAATCCATAGCACCCCATTAAAAGTAAATGGTCTGTACTTAAATGTTTTTAATGCATAAAAAAAAAAATTGGCAGCATAGCTCCTAAGGACATGTTTTAATTGAATTCACACAGGCCACACAGTTTGGGTATATTTAATATTGTAAGAAAGAGAATAATTGCAATGAGTGGGACAGCCCCCCTTATCCTAAAGGAGCATACTCATTGCAATCGAAGATAGATTTAGTATAGAGTATATTTATTTTTCAAGCTAACCATTCATTTTCTCTACATCTTTGTGTAGTTAGGGTTGCTTCTTATTGATTTGGCATGATCTATAACCATTAACATTTCAAATGAGCCCATCCTCCATACAGGCGTGTTTACAGATATCCATGAAGATTTGAGTCACGGAGGAGTGGTTTCATCTTTGTCGTCTTCACAACGATTTGTAGAAAATATGCCATACTTCAAGCTGCTGTCAAATTATTTAACCACTGAAATTGGTTCCATAAAGTCAGGCTCCACAGATTCTGTACCCGATTTGTTTGAGACAGAATGGTTATCGTGTCAGTTATGAATATCCGCTGCATCATCGTCAATGATATCATCACACATCATAACATGTGCCTGAATCTGTATAAACAGTTTACTAATAAACTTTTTTGTTTGTTATTTGTCTTTAAATTGACACGAGACAACAGCGTAAAGTACTCCTCCGTGACTTCATGGATACCTGTAAACAATTTCCATGTGCTTTATCATTAAATGGTCACATGAATGCTTGACGGGAAGCTAAGAAAAACCGAACTTGAAATGCGTAATTGACCCAGACTTTAAATCATTTCCGGAAAGGACACAAAGTTCCGGATTGTGTCAATAGAGGTATTAAAAAAAAATTCTTCAAATTTAAAGCAATAAAATATTCACAGTCGGGAGGATTTTCAAGGGTCGGTCGGTAAACTGCAAACAAACAATATTTTAATTTAAGCCTTAAAGCCTGGCAAAAATAACCTTATCACATATAATTAAATATTGTTAGAAATATGAAAACAGTCGGATGTCTTAATACTTTTTTTTCAAGTTGCCTTTTTTTCAATTGAGGAAGATTCAATGGTTATTTTTTTTTTTTATTAAAAATACACTCTTTAATAATTGTCTTATAAATCTATAATATATACATTTTTTTGATGAAAATACTCTACTGATGAAAACATTCTAGTCAAGAAGCATACATGTCTGAATATATTTCTTTAAAACAGTTCTAGTCATAATGACATTCCTTGTTTATAAGTGTTTCAGTATTTAATAATTATACCATATTTTATGTCATAAATTGGATAATGACACTATGTTAAAGTTTCAGTTTTGGTTAAAAAGTTTTTTATCTGAAAATGCCTGTTCATTTGATGTTGGTTTTCAGCATGTCCAGTGTGTTGTTTTAAAATGTTTTTTTTTTCTTCACAAGAAACTTGTTTTAGTGTATCTGCTTGTTTAAACTGTATTTTGGCTGATAAGATAAAATATTTTTCCTACCTACCGAACCTTCAGTCTGAAGGTACAGTCGGAAAACTGCAAACAAACATATTTTTAAGGTTGGCCTGATTGACATCAATTTTCAAACTTGTTGGAAACGTTGTTGAATTGGACGTGAAACAATTGTTAAAAATTCATTCATTTTACATGTGAAAGAGCATACATAACCAGACAGCTGACACCCAGTATTTCAATGACCCTTTCGTCCTGTCGTATGCATCTTGCTGCTGATTAGCGAGACCCAATATTTTTCTAAAATATGATGTACCTACATTTGAGAATAAAAATTTTGTAGGTTAATTATCAAAATATTCTTTTTTAATTCGCTGCAGACAACCCTAGCTAGCTCTTAGGACCTGATGTTATATTTTTACTATAAACTCCGCAAATAGTGGAAAAATGACATAAATCCTAAGAGCTATGGTTCAGCAGCTAAGGACAACCCATACATGTACCTTGATAATTTATCGGGCCACGCCCACTTGTCAAATCTGACCCTGCAATTTCTTCAAGATCTACCCTTTGGCTTTGACAGCTAAAATTTAAAACGGCATGCAGGAATAATTGTCAGTTGTACAAACATTTTTAAGTTAAGTAGCTACATTTCCATATTATTTGGTTTGGTTATTTCAACTTACCATTGTCTGTATCCCAGCTAAGGTTTCCAACAAAAAATTTGCTGAAAGAGAAAGACATTATCAAAATTTTGATATCAAAATACCTGCATAAAATAACAGTATGATGTAGCTTACAGTTGTCAGTTTTAGAAATAGAATAGTGAAGCTTTAAACATGGTGTGGGATCATAAAAAAAATATTTGTGCGACATCTTTTGAAAAGTAGACTTCAGCTAAATTTTACAAAGGACCAGTTGTATAACTATATTTTAACAATATTAAATGTACGTATATCATATAATGTTTGAGTCTTAAAAACAACCATAATGACTTAATTTAGACTTTATTTCACCCACAAAATATTAATTAAACCGTATAAACGCGGTTTTTCTTTTAATTTCCTGTTCTATGCCGAAGTACTTGGCTGTAATGGCTATGTTTTTGCTAAAAAAAATGTGATAACTGCTATCATCGTACGTTAAAATATAAAATGATTTAAGATATTCGGCTATTCTTACCCTGGATCATCCCGTCCACGGTCTGCCATTGTGAATAAAAAGGTATCTGACTGAGTTTAAAAAATGGCGTTCCTTCTTCTTTTTTGCAAGTGCGCGTCGGAAGATCAATCGGAAGGCTTCGGTAAATCCCGTTTGATTTTTCCGATATAAGATAGTGTCGCCCATTAATTTTGTCTCGACCTGGGAAAATATTCTTTACATTGAGAGTTTTTATTAATAAATTTAATGTTATAATCTTAAAATTAATTGTCTCTTCTGTCGCAAATTTGCAAATTCCCTGAAAAGACGTGACATGTATTGCTGTATAGATTTGCTGCCATAAGACCACAGGCACTTGTCTCAGAAAAAAAATTACCTATATGAGACAATATCTGAAAAAGTCTAGTTTCCATGTCCCCCACTTCACCAGCAATATTTTTTTTATTCAACCATCTTTTTTGAAAATTTTAAGTTTCAGTGTAAACTAAATTATATAATGAACCAGAGACATATAATACAATAAGACAATTAATATATGTCTCTGAATGAACCAACCCTGCCAATTAAACATTCATTCTTATATTTCTTCCGATAAAATATTGTAATTTAAATGTTCACCCCCCCCCCTAAAATCATATTGTCCCCCGTGTTTTTTTTAAAACTAAATCATTCAAATAATATCCAATTTAATTAAACAGGCGTCCGATTCTCACATATATGATATATTATATAATAAACTTGCCTCTAGTTTGTCTTTTTATATTATAACTATAGCATGTAATAAAATTTTGCAAATTTTAAGAGAAAACAAAATTTTCCCCAGGGGTGATTACCCTCCTGTTACCACACGCGTTTTTTTTTTTACTTGTGGAAACATTTAATACAAGACTTAGAGTTATTTTCCCATTATGTATGTGAAGAGCATAATTTCCTGAATGTATTACAGTACAAAGAAATAGTTGGAAAGGCGGCCAGGTATGAAAATTCAAGCCCATCCAAGGTAAGAATTTATAGAAAAATACTCATTGGTGTTCTATCCTGTTATGGCCTTTTCTTACACTTTCTGAGAATATTTTTAAATGTGCACCACAACAGTAAGTGTGTTTTTATATCATCTTTTTAAAAGTTATATGTCACAGGAAATATATGACTTACATTTAATGTGATAAAAAGGACAAAAACTGTCGCGTAATTCCTTTCCGTTACGTCCTGTCATGTTACCTGATAAAAAGTAACAGCAAAACCATCATCAGTAACAGGAAGGATGTTCAAGACAATTTCACTGAAGAATCGAAAAGTTAATCTACTATATGCCAACCATTTCATTTGATATAAGTTATCACCACCATAACAAATAAATTTCAAAATAATACACAGTATATTGAATAAAAAAACAGGCTTTTTGCTTTTGATAACAGCAGAGAACATTTAGGCAATTCTAATATAGTAGATAGTAACAGAAAGGAATTTATTTTAGAATTTTTCATTACCTAGGCAGATTTTTCATCTTGCAAATGCAGTTTCAAAGGATAAATGGCATTGTTTGCTGTTATCTTCCAATTGTGACCAATCTAAAATGGTATTTTTTTCTTAAACTTTTAAATAAAGCAGTAAAATCCTTTCTGTTACCAACTCTGTCCTGTTGCCGTTGTCCTGTTACCCAAGATTCTTTCATGTTACCGACATATCTGACTATATTTAAGTATATTTCTAAACCTTTTGTATTGCAAATGCTAAAATCAATAATTGGCAATACTAGTAAACCACAAATAGTGTCTTAAACTTATTCCTTATTCCCATTAGAAACTTTTTAAAATTGATTCACTTTGGTAACAGGGAAGAACTGGATTTTTTTTGTACAATTTTTAAAATTGCAATTGTTTCCTTTTTAAACAATTGTTTGAGTTACAGACAACAGTTCCTAGATCCCCAATGTGTGTTCTTCGATTTGTGCTATTAAAATACCGGGTCTAAAGAATTTTGTTTTAATTTTGTTTTTTACATTAGTAGATACAGATTTAATTTTATTCAACAAATTAATTTATGACCTTTATCACCGTGTAGAACGCCACATGCGGGGTGTCGGCTTTGTTTGACATGGGGTGGCAATTTTGAAGCGACGAAAAAGTAACAAGGTAAGTTCAAGCATCAAAATTTCTTATTTTAGAACTCTTAGTACCATATAATGTATTGCACGGAAGGAAGCGCAACATAATCTATTTCCTGAAAGCAGAAGCAGTCGTTTTCAGTGCTCAGTTCTCTCAAACACCTCGCCCTAGTTTTCCGTGTTGCAGATTTTGAGGCTTTATATGCTAATTTCGGTATAAAAAACTACTTTACACAACTACCCTCCGTATCATTTATATAGAATTGTATTCCTCTCATTGACTTATACCAAATACCAGTTTCTTAGGTTTTAAAACTGTCACTCAACAAAATATGAAGTGTCGCTCGGGGTGTCAGATTTTGCGTCGCAAGGGGTAGATGCTTGTAAAACAAAAAGAATAAATTTTCTTATAAATCGATCTCTATCTGATACTTTTTAATTCAAACACACCGACACTGTTATAAAGACAAATTACAAACTTAAGGTATGTCATTTGGTCAATATTTTAGTCTTTTAAGTAATGTGCATTTTTATTGATAAACATAGCAAAAAAAGCGGCTTAGCCTCAAAGTAGAAAAAAATGGATATGAATAGAAGTGTAATGTTGGTTTTTTTTTTATTATACCTTTGAAATACAAACATATTGACAAATGGACGTAAGAATATGAAAATTACACGTATGAATGAAGAAGGGTGAACCCGATTAATTATCAAATCACTAATGATTTAAATTGAGTTGAATAGAAATACACTTAATCAAATGCTATGAACAGATAAATCTTTAATCTTTCCATGATTTTTTTTTCAATTTCGTAAATGCAAATGTAAATGATTTTATATAATTTATATTTAGTAACTGTATCAGTTTATTTTCACAAACTGATCGACGCCAAAATAGATTAATTGTTGTTTAGACATTATGTAAATGCATAAACGTATATATTTTTTTAAAGGAATGGAACGAGAAGGATTTGAAATAGACCACGAAGAAGAGGTTGACAAACAGTTTGTTTTTTACCATGATAGTGACTAAAAAGGAAAAGAAATCGTTTACTAGCTTGAAAACTAAATATTTTAACATGGTAAAGTAGATGTGAATGAAATCAAAAGCATGTGTTTTATAAGACCAAAAACAGGCAAAATGAAAAATCCTTGTTTTGTCATGCAGTGATTTAGCTAGCGCTCGTCACTTTCGTATTTTACGAAAAGGTTTTAGAAATGACGAAAATATTTCATATCAATTTCGTCACTTAAATTTGGAAAGTGTAAAAATATTTACACATCAAATTACTTGAATTCTACCTGTCTTTATGTTTCTGACAAGTTTATGACCCTGAGGTAATTAACGTTTACCAAAGGCAAAGGTGTTAAAAGTTGTGATGACAAGTAATCCGCCTATCGCCAATCAGATGGGTCACTAATCCCTTAATTATCATTATAAAACCTCATAAATGATCATCATAATAATCTATTTAAGTTAAATCAGTCAGTCAGCTTTTCATTTTAATCATTTCTCACAGTTCAGTTGTATTTTCGTCATTTGAACAAAATTGATAAACTTCCCGGACATTTCAACTTTATTTTATTTTCAATATTTCCCTTACGATCATAATTTGCAGTTTGCTTGTCGTAGTTTCGTCAGTTCAACGTATTTTCGTCAAACTTTATATAAATATTCATTAAAAACTTTCGACAACTTCGATTAAAAAGAATGAACTTTATTAAAAACGTAAATATTTTCACTTGCAAACAGGTGCTTCCTGTTCTATGCATTGCGCATGCGTTAAAGTTCGAAAATGAATCCGGTTTTGTTCTGAAATTATTATCCAATTGTCACTTCCCGTTTTCATTTCATTTTGTTTAAAAATCGAAAGTAAACGTGATCTAGTCTACAGTCATAAGAATCGTCACATTAAGTATAGATGCAGATTCTTCTATCCAATATTAAAGAAATTGATTCCAAATAGATATTAAAACGTATTTTCAAGGATATAAATGATTGTGAAGTGAAAAAGTTGTTACAAGTTCATTTGTACAGTGGTTAAAAAATAGAGGCACCCAACTTTTGTTGATAATTAAGGGGTGTGCCCTGAAAATAACTGAAGTGAAGTTTTGATCTTATTACCAGATCCCTATTCTTATCTTCATATCTTAGCATCACATCAGTCAATTCATTCAATATTGCCAATAACTGCCTACATAAGCAATCCTAAAGTCTTCAAAGATCCTAGACTAGTCCTTAAAGGACTTGGACATATATGTATAGCTAGTTTGATAAACATCCTAGATCCCTTGCTTTATAAAAAAAATAAGGCTGATTTTTATCGCGCAAAAGTGACTAAAGCCCTCAAAATCCTAGCTAAAACCCTGGTCATGGTAAAGTAGATATGTTTGAAATAAAATGTATCTTATGAAGACTAATTTACATGCAAATATGTATTTTATTATGACAAGCCTCTACCCCTTACGACGCAAAATCTGACACCCCGAGCGACACTTTCTATTTTGATGAATAACAGTTTTATAACCAATTAATTTTAACTAAGAAACTGGTATTTGGTATAAGTCAATGAGAGGAATACAATTCTATATAAATGATACGGAGGGTAGTTGTGTAAAGTAGTTTTTTATACCGAAATTAGCATATAAAGCCTCAAAATCTGCAACACGGAAAACTAGGGCGAGGTGTTTGAGAAAACTGAGCACTGAAAACGACTGCTTCTGTTTTCAGGAAATAGATTATGTTACGCTTCCTTCCGTGCAATACATTTTATGGTACTAAGAGTTCTAAAAATAAGAAATTTTGATGCTTGAACTTACCTTGTTACTTTTTCGTCGCTTCAAAATTGCCACCCCATGTCAAACATAGCCGACACCCCGCATGTGGCGTTCTACACGGTGTTTATGTACGTCTCGCTAAGAACACGACCATATACCAAATGGTCAATATTAATCATCCATGTAATTTGCTCTATGGGATATTTGCAGACTGATTTCAACCAGGAAATCACTGCATGCAATATTAATCCATCTATCAAGCAACGAATTGCCAAATATGTCATTGAGAGTACAATTGTGGAAAGGCTGTGGATTTTCTATAAAATGTCCATGTGTTTAGCTTTGAGTCAACAGAAAGGTACATTTATTACAGACTAGGGGAATAGCTCTGGTAGCATGGATGGAGGCGATTATATTCGGACACATAAAAACACGTCAGCTTCCATTTCTACATTTTAATCAGACAAAGATGACGTCACAAACATAAATTACAAAATACTGACAAAAGGGGAACAACTCTCTCTAGCATACAGAAACATAATCTGACCATACATACTGATATATAACATCCCGCCCCCCAAAACAAAAATTTACTAAATTTTTACAATGGTCAATATGTTTATGTGTTATATAAAAAAAATACAATATAAATAATTTCCAAAATTAAAAGTTTACATGAATAAAGTTAATCTCTCACTCTCTAGTAACCATTGTAAAACAAACGTATCAACGCTGCAAAACCGAAAGTCTGGCATCTCGGACTCCTCCCTCGGATGACCTTATGCACGCATTACTCTCCCACAAACAATCACAGTGATAGTGACATGATACACACATATTAATGGCATTTCCTACTAGACAAACTAATATCATTATAAAAAGCTGAATACATATTTGATAATATCATCAGAGACCTTAAACTCTTAAATTTAATAAGGTTTTATTTATGATAAATATCACACCGCTAAATGATAAACACGTTCACATTAGCTTAAACAAAGTAAACAAATAACGTACGGTAGATCAAAATATTAACATGAAAAGTATCTGGATTCATAAAATTAACAAAGTTCTAAGTAAAATGTTCTCGTACAGAATAAATTCATCAGCTTTCTTTAAAATAGGTCTTCTCGTAAATCTGCAAAAACCATGGCGATACAGTTATCACCAAACTATAGTTAATATAATTACGTTTTTGGGATACGATTGCTGTCAAGCAATCTGTAGACTTTTACCATTGACCCTATGACACTCTCCCTCACGTCATTCGTTTTATTCTAAACATTCAGCAACATCTCAGATTCTTATGATTGTCTTGCTTTAAAAGGTAAAAACAAGCAAAACAATTGAACATAAACAACTTTCCTGTAATGTTTTACTCATAATCTTCATGTGTGATATTTTCCTTGACTTATATGCGTGTTTTTAACAATACGGAAAATCAGAATTAAACAGTATTTATATTTAGTGTTTTTATAAATTTAGAAACACGTCAGAGGGAATTCCCAAATTTTGATAACTTGCGAGAGTTCTCTGAAAGCCGATCGATAATTCTATTTCTGTCACAAGAACTGAAGTGGAGTATTTCTATATTTTACCGTTATGAAACTGATATTTGATACTGTACTCTCATAAAGAAATGGAGAACCATTCATCATATCATTTAATAAACGTTCTTGTTCCAAATCGCAAGTCGCGGTTTGTTTATGTATTAATGTCCATGCGTGGTCTCACTAATTAGAGACAAAAAGAATTGTAGAGACAAAAAGCGTCAAGAAGCGACAAGAAGAATAATATTAGCAACAAGAAACTATTTAGCGACAAGAAAACATTTTTTATTTATTTATATTACTTATTCGAAATAAATATTAAAAAACTATGCAAAAGAAAACAATTTCAACGACAGGAAAGTTAATTTTGAAAGGGGGAAAAATGAAACTTGTAAATCTAATTCAATTGCTACATTTATTTTAATACATGATATTTTATAAGGTATCACAGGAAGTATATTTTGTCTTTTTATTTGTTTTTAAAACCATTTTTGTACAATATAAAATTAACTTGCAAAATGCATTATTTGTGCATAATTGTCCAGAAAATACATACACAAATTGTGAAATACAAATTAAGAACTGAAATCAAACAAGAGGAAAACATAATTAAAATGTGAATATTTTTCATCATTTTATTTAGTGTATTGTCTCATTTAACGATATTTATCATGTTTATGCATATAGATTGAAGATTAAAGGAAACTGATGACAATCTTGAGTTTTCAACAGGTGTTCACTATTCGGTACAATAATTTTATATTCTGGTGCGTTTAATTGATGAAGGTGTTAATGGATGTTATTGTTGCAATAAAACAAAGGACACGCACCTAGTTAATCTCATGTGTTGCTCTTTATTGTGTATTACCTTAGAGTGAAGCCACAGCTAATGTTGGTCCTATCATGAAAAATTAATTGTACAGTTAGGAAGGAAATAATATTTCATGTTTTTGTTTTATTAAATCCTTCAAAAGGAAGGTGACAAATCTTTGTTTTTATTTTCATTTTATAGCGTTTACATTTCCTTTGCTCTTACACATGTTTAATTTCTACATCTATCAATATGATAATAAAAAAGTACACAATCTCTTCATCGAATTTTTTTTTATTTCTTCATCTTTCAATATAATCCTAAAAAATATTTTAATGTATGTGATAACAAAATGTATTCTTGTCGCTAAATAGCTTCTTGTTGCTTTTTGTCACTTATTATTTTTCTTCTTGTCGCTTCTTTACGCTTTTTGTCGCGAATTAGTGAGACCCCACCTGCGTGTAGTTTTCCTGATTTCAAGGGGTATCAGATTGAGTGATTCCCCGCTTCATTGATTAATTTGAAACTCATGGGATTCTTTCTATGTCTGTCTGCATATGGAGGGCTATTGTTGTTGCATAATTTTAAATCACATGCATAATTTAAATTAAAATAAATGTTTCATCGTAAAAATTACCTATAACACCCCTTCAGCAGAAATGGAATCTTCCATGTTATCGTTTCGAGTTGTCTCCCTTTTTGAAGTATTCGTCAAGAAGAATTAACTCGTTAATGCCGGTAAACGTCGTATTATATTAAGAACGATCTCAATGTAAACAGAGGAGTGTGTACGGAAAGGAGTCATGCCCTCTGACCCAAAGGAACTTCAATAATTAAAGAGTAAGAAATGGGGTTCCTCCTAAACTGGTCCGCCGTTCTATCTATAGCTTCGCACCGAAGGTCAGTGTAGCGATAAGTGAACACAATAGGGGTCCAGTTTAGGGTTCCTCCTAGAATTACGGTGATAAGATACGGAAGCAAGTTAACTCGTACCACGGCATTGGAACCAAAAAAGTTAACTTGTACTACTGGGAAGTCGTAACATTCAGAAAAATATATAAAAAATATGATGTTTTATGGGTTTCTGTTTGTAAACTTAATAGAAATATAAAGTTGAATTACTTGAATTTTACACAGGAGTTAAATTAAAACTTAGACAAAAATAAAGTATGTTTTAAAGCATTAATGTTTTAACTGATCTTTCAAACTAGAACATAGGCGGATCCAGCCCCCCCCCTTTTTTTGTGGAAAAAATTTGGTTGATAATAAAGGGAATCATTGAAGCATGACTGGAGCGGGCCCCCTCTTAGGTCAGTCAGCGGGCTCCCCCTTAGGAAAAGTTCTGGATCCGCCACTGTAGAACTTAATCCAGAGGAAAGTTAAAACATTGCTGTATATACCTTAATTATCTACATCTGCCACAGTATTTTCTATCCAATATACAAGGAACATAAGCTACAAATTGGTCATTGTACTTTCAAATTATATACATTTTACAGACTTAAGAGGTATTGGGTGAAAGTAACGTATATCATGTATATTCATCATTTAACACCATTTGAATGCATTTAAATAAGTTGGTACGAGTTAGCAATGGTACGAGTTTGCATTGGTACAATTTTTTTTTTAATGGTACGAGTTTACAATGGTACAGGATAACTATAATTCGATAAAACACAATAAGTACATGGCTCATACACTTGTAACGGGGATTGGCTATTCTTTAAGTTGAGTGACTATTCAGATTGTTACATTTTGCATGTGCAGTTGAATTAGTTTAGAGAATAATACTATCCAGCTGTACCAGGGTTACCGGCCAAAAATGCTTGAGACTCGCGCATGTTCATGCTTTTTTTGCAACAGTATTCTTGGATCTATTTCTTTCCTCTTTGATCTTTTGAATTTTGGCCAAATCTCATGCATTTGTTTAATGAAAATTTGGCAGAACTGCTATACATGTGTCAATGAAAACTATGGCAATCGTATCCCTCAGAGCATTCTCCTCTTTGATTAAAAGACGGAGTCAAATAAAGGTTACGGCGGAATGAAACACAACAGCAATACAGTCAAAATTACGCAATACACATCACACGTGTAGTCCAACGGATAAACTGGGTCAACATCAATAAACAGTTAAAATGGCTCTTTTGGTGAAATCGGAAGTTTCGTATGCATGGCGATACAGTTATCACCGATACAAATAGAATAATGTCAAATGAAAAAAGATTGTAATAAATGTATAAACAGGATCCAAATGTTACAGAAATAAAATGCATGATCATGATGCAATGAGATAAATCTCGCGTGCTTCAGGTTTAAACGGGATAATGGTAAAGTTGACATTCATCACAAAGACGGTACGTATACAAGACGAGACATGGTCTGTTCTTCTTCTTTCCAAAAATCAATTTAAATGTTGTAATAAAAGTTCAGGTATAAATTTTTAAAAACAACGAAAAGTGTTCAGCATCATGGCATATGTATAAATCATAATTTACGATCGTTTAGGTCACTCCACCATATTACAGACTAGGGGAATAGCTCTGGTAGCATGGATGGAGGCGATTATGTTCGGACACATAAAAACACGTCAGCTTCCGTTTCTACATTTTAATCAGACAAAGATGACGTCACAAACATAAATTACAAAATACTGACAAAAGGGGAACAACTCTCTCTAGCATACAGAAACATAATCTGACCATACATACTGATATATAACACATTATCCTAAAGAAATAATTGCTACAAGCTATACTTTATTGTAGTTTTAACATGGGTAGACATTATATTCGTGATTATTTTTGCCCGAGCGATAGTGCTTCATACAAAGTGTACTTCGGTCAACCGTATTTTACACCACAATGAAGTTACAAAAAGAAGCATTCAATTCTTAAAACTGAAATATATTAAAGGCATGCCAGTTTGATAAAATTCATTATTCAGCAGTTGTCAATATACGCATCTGCAAACAAAATTTAATGGATTTATGATTCTAACTAAAATTATAGTTAAAGTATATGATAATGGTCCCAGTTTAAACCAAAATCAATATTTATAAACTTGTTCTAAGGAAATCATTGATAGCACTGCATGCAATTATATCAATAATATCCTTAATCTCCTAATTAACTCACCAATCACCATATTGCCAAAAATTGATATGAGAGTACAAGGGGAAAGGCTTTGGATTTTCTTTAAAATAGTCATTTTAAAATGTTATAGTTATTGTCCAAGCAAGTCGTGCTAGAACGTTTTGGAAATATGCGGACGATATTCCGCAATCAAAGAATCCTAAGAAAATTTCTTGTAGATTCTTTTAGGGTAAAGAAAAGGCGAAAACACCTAAATGTAGTTAAAGTCGTTAAACATTGGTAAATTTTAAATTATTAACTCTTTTATATTTAGGCTTAAATTCTTCCTAAATTGTTACATTATTTGGATAGCTGCGATTTAATAGTAGATTTTTTTTGTATCGTTTCTGTTCTCAATTTCTAAATGCACACATTATGACATGTAGACACCTATCTATTGTTGAAAAATATACTATATTTTGACCTCTAGATGTCCTTAGTTTGTGTAAGTCGACTGAAAGCTGCCTTATTGACGTACGTATAACCTACATCCACAGTTTAATTTCGGTTTGGTGTACTTTTTTAATCGGTGTAAAAAGAAATCAAAATTGAAAGATTTATTGAGTATATAGACAAGTGTGGACACAGATGAGTGTGGATAGTATGTTTGGATGTTTGACAGTGTCTTATGACAAAAGGAGTTCTGTTTTTCCTATATGGTGTTATTAACTGTGTTGCACGGTGACAACCAATCTGAGCATAAGAAGTGTTATTTATTTAATATATTTTTTATGTTCAAGAAAGGCATGGGGGAGACAGTAATTATATTAGTTACCAAATGATTATGATAGAACATGGTCTACTTCTTTGATTTTGGATACATTTTGTATCCAAAACACGTGTTTTTTTCTAAATGGGAGATGATATCTAGATTTGAGAACATGATATAAGGAGCCTGTAACCCAGTGGTTGTCGTTTATTTATGTGTTACATATTAGTTTTTTGTTTATTTTTTTAACATAAAATAGGCCATTAGTTTTCTTGTTTGAATTGTTTTATATTGTCATTTCGGGGCCTTTTATAGCTAATAAGGCGGTATTGGCTTTGCTCATTGTTTATGGCCGGTACAGTGACCTGTAGTTGTTAATTTCTGTGTCGATTTGGTCTCTTGTGGAGAATTGTCTCATTGGCAATCATACCACATCTTTTTTTATATGTACTGTATTTGCTTACTATTGGTATGGTTCTATTTATATTACTTTGTTGTGGATCGTCAGTATCATTAGTAAATGTTTTGGTTAAGATGTCGAATTGGTTCCTCAGATTAGAATACATTTATCGCTACATTGAAGACCTGTTGGTGACCTTCTGCTGTTGTTTTTTTTATTTGGTCGGGTTGTTGTCTCTTTGACACATTCCCCATTTCAATTCTCAATTTTATTGGTTTCAAGTAATGACAATCATGAATGCCTGACATGATGATTGGGGCTAAATGAGATATGAAGTAAACTTCTGTGCTGATTTATATAAAATCTTTAATTATATCTCCTCCATAGCTGGTCGAAGCAAGACAAATTTTGACCAATATGAAAATGATTTCACCAAAAGAATCTTTGTGAGCATGCTTCAAAAACTCATAACTGCTCCAAAAGTAATCTGATAGAATTGCAAGCATGTCAAGCAGATATTATCAACATCTACTTAATAAGTCTTAATATGTCTAAATATCTAAAAAGCTATAGTATTCAAAAGGTATTGCAAAATTATTCCTTTTCATTTTTATACGCCTGTCTTTTAGACGGGACGTATTATGGGATACCGTTGTCCGTCCGTCCGTCCGTCGTCCACACTTCGGACAATAACTCAAAAACACTTTCACCAATTTCCATGAAACTTAAGTGAATTGTTTATATCTATTGACGTAAGCTCCCTTTCGTTTTTTTTTAATTTCAGATTTTAAGTTTTGGATTTATGGGGCTTTATTCATAAACTAGAGGCTCTTAAGAGCCTGTGTTGCTCACCTTGGTATATGTGAATTAAACAAAGGAAGCAGGCAGTTCATGACAAAATTGAGTTTAGGTGATTGTGATGTGTTTGTACATCTTACTTTACTGAACATTCTTGTTGCTTACAATTATCTCTATCTATAATTAACTTGTCCGTGTAGTTTCAGTGGAAAATGTTAGTAAAAATTTACAAATTTTATGAAAATTGTTAAAAATTGATTATAAAGGACAATAACTTCTTAGGGGGTCAATTGACCATTTTGGTCATTTTGACTTATTTTTTAGTCTTAAATTGCTGTACATTATTGCTGTTTACAGTTTATCTCTATCTATAATAATATTCAAGATAATAACCCAAAACAGCAAAATTTCCTTAAAATTACCAATTTAGAGGCAGCAACATAACAACGAGTTGTCTGATTCATCTTAAAATTTCAGGGCAGATAGATCTTGACCAGATAAACAATTGTACCCCATGTCAGATTTGTTCTAAATGCTTTGGTTTTTGAGTTATAAGCCAAAATTTGCATTTTACCCCTCTGTTCTATTTTTAGCCGTAGCGGCCATCTTGGTTGGTTTGCCCGGTCACAAAAAAAAATTTAAAACTAGATAGCCTAATAATGTTTCTGGCTATGTTTGGTAAAATTTGGCCCAGTAGTTTCAGAGGAGAAGATTTTTGTAAAAGTTAACTAAGATTTACGAAAAATGGTTAAAAATTGACTATAAAGGGCAATAACTCCTAAAGAGGTCAATTGACCATTTTCGTCCTGTTTACTTATTTGTAAATCTTACTTTGCTGAACATTTTTGCTGTTTACAGTTTATCTCTATCCATAATAATATTCAAGATAATATCAAAAAACAGCAAAATTTCCTTAAAATTACCAATTCAGGGGCAGCAACCCATTGATCTTAAAATTTCAGGGCAGATAGATCTTGACCAGATAAACAATTTTACCCCTTTTCAGATTTGCTCTAAATGCTTAGGTTTTTGAGTAATAACAACAAACTGCATTTAACCTCCATGTTCTATTTTAAGGGCATACGATACAGTTACAGGGGAGGTAATGACGTTGCTAACGTAAAATGTTATTTTCGCGACGTCAAACTGTGACATATCGGGAAAAGATGCATTTGTGGACTGATTTTTATCATTCAAACTGATTTAATTTAAAAACGAGTTCATGGACCCCTATTTTTCAAAACAGCAATTTGTTTCATTTTGCAGGGAGATTATCTGACCCAAATTTTATAAAACTGTAAATAGAGGATTTTTTTTAATTTTGATAAACATGCAGCAAAAAAATGGCGTATTTTCCTCAATTCATGAACATTTGATAAATATGAGTTATTTCTGATAAAAAATGCATAATTGTTTAGGGTACTTATAAAATACAGAAATTACCGATTATTCAACAGAAAACAATTTGTGGTTATCTTTTATAACAAAAAAGTTATGTCTTTCTCTCGAAAAGGAAATTACGGCCACAAATCTAAATTTTGAGCAAATATACAAAATTTCGAATTCATTTTACTCAAAAAGTAGCACATGAAGGTATATTTTTTATAACATATTTGATTTAATCAGGTAAAAAATAGCCTATATGCAAATTTTCACGAACTTGTAAATACAGGATCAAAACTGTATCGTATGCCCTTAAGCCGTAACGGCCATCTTGGTTTGATGCTGGGTCACTGGACACATTTTTTAAACTTAATACCCCAAAGATGATTGTGGCCAAGTTTGGATTAATTTGGCCCGGTAGTTTCAGAGGAGAAGATTTTTGTAAAAGTTAACTAAGATTTACGAAAAATGGTTAAAAATTGACTATAAAGGGCAATAACTCCTAAAGAGGTCAATTGACCATTTTCGTCCTGTTTACTTATTTGTAAATCTTACTTTGCTGAACATTTTTGCTGTTTACAGTTTATCTCTATCCATAATAATATTCAAGATAATATCAAAAAACAGCAAAATTTCCTTAAAATTACCAATTCAGGGGCAGCAACCCATTGATCTTAAAATTTCAGGGCAGATAGATCTTGACCAGATAAACAATTTTACCCCTTTTCAGATTTGCTCTAAATGCTTAGGTTTTTGAGTAATAACAACAAACTGCATTTAACCTCCATGTTCTATTTTAAGGGCATACGATACAGTTACAGGGGAGGTAATGACGTTGCTAACGTAAAATGTTATTTTCGCGACGTCAAACTGTGACATATCGGGAAAAGATGCATTTGTGGACTGATTTTTATCATTCAAACTGATTTAATTTAAAAACGAGTTCATGGACCCCTATTTTTCAAAACAGCAATTTGTTTCATTTTGCAGGGAGATTATCTGACCCAAATTTTATAAAACTGTAAATAGAGGATTTTTTTTAATTTTGATAAACATGCAGCAAAAAAATGGCGTATTTTCCTCAATTCATGAACATTTGATAAATATGAGTTATTTCTGATAAAAAATGCATAATTGTTTAGGGTACTTATAAAATACAGAAATTACCGATTATTCAACAGAAAACAATTTGTGGTTATCTTTTATAACAAAAAAGTTATGTCTTTCTCTCGAAAAGGAAATTACGGCCACAAATCTAAATTTTGAGCAAATATACAAAATTTCGAATTCATTTTACTCAAAAAGTAGCACATGAAGGTATATTTTTTATAACATATTTGATTTAATCAGGTAAAAAATAGCCTATATGCAAATTTTCACGAACTTGTAAATACAGGATCAAAACTGTATCGTATGCCCTTAAGCCGTAACGGCCATCTTGGTTTGATGCTGGGTCACTGGACACATTTTTTAAACTTAATACCCCAAAGATGATTGTGGCCAAGTTTGGATTAATTTGGCCCGGTAGTTTCAGAGGAGAAGATTTTTGTGAAAGTTAACTAAGATTTACGAAAAATGGTTAAAAATTGACTATAAAGGGCAATAACTCCTAAAGAGGTCAATTGACCATTTTCGTCCTGTTTACTTATTTGTAAATCTTACTTTGCTGAACATTTTTGCTGTTTACAGTTTATCTCTATCCATAATAATATTCAAGATAATATCAAAAAACAGCAAAATTTCCTTAAAATTACCAATTCAGGGGCAGCAACCCATTGATCTTAAAATTTCAGGGCAGATAGATCTTGACCAGATAAACAATTTTACCCCTTTTCAGATTTGCTCTAAATGCTTAGGTTTTTGAGTAATAACAAAAAACTGCATTTAACCTCCATGTTCTATTTTAAGCCGTGGCGGCCATCTTGGTTTGATGCTGGGTCACTGGACACATTTTTAAAACTTAATACCCCAAAGATGATTGTGGCCAAGTTTGGATTAATTTGGCCCGGTAGTTTCAGAGGAGAAGATTTTTGTGACAGATCATGGAGATATACGAAAAATTGTTAAAAATTGACTATAAAGGGCAATAACTCCTAAAGGGGTCAACTGACCATTTTGGTCATGTTGACTTATTTGTAAATCTTACTTTGCTGAACATTATTGCTGTTTACAGTTTATCTCCATCTATAATAATATTCAAGATAATAACCAAAAACAGTAAAATTTCCTTAAAATTACCAATTTAGGGGCAGCAACCCAACAATGGGTTGTCTGATTCATCTGAAAATTTCAGGGCAGATAGAGCTTGACCTTTTAAACAATTTTACCTCATGTCAGATTTGCTCTAAATGCTTTGGTTTTTGAGTTATAAGCCAAAAAATGCATTTTACCCCTATGTTCTGTTTTTAGCCATGGCGGCCATCTTGGTTGGTTTGCCGGGTCACAAAACACAATTTTTAAACTAGATACATCAATGATGATTGTGGCCAAGTTTCGTTTAATTTGGCCCAGTAGTTTTAGAGGAGAAGATTTTTGTAAAAGTTAACGACGACGGACGACGACAGACGAGCAAAGCTCACTTGGCCTTTTAGGCCAGGTGAGCTAAAAAAGGGGGGATTTTCAACACTTCGGACAATAACTCAAAAAGGCTTTCACCAATGTCCATGAAACTTTGGTGAATTGTGTATATCTATTGACGTAAGCTCCCTTTCAATTTTAATAAATTTCAGATTTTACATTTCCGTGTTATGAATTTTTATGCTTAAAAAAGG
This sequence comes from Mytilus trossulus, assembly GCF_036588685.1. Taxonomy (NCBI): domain Eukaryota; kingdom Metazoa; phylum Mollusca; class Bivalvia; order Mytilida; family Mytilidae; genus Mytilus; species Mytilus trossulus. Next base: position 43,071,944 of record NC_086378.1, read on the forward strand.
GGGGATTTTTGAGTATATAGATTAATAGACCACTTTCGAGTTCATCCGTCACCGTAAAAAAATCGTCAATTATACGCGCCTTTATCACCGTCATTTGTGCGTTTAGGGGCGTCGTCACTTCCCATCCAATGTTGAGCGAGTGGTTGGAAAACTATAATTAGGCAGTACAGAGATTACAAAAAAAAAAAAAATGCAGGACAACATTTTTCATCCTAGCCCCCCCACCCCATAAAAATCAAATGGTAGCTCCCTAAATCGTAAAAAAATGCTTAAAGTCTCGCCACAGTTCATAGTATTTTTTAAAAATTCTATTGTATTACACCTCTTTCAAAATCCAGGGTCCGCGCCTGAACTATGCAGTATATCTGAGGAAGTTAATGCACACCTTTGCTGTGCATTATCTAGATTAAAGCACATTAAGAACAAAGAGATTTAACCCATATATAAAAAGAAGATGTGGTATGATTGTCAATGAGACAACTATCCACAAAAGACCAAAATGACACAGACATTAACAACTACAGGTCACCGTACGGCCTTCAACAATGAGCAAAGCCCATACCGCATAGTCAGCTATAAAAGGCCCCGATAAGACAATGTAAAACAATTCAAACGAGAAAACTAACGGCCTTATTTATGTAAAAAAACTTTTTATGTATCCTTGTATTGAGTCAATGCTAAACATATGGAAATTGTATCAACCATTTAATATCTTAAACGTTTCACACACTGTTCATAATTATGTCACGTTTAACACGAATCTATTTATTTGAAATTGAATTTGACAATAATTATTTTCCCGCATTGTATATAATGGTGAATCCGGATAACACTGTAATGTGTGTCGCTGGACATTGAAAAGCTTACCGAACTTCTGATAATTTTAAATAACAAGAAGAATAGATGATTTTTTAAGCAGAACTATTTAAAAATTGTGTAGCCAATTTAGGGAAACGCATTAAGTAATGAGAAGATACTAAAGATTTCCAAGGATATATAGCTATAGGCAACATAGATAGAAAGAGCCTGTCTTTAAAGGTTGGTATATGTCCATCATATTACATAAGTGGCAACCTTTTGTTAAGTCTCATAATATATTTTTTTTAAGTCTTTAAACAAATCAAAATTTTCTAAGTCAGTATTCCAGTTCAGTCGATACCTTATAATGTAGAACATCTCTTTAAAATAGAAAAGGGTAATTTCTATGTCAAAAGATTGCAAAATTTCCGAGAATGAATTCAATTTAATTAAAATATTGATCTCTGATTACGTTATACTATGAGCATACAGATGATCATGTGTATTATAACGTAATCTGAGATTAATATTCTAATTAGATTGGCGGTAAACCAGATATATGCGAGATTCCCTCACGGGAGAAAGGAAGAAATACCATTCACGATTTGTCTTGCATTTGTTTTTCTCTTTTTTGAATAATGAAAAAAAATAAGAATAAAGAAAAATTCCATGTGTTACGACCCTCCCCTCTCAGTCTTTTTTTAAGTTTTTGGTGCTCTCCAATTTAACCCTCAAATAAGTCTCTCAACCTAATCGAATTTAAAACTTTGCTTTCTAACCGATCTATCCATGTACTGGACCGGGAACTTTCTTTTATTTAATAAGAAAATCTACAGTGCCGTTAAATAAAAATTCATGGCAGTGTTTGCTTGGAGTCCCCAGCCGAAAAGAAAGAAATAGCCTAACTCTAAGATATTATAAATTCCTGCATTACGTGATTTTTGCCACATGGAGCTAACATTAGAATAAATACCGAATTTTGAAAGTCTCGAAAATACAATTCAAAATATAAAGTTCGAAGGCACATACTACGGGGCGCCGAATGGGACTCTTGTGGTTTTGTACTCAAAATTAATTAAATTTGGTACGGACAAAAGTGACTTTTGTTCAACAAAAATGAGTTCAGTTAAACAAATATGCTACAAATTCAAAATTTTTTCATACAAAATTATCTTTCAGTGGACAAAAGTCACGTTTGTCACGACAAAATTCATTTTTGTTACACAGACTTGACTTTTCAACGGTTATTGGGCGACAAAAGTCCATTTTGTGTGCAAATTAGTTTAGTTTGGATTCTGTGAACTAATATGCATACAAAATCGACTTTTGTTACACAAAATTGACGTTTGTGAGACAAAATTTACTTTTGTGAGACAAACTTGAGTTTTGTGAGACAAAATTGAGTCAGTTTGTGAGACAAAATTGACAAAATTGAATTTTGTCTCACAAAAGTCAATTTTGTCTCACAAAAGTCAATTTTGTCTCACAAAAGTCAATTTTGTCTCACAAAAGTCAGTTTGTCTCACAAAAGTCAATTTTGTCTCACAAAAGTCAATTTTGTCTCGCACAATTGACTTTTGTGTTTTAATTTCCATATCAGGTAACAAAAGTCAACTTTTTATGCAAATAAGTTTATATTTGCACATCTTTTTGACAAAATTTACTTTTGTCATGACAAAAATGAATTTTGTCTACAAAAAGGATTTTCGGAATTTTGTCTACAAAAATGAATTTTGTCATCACAAAATTGAAGTTTGTATCACATATATATAGTTTTGTAAAACACAAATTATTTTGTTAGGACAGAATTGAATTTTGTACAAAACCACAAGAGTCCCAATCGGCGCCCCGTACATACATGACATAGACTGATTTAGAAAAAGAAGGGGTTTGTTTGGCAAAGGGTGCCGGGATAATCTTCTCTGTGTTCATAATATACATGAAATATTTGCCACTGCCCCTTGTCTGTTCTATAAATTTTGACCTGAGTTTTCTATCTGTTACGTGCCAATAAATCCTCGCTAAAAATACCGGTGGACCTCCTACTATTGATATTTAAAGATTTGATTTGATTCAACAAATTAATTTATGACCTGCATATACGTGTCGCATTCAAATTAAGGTCCAACCCTGATTGTGATCACAGTTGGGTAAAAAATGGACAAAATATTCGCGCTTGATTCAGGTCCTGACTTTTTGCATTCAATAATGATTGTGCAACCTAATTTGTTATTAGATACATATATAAATGTATTAAATCTGAGAATAAACAAAGGGAATTTTACAATTAATTTCTTGGTATGAGTTCCGGTCGGATATATTTGTATTACGCAACTTACCCAAAATTGGATAATATTGCATGGTAATAAAATAAACGGCTATATACGTATATGTGTTATAGTAGTCTCAGCACGGGGGCCGGGTAACTTCGATATTTTTTTGGTAGAGGTATGCCATTTTTGCCTAAAAAAAAGGACCCATTTTAATATAACAGTCACTGAAATTCAGTACCTATAGTTATATAAATATATATTTAAGAAAGAATGACCTATACTTATATACAATAATTTAAAATATGACGTCAAAACGTTATATTGAAGATCAAATCAGGAGACAATTTCCGGGGTTCATTTTGAACTTTCAAATGAATTGATTTAATTTTTAAATATAATATATAATTGACCATTAATAATGTAAGATTCTCAATAGCATATTTATATGTGATATGTAGACCATACCACTTGTCTCAATTTTTTTCCCCTATATACCTTTTTTGAGACAAGTGCCTGTGGATCATACCCCAAATCAGTATAAAGTTATCAAACGTAAATGCATTTTAATATAGGATGGTATTAAAATGGAGGGTCATTCTTATATGAAATCTCGCAAAATTATGACCCATATTTTTGACACATCCCCGTATACCCATTATAGGAAGATATACCCCCCCCCCCCCCCCCCCCCGTGAATCTCAGCTCTCATCTACATCTGAACTATTGATCTGCAGTGGACATCCATAACGCAGACACTCATATAATTTAATAAAAAATACATGTTAATATACCGTTACACTTGGAATGTACAAAGTTGGTATCTTGTCACAATTGTTAATAAATTTTTTTTATTCATGTTCTGCAAACACTTATCAGAAACGCAATAAACTTGTCAAAGGAGAAGTAAATTTTACCATGCATGACTTGAAAGGAAGTATTTTATTGATTTTAGCCCACAAAAGTAGGTTAAAATGTGGAAACCATGTACAAGTCACAAATATCACATGGTGCCTATTTTAAAGATTTTAATTCCAAGTTAAAAGTTTTTTTCTTTACTGGATTTAAAGAATTGTACATTGCCAATGATTTGGAATAAATTGAATATAACTGGAATTTCAAAACCAAATATAAATACATTTTTTTGGCTTAGATACAACTGAGACTACTATAACACATAGTTATAGTAGTCTCAGGATACAACGATTATGGTATCCTGTATCAATGAAGAAAAAGTGGAAATTTCGGAATAAATTGTACTAATTGTTTTCAAAACAAGCACATATTTGGGAGTTTTATAATACTGTTACATTAAAGATGGATTTTAAGAAAAAGTATACTGTTCAGATTATTTTAAGCAGATTTTGCAATAAAATTAAACTTAAAAAATGCTTTCGGTTTCTTATGGTTTCCTGTCACGTTTAAAAAATACTTTAATTAAACATTGAAAATACATTTTAAATATTAACATGAAGCAAGTAACACTTGTAATGGTGTTCATTTATGTCTTTTGAAATATATTGTGCAAAATAAAGAAAATAAAGATTGGTTTCCTGTTTGGTTGGGCTTTCCTGTCACGTAAACGGTGAATCAAAATATATTATTTTTTTCTTGAAAAACTCAAATGTTCCATTAATAGTATTCTAACACCAACACAACCCACAGAATAAAAGTTAAAGTGTTAGAACTTATAAAAAGGATACCAAAGAAACCAAAGGCCGAATACCAAATTATGGTCCATATAGGAAATAAAATTGATCAGGAGTTGTCTCCCATAGACCTAGTACTATAAAGAATTATGTAATTTCTCCATGTCACAGTGGCACCCATAACAACTATGTTTTGTCAATAACTTGGTTTATATCAGGTTAATTAGTGTAAATGTGTATTCTTGTGGGTTTTTTTTTTTGGTTTTTTTTGTTGTTGTCTAAATGTACTTTAATCATTCTAATCATTTTCTGTGCTTTATTGTGTAATTCATTCATTTGATTGTATAGCTCAAATTTTGGGCACCGTGATTGGTTAATAAAAATTATCTTATCTTATCTCATATATTGGATGAAGTGTTCAGTACAGCTCTTTGTAAGAACCAGGCAGGGTGCCATATACATGTGATTTATGAGGGTTTCACATTTTATCTAAAATGGCCTAGAAGAAGCAGTAACTAAATACTACTCAAAAAATAATTATGAGTGGGAAAAAACGAGTGGTTGCCATGGTAACGGACACTCCATTTTTTGGTTGTTAGACATAGTAAAATCTTTCAAAAATCAGCTAGATCACTACAATTCAGAGCCTGATTAGGAATAGAATCAAGCATTTTTAATTAATTTTCATATGTAACATTGATACAACTTTGTTTAAGCATCATTTTAGATGTATGTGAAGTTAGCAGCCGGTTCGTTATTCGTTATTCGATATTCAATATCCAATCGGCTGCTAGCAGCCAGTTTGATATTCAAAATTTAGTGAAAAAATTACAAGATTATTAAATACTTGATAACATAAAAAGCATGATTTTCTTATTTAAAAAGACTGATAAGATACGTGGGAAATCGTTAAATGACCTTTTCAAGCTGTCGTAATTTCTCGTCGTAATTTCTCGTTGTCCTCGAATATAAACCCTTTTCCATGTTGCATATTTGTCTTTATGTAATATAGATTTTTGTCAATAAACGACTTCAAAGATGTACTTTTGTGTATAATATTTCTTAAGACAAAATGAAAAAACCATAACTCTAGAAATATTTATAACTATAAATAGAAATATATATGGAAAGCCAAAAAAACAAAACAAATCATTCGAAAAATGTCAAAATCTTAGGACAAAGGGCACAGGGTAATGGTGAGCGCCCCCTGATCTCTCAATCTTTCTGATATTTGACAGACATTTAGTCAATAGGTAGATACAAACGTGACTAAAAGGAATTTGGGTACACTTCCTGTCTTCTATGTTTACGGAGCGCCCAAAGTGCCAGTTGGATATTCAAAATATATAGCGAAAACCTACCCGAGACCGCTTAAATGAGGTTGAGACCCCCCGGGTCTTTCAATGTCCATAAAATTCAACCAAATCATTGACTCTATATATATAAAGGTTGTATTAGATGGATTTACCAGAATAACGTCATCTTCTATATCTACGGAGGGCTAAGATTGTCACTTTTCAGTCGAAAAATGTCAAAATCTTAGGACAAAGGGCACAGGGTAATGGTGAGCGCCCCCTGATCTCTCAATCTTTCTGATATTTGACAGACATTTAGTCAATAGGTAGATACAAACGTGACTAAAAGGAATTTGGGTACACTTCCTGTCTTCTATGTTTACGGAGCGCCCAAAGTGCCAGTTGGATATTCAAAATATATAGCGAAAACCTACCCGAGACCGCTTAAATGAGGTTGAGACCCCCCGGGTCTTTCAATGTCCATAAAATTCAACCAAATCATTGACTCTATATATATAAAGGTTGTATTAGATGGATTTACCAGAATAACGTCATCTTCTATATCTACGGAGGGCTAAGATTGTCACTTTTCAGTCGAAAAATGTCAAAATCTTAGGACAAAGGGCACAGGGTAATGGTGAGCGCCCCCTGATCTCTCAATCTTTCTGATATTTGACAGACATTTAGTCAATAGGTAGATACAAACGTGACTAAAAGGAATTTGGGTACACTTCCTGTCTTCTATGTTTACGGAGCGCCCAAAGTGCCAGTTGGATATTCAAAATATATAGCGAAAACCTACCCGAGACCGCTTAAATGAGGTTGAGACCCCCCGGGTCTTTCAATGTCCATAAAATTCAACCAAATCATTGACTCTATATATATAAAGGTTGTATTAGATGGATTTACCAGAATAACGTCATCTTCTATATCTACGGAGGGCTAAGATTGTCACTTTTCAGTCGAAAAATGTCAAAATCTTAGGACAAAGGGCACAGGGTAATGGTGAGCGCCCCCTGATCTCTCAATCTTTCTGATATTTGACAGACATTTAGTCAATAGGTAGATACAAACGTGACTAAAAGGAATTTGGGTACACTTCCTGTCTTCTATGTTTACGGAGCGCCCAAAGTGCCAGTTGGATATTCAAAATATATAGCGAAAACCTACCCGAGACCGCTTAAATGAGGTTGAGACCCCCCGGGTCTTTCAATGTCCATAAAATTCAACCAAATCATTGACTCTATATATATAAAGGTTGTATTAGATGGATTTACCAGAATAACGTCATCTTCTATATCTACGGAGGGCTAAGATTGTCACTTTTCAGTCGAAAAATGTCAAAATCTTAGGACAAAGGGCACAGGGTAATGGTGAGCGCCCCCTGATCTCTCAATCTTTCTGATATTTGACAGACATTTAGTCAATAGGTAGATACAAACGTGACTAAAAGGAATTTGGGTACACTTCCTGTCTTCTATGTTTACGGAGCGCCCAAAGTGCCAGTTGGATATTCAAAATATATAGCGAAAACCTACCCGAGACCGCTTAAATGAGGTTGAGACCCCCCGGGTCTTTCAATGTCCATAAAATTCAACCAAATCATTGACTCTATATATATAAAGGTTGTATTAGATGGATTTACCAGAATAACGTCATCTTCTATATCTACGGAGGGCTAAGATTGTCACTTTTCAGTCGAAAAATGTCAAAATCTTAGGACAAAGGGCACAGGGTAATGGTGAGCGCCCCCTGATCTCTCAATCTTTCTGATATTTGACAGACATTTAGTCAATAGGTAGATACAAACGTGACTAAAAGGAATTTGGGTACACTTCCTGTCTTCTATGTTTACGGAGCGCCCAAAGTGCCAGTTGGATATTCAAAATATATAGCGAAAACCTACCCGAGACCGCTTAAATGAGGTTGAGACCCCCCGGGTCTTTCAATGTCCATAAAATTCAACCAAATCATTGACTCTATATATATAAAGGTTGTATTAGATGGATTTACCAGAATAACGTCATCTTCTATATCTACGGAGGGCTAAGATTGTCACTTTTCAGTCGAAAAATGTCAAAATCTTAGGACAAAGGGCACAGGGTAATGGTGAGCGCCCCCTGATCTCTCAATCTTTCTGATATTTGACAGACATTTAGTCAATAGGTAGATACAAACGTGACTAAAAGGAATTTGGGTACACTTCCTGTCTTCTATGTTTACGGAGCGCCCAAAGTGCCAGTTGGATATTCAAAATATATAGCGAAAACCTACCCGAGACCGCTTAAATGAGGTTGAGACCCCCCGGGTCTTTCAATGTCCATAAAATTCAACCAAATCATTGACTCTATATATATAAAGGTTGTATTAGATGGATTTACCAGAATAACGTCATCTTCTATATCTACGGAGGGCTAAGATTGTCACTTTTCAGTCGAAAAATGTCAAAATCTTAGGACAAAGGGCACAGGGTAATGGTGAGCGCCCCCTGATCTCTCAATCTTTCTGATATTTGACAGACATTTAGTCAATAGGTAGATACAAACGTGACTAAAAGGAATTTGGGTACACTTCCTGTCTTCTATGTTTACGGAGCGCCCAAAGTGCCAGTTGGATATTCAAAATATATAGCGAAAACCTACCCGAGACCGCTTAAATGAGGTTGAGACCCCCCGGGTCTTTCAATGTCCATAAAATTCAACCAAATCATTGACTCTATATATATAAAGGTTGTATTAGATGGATTTACCAGAATAACGTCATCTTCTATATCTACGGAGGGCTAAGATTGTCACTTTTCAGTCGAAAAATGTCAAAATCTTAGGACAAAGGGCACAGGGTAATGGTGAGCGCCCCCTGATCTCTCAATCTTTCTGATATTTGACAGACATTTAGTCAATAGGTAGATACAAACGTGACTAAAAGGAATTTGGGTACACTTCCTGTCTTCTATGTTTACGGAGCGCCCAAAGTGCCAGTTGGATATTCAAAATATATAGCGAAAACCTACCCGAGACCGCTTAAATGAGGTTGAGACCCCCCGGGTCTTTCAATGTCCATAAAATTCAACCAAATCATTGACTCTATATATATAAAGGTTGTATTAGATGGATTTACCAGAATAACGTCATCTTCTATATCTACGGAGGGCTAAGATTGTCACTTTTCAGTCGAAAAATGTCAAAATCTTAGGACAAAGGGCACAGGGTAATGGTGAGCGCCCCCTGATCTCTCAATCTTTCTGATATTTGACAGACATTTAGTCAATAGGTAGATACAAACGTGACTAAAAGGAATTTGGGTACACTTCCTGTCTTCTATGTTTACGGAGCGCCCAAAGTGCCAGTTGGATATTCAAAATATATAGCGAAAACCTACCCGAGACCGCTTAAATGAGGTTGAGACCCCCCGGGTCTTTCAATGTCCATAAAATTCAACCAAATCATTGACTCTATATATATAAAGGTTGTATTAGATGGATTTACCAGAATAACGTCATCTTCTATATCTACGGAGGGCTAAGATTGTCACTTTTCAGTCGAAAAATGTCAAAATCTTAGGACAAAGGGCACAGGGTAATGGTGAGCGCCCCCTGATCTCTCAATCTTTCTGATATTTGACAGACATTTAGTCAATAGGTAGATACAAACGTGACTAAAAGGAATTTGGGTACACTTCCTGTCTTCTATGTTTACGGAGCGCCCAAAGTGCCAGTTGGATATTCAAAATATATAGCGAAAACCTACCCGAGACCGCTTAAATGAGGTTGAGACCCCCCGGGTCTTTCAATGTCCATAAAATTCAACCAAATCATTGACTCTATATATATAAAGGTTGTATTAGATGGATTTACCAGAATAACGTCATCTTCTATATCTACGGAGGGCTAAGATTGTCACTTTTCAGTCGAAAAATGTCAAAATCTTAGGACAAAGGGCACAGGGTAATGGTGAGCGCCCCCTGATCTCTCAATCTTTCTGATATTTGACAGACATTTAGTCAATAGGTAGATACAAACGTGACTAAAAGGAATTTGGGTACACTTCCTGTCTTCTATGTTTACGGAGCGCCCAAAGTGCCAGTTGGATATTCAAAATATATAGCGAAAACCTACCCGAGACCGCTTAAATGAGGTTGAGACCCCCCGGGTCTTTCAATGTCCATAAAATTCAACCAAATCATTGACTCTATATATATAAAGGTTGTATTAGATGGATTTACCAGAATAACGTCATCTTCTATATCTACGGAGGGCTAAGATTGTCACTTTTCAGTCGAAAAATGTCAAAATCTTAGGACAAAGGGCACAGGGTAATGGTGAGCGCCCCCTGATCTCTCAATCTTTCTGATATTTGACAGACATTTAGTCAATAGGTAGATACAAACGTGACTAAAAGGAATTTGGGTACACTTCCTGTCTTCTATGTTTACGGAGCGCCCAAAGTGCCAGTTGGATATTCAAAATATATAGCGAAAACCTACCCGAGACCGCTTAAATGAGGTTGAGACCCCCCGGGTCTTTCAATGTCCATAAAATTCAACCAAATCATTGACTCTATATATATAAAGGTTGTATTAGATGGATTTACCAGAATAACGTCATCTTCTATATCTACGGAGGGCTAAGATTGTCACTTTTCAGTCGAAAAATGTCAAAATCTTAGGACAAAGGGCACAGGGTAATGGTGAGCGCCCCCTGATCTCTCAATCTTTCTGATATTTGACAGACATTTAGTCAATAGGTAGATACAAACGTGACTAAAAGGAATTTGGGTACACTTCCTGTCTTCTATGTTTACGGAGCGCCCAAAGTGCCAGTTGGATATTCAAAATATATAGCGAAAACCTACCCGAGACCGCTTAAATGAGGTTGAGACCCCCCGGGTCTTTCAATGTCCATAAAATTCAACCAAATCATTGACTCTATATATATAAAGGTTGTATTAGATGGATTTACCAGAATAACGTCATCTTCTATATCTACGGAGGGCTAAGATTGTCACTTTTCAGTCGAAAAATGTCAAAATCTTAGGACAAAGGGCACAGGGTAATGGTGAGCGCCCCCTGATCTCTCAATCTTTCTGATATTTGACAGACATTTAGTCAATAGGTAGATACAAACGTGACTAAAAGGAATTTGGGTACACTTCCTGTCTTCTATGTTTACGGAGCGCCCAAAGTGCCAGTTGGATATTCAAAATATATAGCGAAAACCTACCCGAGACCGCTTAAATGAGGTTGAGACCCCCCGGGTCTTTCAATGTCCATAAAATTCAACCAAATCATTGACTCTATATATATAAAGGTTGTATTAGATGGATTTACCAGAATAACGTCATCTTCTATATCTACGGAGGGCTAAGATTGTCACTTTTCAGTCGAAAAATGTCAAAATCTTAGGACAAAGGGCACAGGGTAATGGTGAGCGCCCCCTGATCTCTCAATCTTTCTGATATTTGACAGACATTTAGTCAATAGGTAGATACAAACGTGACTAAAAGGAATTTGGGTACACTTCCTGTCTTCTATGTTTACGGAGCGCCCAAAGTGCCAGTTGGATATTCAAAATATATAGCGAAAACCTACCCGAGACCGCTTAAATGAGGTTGAGACCCCCCGGGTCTTTCAATGTCCATAAAATTCAACCAAATCATTGACTCTATATATATAAAGGTTGTATTAGATGGATTTACCAGAATAACGTCATCTTCTATATCTACGGAGGGCTAAGATTGTCACTTTTCAGTCGAAAAATGTCAAAATCTTAGGACAAAGGGCACAGGGTAATGGTGAGCGCCCCCTGATCTCTCAATCTTTCTGATATTTGACAGACATTTAGTCAATAGGTAGATACAAACGTGACTAAAAGGAATTTGGGTACACTTCCTGTCTTCTATGTTTACGGAGCGCCCAAAGTGCCAGTTGGATATTCAAAATATATAGCGAAAACCTACCCGAGACCGCTTAAATGAGGTTGAGACCCCCCGGGTCTTTCAATGTCCATAAAATTCAACCAAATCATTGACTCTATATATATAAAGGTTGTATTAGATGGATTTACCAGAATAACGTCATCTTCTATATCTACGGAGGGCTAAGATTGTCACTTTTCAGTCGAAAAATGTCAAAATCTTAGGACAAAGGGCACAGGGTAATGGTGAGCGCCCCCTGATCTCTCAATCTTTCTGATATTTGACAGACATTTAGTCAATAGGTAGATACAAACGTGACTAAAAGGAATTTGGGTACACTTCCTGTCTTCTATGTTTACGGAGCGCCCAAAGTGCCAGTTGGATATTCAAAATATATAGCGAAAACCTACCCGAGACCGCTTAAATGAGGTTGAGACCCCCCGGGTCTTTCAATGTCCATAAAATTCAACCAAATCATTGACTCTATATATATAAAGGTTGTATTAGATGGATTTACCAGAATAACGTCATCTTCTATATCTACGGAGGGCTAAGATTGTCACTTTTCAGTCGAAAAATGTCAAAATCTTAGGACAAAGGGCACAGGGTAATGGTGAGCGCCCCCTGATCTCTCAATCTTTCTGATATTTGACAGACATTTAGTCAATAGGTAGATACAAACGTGACTAAAAGGAATTTGGGTACACTTCCTGTCTTCTATGTTTACGGAGCGCCCAAAGTGCCAGTTGGATATTCAAAATATATAGCGAAAACCTACCCGAGACCGCTTAAATGAGGTTGAGACCCCCCGGGTCTTTCAATGTCCATAAAATTCAACCAAATCATTGACTCTATATATATAAAGGTTGTATTAGATGGATTTACCAGAATAACGTCATCTTCTATATCTACGGAGGGCTAAGATTGTCACTTTTCAGTCGAAAAATGTCAAAATCTTAGGACAAAGGGCACAGGGTAATGGTGAGCGCCCCCTGATCTCTCAATCTTTCTGATATTTGACAGACATTTAGTCAATAGGTAGATACAAACGTGACTAAAAGGAATTTGGGTACACTTCCTGTCTTCTATGTTTACGGAGCGCCCAAAGTGCCAGTTGGATATTCAAAATATATAGCGAAAACCTACCCGAGACCGCTTAAATGAGGTTGAGACCCCCCGGGTCTTTCAATGTCCATAAAATTCAACCAAATCATTGACTCTATATATATAAAGGTTGTATTAGATGGATTTACCAGAATAACGTCATCTTCTATATCTACGGAGGGCTAAGATTGTCACTTTTCAGTCGAAAAATGTCAAAATCTTAGGACAAAGGGCACAGGGTAATGGTGAGCGCCCCCTGATCTCTCAATCTTTCTGATATTTGACAGACATTTAGTCAATAGGTAGATACAAACGTGACTAAAAGGAATTTGGGTACACTTCCTGTCTTCTATGTTTACGGAGCGCCCAAAGTGCCAGTTGGATATTCAAAATATATAGCGAAAACCTACCCGAGACCGCTTAAATGAGGTTGAGACCCCCCGGGTCTTTCAATGTCCATAAAATTCAACCAAATCATTGACTCTATATATATAAAGGTTGTATTAGATGGATTTACCAGAATAACGTCATCTTCTATATCTACGGAGGGCTAAGATTGTCACTTTTCAGTCGAAAAATGTCAAAATCTTAGGACAAAGGGCACAGGGTAATGGTGAGCGCCCCCTGATCTCTCAATCTTTCTGATATTTGACAGACATTTAGTCAATAGGTAGATACAAACGTGACTAAAAGGAATTTGGGTACACTTCCTGTCTTCTATGTTTACGGAGCGCCCAAAGTGCCAGTTGGATATTCAAAATATATAGCGAAAACCTACCCGAGACCGCTTAAATGAGGTTGAGACCCCCCGGGTCTTTCAATGTCCATAAAATTCAACCAAATCATTGACTCTATATATATAAAGGTTGTATTAGATGGATTTACCAGAATAACGTCATCTTCTATATCTACGGAGGGCTAAGATTGTCACTTTTCAGTCGAAAAATGTCAAAATCTTAGGACAAAGGGCACAGGGTAATGGTGAGCGCCCCCTGATCTCTCAATCTTTCTGATATTTGACAGACATTTAGTCAATAGGTAGATACAAACGTGACTAAAAGGAATTTGGGTACACTTCCTGTCTTCTATGTTTACGGAGCGCCCAAAGTGCCAGTTGGATATTCAAAATATATAGCGAAAACCTACCCGAGACCGCTTAAATGAGGTTGAGACCCCCCGGGTCTTTCAATGTCCATAAAATTCAACCAAATCATTGACTCTATATATATAAAGGTTGTATTAGATGGATTTACCAGAATAACGTCATCTTCTATATCTACGGAGGGCTAAGATTGTCACTTTTCAGTCGAAAAATGTCAAAATCTTAGGACAAAGGGCACAGGGTAATGGTGAGCGCCCCCTGATCTCTCAATCTTTCTGATATTTGACAGACATTTAGTCAATAGGTAGATACAAACGTGACTAAAAGGAATTTGGGTACACTTCCTGTCTTCTATGTTTACGGAGCGCCCAAAGTGCCAGTTGGATATTCAAAATATATAGCGAAAACCTACCCGAGACCGCTTAAATGAGGTTGAGACCCCCCGGGTCTTTCAATGTCCATAAAATTCAACCAAATCATTGACTCTATATATATAAAGGTTGTATTAGATGGATTTACCAGAATAACGTCATCTTCTATATCTACGGAGGGCTAAGATTGTCACTTTTCAGTCGAAAAATGTCAAAATCTTAGGACAAAGGGCACAGGGTAATGGTGAGCGCCCCCTGATCTCTCAATCTTTCTGATATTTGACAGACATTTAGTCAATAGGTAGATACAAACGTGACTAAAAGGAATTTGGGTACACTTCCTGTCTTCTATGTTTACGGAGCGCCCAAAGTGCCAGTTGGATATTCAAAATATATAGCGAAAACCTACCCGAGACCGCTTAAATGAGGTTGAGACCCCCCGGGTCTTTCAATGTCCATAAAATTCAACCAAATCATTGACTCTATATATATAAAGGTTGTATTAGATGGATTTACCAGAATAACGTCATCTTCTATATCTACGGAGGGCTAAGATTGTCACTTTTCAGTCGAAAAATGTCAAAATCTTAGGACAAAGGGCACAGGGTAATGGTGAGCGCCCCCTGATCTCTCAATCTTTCTGATATTTGACAGACATTTAGTCAATAGGTAGATACAAACGTGACTAAAAGGAATTTGGGTACACTTCCTGTCTTCTATGTTTACGGAGCGCCCAAAGTGCCAGTTGGATATTCAAAATATATAGCGAAAACCTACCCGAGACCGCTTAAATGAGGTTGAGACCCCCCGGGTCTTTCAATGTCCATAAAATTCAACCAAATCATTGACTCTATATATATAAAGGTTGTATTAGATGGATTTACCAGAATAACGTCATCTTCTATATCTACGGAGGGCTAAGATTGTCACTTTTCAGTCGAAAAATGTCAAAATCTTAGGACAAAGGGCACAGGGTAATGGTGAGCGCCCCCTGATCTCTCAATCTTTCTGATATTTGACAGACATTTAGTCAATAGGTAGATACAAACGTGACTAAAAGGAATTTGGGTACACTTCCTGTCTTCTATGTTTACGGAGCGCCCAAAGTGCCAGTTGGATATTCAAAATATATAGCGAAAACCTACCCGAGACCGCTTAAATGAGGTTGAGACCCCCCGGGTCTTTCAATGTCCATAAAATTCAACCAAATCATTGACTCTATATATATAAAGGTTGTATTAGATGGATTTACCAGAATAACGTCATCTTCTATATCTACGGAGGGCTAAGATTGTCACTTTTCAGTCGAAAAATGTCAAAATCTTAGGACAAAGGGCACAGGGTAATGGTGAGCGCCCCCTGATCTCTCAATCTTTCTGATATTTGACAGACATTTAGTCAATAGGTAGATACAAACGTGACTAAAAGGAATTTGGGTACACTTCCTGTCTTCTATGTTTACGGAGCGCCCAAAGTGCCAGTTGGATATTCAAAATATATAGAGATTGTATCAAAAGGGGGATGTTCTTAAACGGACTGTTTGATCAAGATCAGATCAAACCAGAACCCTAGTAGAATCGAGTTGTTTCAAGTACAAACCGTCACCATAGGTTGAAGTTAGCTTGGCGGGGGAAGATATACAGACCTATACCACGCACCTTCACACAGCTTACACAACCACCCCGTTTGATGTAAAATCCAGGTCCAAATGCGTTATTGACGGCTATATTTCACACAGGCAACTTATAAGGGCTCCAACACTTCATGCTGGCAGAATTGTGTTCGCCAACATAGGAAGGGCTCGCATAGCCATTCCCGCTAACTTGGGTAGAAATCCCCTTTCTTTTTGAATGTTTTTCTTCAATTGGGTAGTGCTTATTTTCAGAGTCATACCACTAGAACCTTTTCTAGGAGCTTTTTCAATCTGTCGCAGGGTAAGCAACATTTTGTGTGCACCTTGCAGGTTTGTGTGGGATAAACGAATGGTGACCGGGCAACCTTTTTTGGCTGCTTTCTGTAATCTATTAGCTTGACCTTTTATCAAGTTCAAACCGTATTTTGATAGACTATTTATGCATACCTCGCGAAAATGGACGCGGATGGTGAGATGTTCACTACGGAAATTGATCGGTGAGTATGTCTGCATGCGATTGATGGTTCTCAAGGTCACGGGTAAGTACACCATGCTTTTTGGCTTTTGAATGATCTTGATCCCGGGATCGATTGCGGGGGAAAAGCTGTAGATAGTGGACTGTTGGGTGACGTGTACGTAGCTTCCATTGATGATGCTACTGTTCACCAGGATGATGTTGATGCTTCTGATGCTAACAATGTATTCACCCTCTTTGTAACTGTTTGTTGCCCGATCAAATGTGTAGAGATGTCGCTTAAATCCCAATATGGTGTTCGATTCCTTAAATTGTAGTAAGGTAAGGGGGTAAAACCAGGTAAGATTGCGACTATCGTTTCCAGAGACAAGAATGGAAAACCCTTGTTTTGGGTCTGTGTTGTTGACGATTTGTTGCAACAGTATGGTGTCCATTTATTTATAAAAACACGACGTTCAACTTCTGACCGTTTGATTCGATCTGAAGGACATTGCAAGTGCAAATTCTTCGGTGTTGGCGGGAACATAACGCTCGAATTCCGCTCGAATCTGGATGTCCACTCGGACTGATGACTTACATCGATGACAAACAGCGGCTATAAGTCAATGAAACCAGAGGGGTTGACGCCACCGTTACTGAGGAGGGTGTCAATGTTGTAGAATTTCTTTCTGAAGTCTACAGCCTTCTTGAACACTATGGCAACCTTGTTTGGTGAGAAACCGGCATTAAAGTGGACGACTGAGCAGTGATCGAACACGGAAGCATTATGGATTTTGTCATTATCTCTGTCGGTTTGGAAGGTAATGGTGATATATCTAGGCTTTTCGCGACCACTATTGGCAGCTAGGCAGCACTTAAACTGTAAGGCTTGGGGAACGGCTATGAAATCGCAATGTCTCATGCAAAATCCACAGTTGATCTTGGATTTATTCTGGATGGTTTTGTACAGTTGCATCTTGTTTTCGTCTGCAGGAGTGACGTGAGGGAGGAACCAAGAGATTTAAATCAGGATTATTTTTGCCACGTTATTGACGGCGGCTGCCCTAAGAATGACATTTGCATCTGAATTGTGAACGAGTGGGAGTTTGTGCCTGTACAATATTTTGTTGGAATCATCCCAAAATATGTTTCAGGGGGATGGCAAACGAGTATTATCCTTTGTTGGTGTTCTTGGTGATAATGAATCCATGGCAGGCTGCAAATCCAGTGTTCTCAGCCTCGGCATCGGTGGAAGAATCCTTATGCCACAGTTGGGACCCTGCGATTTTGAGAAGTCGTCGGGGTAGGTTAACATTCCCAGCATAGTGGTGGCGATGCCGGGGTCGTTAATGTGTTCAATTTGCTGGCCGGAGAGTCGATAACAGATAGTTTTGAAGAGATACATGATTCCATTGTGAATGAGATCAACGTCTGCATATGGAGTGCCATCGTGCTTTTGAAGTCGCCCTCCTACCAAGAGATAACGCTCGGTTTGGTGGAGGAACAGGTCCTGCGTTTCGATGTTGATTCGGGTCTCCGCTCCAGAGTTGGTTAGTTGGGCGCCGGCTCAAGGTTCGAATACGTGACCTTGGTATTTATATTTTTGAAGACTTTCATCGAAGGTCAACACTTCTGTGATTGTAAGGATGTCAGACATTATGTATTTATTTATAGCGTTGGAGGAAGTTGTGGATGATAGCGATGCCACGATCAGAGATGAGATTGCTTCACTGGGTTTGGTTTTGGGGCGTATTGCGTTTAACAATTAGCTGTTGATTGGGTTTGCTGCGTTGAACACTGGGGTTTTTGATGTGTTCACCTTTCTTCATGGCATCGAGGATCGCTACAATTGCGTTGCGCACACCATTGTTTCCAGCACTGTAGGCAGCGTTGCACAGATCCAATTGATAGAGGAGCTGGTCAAAGTCGGAGGGTAGAAATAAGGTTTGAAGTCCGCTACATTGCTCATCTTGCTTTAGATGTGTGACACAATCTTCTTTATTGCCTTTGGGTTCTCGAGAGGTTTAACTGCCTTGATACATGGCAACGGAACTGTTCAGGATCTCTGGATAGTCGACAAGGTCTTAAAAACTTCGGGCTCGAACGATTCTGGTTTCTTTTTCACCGTGAGTTCCCAGAGGTCAAGGGTTCCTTTGTACCTTACACCATCCACGAAAATATCATCGCCGTCAGAAGTAACTGCATGCTGGTTAGCTTCCGATAAAGATACCATCGGTTTCAGGTGTGGTCGGCGGAAGGATATTACTGATCTGCAAATACTGCTGTGCTCGAGGTCCGAGGATAATGTCTGTATGTGGTGCTATGGGTAGTGGGTAGTCAAATTTGGGCTGTGTAGGAGGGATGGCTGTCACTGCTGCAGGAAGGTATACGATCGTTTTGGTGATCGGTGAAGCTGCCTCTCGCAGAGCCTCAACCACATGCTTAACACCTTGGAAAGGTCCCGGTTGAGTTCAATCTTCTCGAGGCGATGCTGCATGTTACTGGCTTAAATCTTTCGCTTGATCTCTTGCAACTCCCTGGCGAGCGCCTCACACTGTTTAGGGTCTGTAATCTTTATAAACGTTATTTATTTACAGCGTTGACGTGAACTCCCCTAGGCGATGGTTTGGACACATCTAAGCGTTTGTTTTAACGTCCCTAAGCGTTGGTTTGAACAGTGATACCTTTCCTGAAACCATAGGCAAAAATCTATCGAAAGGTAAAAAAAATAAAAAAATACGTTTTTCGATAAAATTGAATTGAAAAGATCGACCGATAAATCTTTGTTGATAAACACTACAATAATTTATGGACCTATGGGTGGTAGGAATAGCAAAATACGGACTGTCAAACAGATAAATGCCATATAAAACATGCTAAAAACAATCTAAATGTTCATATAACCCCACTATGAAGGCTATATTATTCTTCAATTATCTAAAAATCTATTTTATTGTACAAAAACTTTCATTTTAAAAAAATTCACCATGTCCATAATGCGTAACTAAAATTCTAACTGTGTATTGCTACCGTATCGTTTTTGGTTTCAACCTTATCTGTAAATTAAAGCACTCAAAGTCCGCGTACACCACGAAAGAGACTCTCATCGAATAGGTGGTGTTGACAAAGGTCAGCTGGTATTTCCCTTTTTAGGCAGCTCGGTCTTGACTGCCTTACGGTTGACGCAACACTCTTTGTTGGTCTCCAGGACTTTCTTGCTATAAAAGTGTTTCGAGCACCTGTAGCCTTCGATCAGCAATAAGTTGAGTTCTCTCTCCCGCTGTTTACCAACGTTTGAAATGTGCAGCGGGTATACTTCACTATCATCTATTCTAGATACAGTAACCGCCAGGGTGGAATTGGCCTTCTCAAATTCATTAATATCCTTAAGGCTAACAAGATTGAGCTCTGTGTAACCTTGTCCGTTTGTTTTGGGTCTACCTTTTTTTCTGCCTATTTTTCACATTGATTACAGTCTTCTTGGCTTTGATCCACACCGGCTAATCAATTTACTAGGACTCACCCAGCGGTCGGTGTTTGTTAATATTGACTTGAAGTTTTACAATTGCCTTCGATGTCCAGCCCTTTTTTTCAGAGGTCCACTGTGCAATCTTTTCTCCGATCTTTTCATCCATCTCCTCAAGGCCTAGGTTTTAAGCAAGTCCGTGGTTAAGGTGAAAATCTGGTTTCCCGAGTAAAAGTATCCCTCGTTCTCATCATCCATCTTACCTCTTTGGTTAATTTTCACTGTGCAGCATTACATTGACTTTTTGATCCTTTTTATCCTTTCAATGCTCAATCGTCTATAAGTTCCACCCTTGACATCCGAGAGACCTCAAGGTAGGTCGTCACATCCATGTCAATAATGGGGTCATTTTTCATGTAGTTTTAAAAATACCTTCTTCAGTGGACAAATGGTGGATGTACCTCAATTTTATCCCCAATGGCTTTCCTATCTTCTCTGAATTTTCCTGTAACTTCTCCAGTAGTTGATCTTTCGACATCCTGCTAACCCCTATCAACTCATCCTTTTTGGTCTGGGTGATAATATCCTTCCTCGTATAGGGTTCGGACAAAGCTCAAATAATGTTGATCTTCGTTTCGATCAACTGAACCAACTGATCCTTCCTCATCCGGGAGTACAATCGGAGGTGGTTCATTTTGGCAATACCTCTCAGGGCATTAACGTTTTCAACAACTAATTCCAGCTATTTTAAGCTATAGGATCCATGTCTTTATCCTAACCATCCAAAATAAAATCATTTTAGGTCACCCAAAACAACTACTAGTATCCCCAATTCAATGGGTTTTCAAAAAGTATAAAATTCGTGGTAATCATAGCCGGTGCGCCTGGTTTTTTCATCCCAAAGCTCACAATTTGCAGAGCTCAATTGGTCAGCTGCTTGTTTAATCTCTCACAATCCCAATTGGGGACAGTTGCCCCCTTCCAACATAAGGTTATAATTTTTGCCTACCTATTAACTATATGTCTGCTTAATATTAGGCAGATTGAGAGTTCAGGGGGCTATCGCCATAGCCCTGTGCCCTTTGTCCTAAAATTTTGATAATTTTTAGCTGAAAAGTGACAACATAAGCCCTCCATAGATTTCGAATATGACAATATTCTGGGAAATCCTTCTAATACAACCTTTATATATACAGAGTCTATGATTTCACTCAATCTTATGGACATTGAAAGACCAGGGGAGTCTCACCCTCATTTAAACGGTCTTAGGTAGGTTTTCACTATATATTTTGAATATCCAACTGGCACTTTGGGCGCTCCGTAAACATGAAAGACAGGAGGTGTACCCAAATTCCTTTTAGTCACGTTTGTATCTACCTGTTGACTAAATGTCTGCTTAATATTAGACAGATTGAAAGATCAGGGGGCTATCGCCATAGCCCTGTACCCTTTGTCCTAAAATTTTGAGAATTTTTAGCTGAAAAGTGACAATATAAGCCCTCCATAGATATCGAATATAACAATATTCTGGGAAATCCTTCTAATACAATCTTTATATATACAGAGTCTATAATTTAATTAAATTTTATGGACATTGAATGACCAGGGGGTTGCCATACTCATTTAAGCGGTCTCAGGTAGGTTTTCACTGTATATTTTGAATATCCAACTGGCACTTTGGGCGCTCCGTAAACATGAAAGACATGAAGTGTACCCAAATTCCTTTTAATCACGTTTGTATCTACCTATTGACTAGATGTCTGCTGAATATTAGGCAGATTGAAAGATCAGGGGGCTATCACCATTGCCCTGTGCCCTTTGTCCTAAGATTTTGACATTTTTCGACTGAAAAGTGACAATCTTAGCCCTCCGTAGATGTAGAAGATGACGTTATTCTGGTAAATCCATCTAATACAACCTTTATATATATAGAGTCAATGATTTGGTTGAATTTTATGGACATTGAAAGACCCGGGGGGTCTCAACCTCATTTAAGCGGTCTCGGGTAGGTTTTCGCTATATATTTTGAATATCCAACTGGCACTTTGGGCGCTCCGTAAACATGAAAGACATGAAGTGTACCCAAATTCCTTTTAGTCACATTTGTATCTACCTATTGACTAGATGTTTGCTGAATATTAGGCAGATTGAAAGATCAGGGGGCTATCACAATTGCCCTGTGCCCTTTGTCCTAAGATTTTGACATTTTTCGACTGAAAAGTGACAATCTTAGCCCTCCGTAGATATAGAAGATGACGTTATTCTGGTAAATCCATCTAATACAACCTTTATATATATAGAGTCAATGATTTGGTTGAATTTTATGGACATTGAAAGACCCGGGGGGTCTCAACCTCATTTAAGCGGTCTCGGGTAGGTTTTCGCTATATATTTTGAATATCCAACTGGCACTTTGGGCGCTCCGTAAACATGAAAGACATGAAGTGTACCCAAATTCCTTTTAGTCACGTTTGTATCTACCTATTGACTAGACGTCTGCTTAATATTTGGCAGATTGAAAGATCAGGGGGCTATCACCATTGCCCTGTGCCCTTTGTCCTAAAATTTTGATAATTTTTAACTGAAAAGTGACAATATAAGCCCTCCATAGATATCGAATATAACAATAACCTGGGAAATCCTTCTAATACAACCTTTTTATATACAGAGTCTATAATTTAATTAAATTTTATGGACATTGAATGACCAGGGGGGGGGGTCTCATACTCATTTAAGCGGTCTCATTTAGGTTTTCACTGTATATTTTGAATATCCAACTGGCACTTTGGACGCTCCGTAAACATGAAAGACACTAAGTGTACCCAAATTCCTTTTAGTCACGTTTGTATCTACCTATTGACTAGATGTCTGCTTAATATTAGGCAGATTGAAAGATCAGGGGGCTATCACCATTGCCCTGTGCCCTTTGTCCTAAAATTTTGATAATTTTTAACTGAAAAGTGACAATATAAGCCCTCCATAGATATCGAAAATAACAATATTCTGGGAAATCCTTCTAATACAATCTTTATATATACAGAGTCTATAATTTAATTAAATTTTATGGACATTGAATGACCAGGGGGGTGCTATACTCATTTAAGCGGTCTCGGGTAGGTTTTCACTGTATATTTTGAATATCCAACTGGCACTTTGGGCGCTCCGTAAACATGAAAGACATGAAGTGTACCCAAATTCCTTTTAGTCACGTTTGTATCTACCTATTGACTAGATGTCTGCTGAATATTAGGCAGATTGAAAGATCAGGGGGCTATCACAATTGCCCTGTGCCCTTTGTCCTAAGATTTTGACATTTTTCGACTGAAAAGTGACAATCTTAGCCCTCCGTAGATATAGAAGATGACGTTATTCTGGTAAATCCATCTAATACAACCTTTATATATATAGAGTCAATGATTTGGTTGAATTTTATGGACATTGAAAGACCCGGGGAGTCTCAACCTCATTTAAGCGGTCTCGGGTAGGTTTTCGCTATATATTTTGAATATCCAACTGGCACTTTGGGCGCTCCGTAAACATGAAAGACATGAAGTGTACCCAAATTCCTTTTAGTCACGTTTGTATCTACCTATTGACTAGACGTCTGCTTAATATTAGGCAGATTGAAAGATCAGGGGGCTATCACCATTGCCCTGTGCCCTTTGTCCTAAAATTTTGATAATTTTTAACTGAAAAGTGACAATATAAGCCCTCCATAGATATCGAATATAACAATAACCTGGGAAATCCTTCTAATACAACCTTTTTATATACAGAGTCTATAATTTAATTAAATTTTATGGACATTGAATGACCAGGGGGGGTCTCATACTCATTTAAGCGGTCTCAGTTAGGTTTTCACTGTATATTTTGAATATCCAACTGGCACTTTGGACGCTCCGTAAACATGAAAGACATGAAGTGTACCCTAATTCCTTTTAGTCACGTTTGTATCTACCTATTGACTAGATGTCTGCTTAATATTAGGCAGATTGAAAGATCAGGGGGCTATCACCATTGCCCTGTGCCCTTTGTCCTAAAATTTTGATAATTTTTAACTGAAAAGTGACAATATAAGCCCTCCATAGATATCGAAAATAACAATATTCTGGGAAATCCTTCTAATACAATCTTTATATATACAGAGTCTATAATTTAATTAAATTTTATGGACATTGAATGACCAGGGGGGTGCCATACTCATTTAAGCGGTCTCAGGTAGGTTTTCACTGTATATTTTGAATATCCAACTGACACTTTGGGCGCTCCATAAACATGAAAGACATAAAGTGTACCCAAATTCCTTTTAGTCACGTTTGTATCTACCTATTGACTAGATGTCTGCTGAATATTAGGCAGATTGAAAGATCAGGGGGCTATCACAATTGCCCTGTGCCCTTTGTCCTAAGATTTTGACATTTTTCGACTGAAAAGTGACAATCTTAGCCCTCCGTAGATGTAGAAGATGACGTTATTCTGGTAAATCCATCTAATACAACCTTTATATATATAGAGTCAATGATTTGGTTGAATTTTATGGACATTGAAAGACCCGGGGGGTCTCAACCTCATTTAAGCGGTCTCGGGTAGGTTTTCGCTATATATTTTGAATATCCAACTGGCACTTTGGGCGCTCCGTAAACATGAAAGACATGAAGTGTACCCAAATTCCTTTTAGTCACGTTTGTATCTACCTATTGACTAGACGTCTGCTTAATATTAGGCAGATTGAAAGATCAGGGGGCTATCACCATTGCCCTGTGCCCTTTGTCCTAAAATTTTGATAATTTTTAACTGAAAAGTGACAATATAAGCCCTCCATAGATATCGAATATAACAATAACCTGGGAAATCCTTCTAATACAACCTTTTTATATACAGAGTCTATAATTTAATTAAATTTTATGGACATTGAATGACCAGGGGGGGTCTCATACTCATTTAAGCGGTCTCAGTTAGGTTTTCACTGTATATTTTGAATATCCAACTGGCACTTTGGACGCTCCGTAAACATGAAAGACATAAAGTGTACCCAAATTCCTTTTAGTCACGTTTGTATCTACCTATTGACTAGACGTCTGCTTAATATTAGGCAGATTGAAAGATCAGGGGGCTATCACCATTGCCCTGTGCCCTTTGTCCTAAAATTTTGATAATTTTTAACTGAAAAGTGACAATATAAGCCCTCCATAGATATCGAAAATAACAATATTCTGTGAAATCCTTCTAATACAATCTTTATATATACAGAATCTATAATTTAATTAAATTTTATGGACATTGAATGACCAGGGGGGTGCCATACTCATTTAAGCGGTCTCAGGTAGGTTTTCACTGTATATTTTGAATATCCAACTGGCACTTTGGGCGCTCCGTAAACATGAAAGACATGAAGTGTACCCAAATTCCTTTTAGTCACATTTGTATCTACCTATTGACTAGATGTCTGCTGAATATTAGGCAGATTGAAAGATCAGGGGGCTATCACAATTGCCCTGTGCCCTTTGTCCTAAGATTTTGACATTTTTCGACTGAAAAGTGACAATCTTAGCCCTCCGTAGATATAGAAGATGACGTTATTCTGGTAAATCCATCTAATACAACCTTTATATATATAGAGTCAATGATTTGGTTGAATTTTATGGACATTGAAAGACCCGGGGGGTCTCAACCTCATTTAAGCGGTCTCGGGTAGGTTTTCGCTATATATTTTGAATATCCAACTGGCACTTTGGGCGCTCCGTAAACATGAAAGACATGAAGTGTACCCAAATTCCTTTTAGTCACGTTTGTATCTACCTATTGACTAGACGTCTGCTTAATATTTGGCAGATTGAAAGATCAGGGGGCTATCACCATTGCCCTGTGCCCTTTGTCCTAAAATTTTGATAATTTTTAACTGAAAAGTGACAATATAAGCCCTCCATAGATATCGAATATAACAATAACCTGGGAAATCCTTCTAATACAACCTTTTTATATACAGAGTCTATAATTTAATTAAATTTTATGGACATTGAATGACCAGGGGGGGGTCTCATACTCATTTAAGCGGTCTCATTTAGGTTTTCACTGTATATTTTGAATATCCAACTGGCACTTTGGACGCTCCGTAAACATGAAAGACACTAAGTGTACCCAAATTCCTTTTAGTCACGTTTTTATCTACCTATTGACTAGATGTCTGCTTAATATTAGGCAGATTGAAAGATCAGGGGGCTATCACCATTGCCCTGTGCCCTTTGTCCTAAAATTTTGATAATTTTTAACTGAAAAGTGACAATATAAGCCCTCCATAGATATCGAAAATAACAATATTCTGGGAAATCCTTCTAATACAATCTTTATATATACAGAGTCTATAATTTAATTAAATTTTATGGACATTGAATGACCAGGGGGGTGCCATACTCATTTAAGCGGTCTCGGGTAGGTTTTCACTGTATATTTTGAATATCCAACTGGCACTTTGGGCGCTCCGTTAACATGAAAGACATGAAGTGTACCCAAATTCCTTTTAGTCACGTTTGTATCTACCTATTGACTAGATGTCTGCTGAATATTAGGCAGATTGAAAGATCAGGGGGCTATCACAATTGCCCTGTGCCCTTTGTCCTAAGATTTTGACATTTTTCGACTGAAAAGTGACAATCTTAGCCCTCCGTAGATGTAGAAGATGACGTTATTCTGGTAAATCCATCTAATACAACCTTTATATATATAGAGTCAATGATTTGGTTGAATTTTATGGACATTGAAAGACCCGGGGGGTCTCAACCTCATTTAAGCGGTCTCGGGTAGGTTTTCGCTATATATTTTGAATATCCAACTGGCACTTTGGGCGCTCCGTAAACATGAAAGACATGAAGTGTACCCAAATTCCTTTTAGTCACGTTTGTATCTACCTATTGACTAGACGTCTGCTTAATATTAGGCAGATTGAAAGATCAGGGGGCTATCACCATTGCCCTGTGCCCTTTGTCCTAAAATTTTGATAATTTTTAACTGAAAAGTGACAATATAAGCCCTCCATAGATATCGAATATAACAATAACCTGGGAAATCCTTCTAATACAACCTTTTTATATACAGAGTCTATAATTTAATTAAATTTTATGGACATTGAATGACCAGGGGGGGGTCTCATACTCATTTAAGCGGTCTCATTTAGGTTTTCACTGTATATTTTGAATATCCAACTGGCACTTTGGACGCTCCGTAAACATGAAAGACACTAAGTGTACCCAAATTCCTTTTAGTCACGTTTGTATCTACCTATTGACTAGATGTCTGCTTAATATTAGGCAGATTGAAAGATCAGGGGGCTATCACCATTGCCCTGTGCCCTTTGTCCTAAAATTTTGATAATTTTTAACTGAAAAGTGACAATATAAGCCCTCCATAGATATCGAAAATAACAATATTCTGGGAAATCCTTCTAATACAATCTTTATATATACAGAGTCTATAATTTAATTAAATTTTATGGACATTGAATGACCAGGGGGGTGCCATACTCATTTAAGCGGTCTCGGGTAGGTTTTCACTGTATATTTTGAATATCCAACTGGCACTTTGGGCGCTCCGTAAACATGAAAGACATGAAGTGTACCCAAATTCCTTTTAGTCACGTTTGTATCTACATATTTACTAGATGTCTGCTGAATATTAGGCAGATTGAAAGATCAGGGGGCTATCACAATTGCCCTGTGCCCTTTGTCCTAAGATTTTGACATTTTTCGACTGAAAAGTGACAATCTTAGCCCTCCGTAGATATAGAAGATGACGTTATTCTGGTAAATCCATCTAATACAACCTTTATATATATAGAGTCAATGATTTGGTTGAATTTTATGGACATTGAAAGACCCGGGGAGTCTCAACCTCATTTAAGCGGTCTCGGGTAGGTTTTCGCTATATATTTTGAATATCCAACTGGCACTTTGGGCGCTCCGTAAACATGAAAGACATGAAGTGTACCCAAATTCCTTTTAGTCACGTTTGTATCTACCTATTGACTAGACGTCTGCTTAATATTAGGCAGATTGAAAGATCAGGGGGCTATCACCATTGCCCTGTGCCCTTTGTCCTAAAATTTTGATAATTTTTAACTGAAAAGTGACAATATAAGCCCTCCATAGATATCGAATATAACAATAACCTGGGAAATCCTTCTAATACAACCTTTTTATATACAGAGTCTATAATTTAATTAAATTTTATGGACATTGAATGACCAGGGGGGGGTCTCATACTCATTTAAGCGGTCTCATTTAGGTTTTCACTGTATATTTTGAATATCCAACTGGCACTTTGGACGCTCCGTAAACATGAAAGACACTAAGTGTACCCAAATTCCTTTTAGTCACGTTTGTATCTACCTATTGACTAGATGTCTGCTTAATATTAGGCAGATTGAAAGATCAGGGGGCTATCACCATTGCCCTGTGCCCTTTGTCCTAAAATTTTGATAATTTTTAACTGAAAAGTGACAATATAAGCCCTCCATAGATATCGAAAATAACAATATTCTGGGAAATCCTTCTAATACAATCTTTATATATACAGAGTCTATAATTTAATTAAATTTTATGGACATTGAATGACCAGGGGGGTGCCATACTCATTTAAGCGGTCTCGGGTAGGTTTTCACTGTATATTTTGAATATCCAACTGGCACTTTGGGCGCTCCGTAAACATGAAAGACATGAAGTGTACCCAAATTCCTTTTAGTCACGTTTGTATCTACCTATTTACTAGATGTCTGCTGAATATTAGGCAGATTGAAAGATCAGGGGGCTATCACAATTGCCCTGTGCCCTTTGTCCTAAGATTTTGACATTTTTCGACTGAAAAGTGACAATCTTAGCCCTCCGTAGATATAGAAGATGACGTTATTCTGGTAAATCCATCTAATACAACCTTTATATATATAGAGTCAATGATTTGGTTGAATTTTATGGACATTGAAAGACCCGGGGAGTCTCAACCTCATTTAAGCGGTCTCGGGTAGGTTTTCGCTATATATTTTGAATATCCAACTGGCACTTTGGGCGCTCCGTAAACATGAAAGACATGAAGTGTACCCAAATTCCTTTTAGTCACGTTTGTATCTACCTATTGACTAGACGTCTGCTTAATATTAGGCAGATTGAAAGATCAGGGGGCTATCACCATTGCCCTGTGCCCTTTGTCCTAAAATTTTGATAATTTTTAACTGAAAAGTGACAATATAAGCCCTCCATAGATATCGAATATAACAATAACCTGGGAAATCCTTCTAATACAACCTTTTTATATACAGAGTCTATAATTTAATTAAATTTTATGGACATTGAATGACCAGGGGGGGTCTCATACTCATTTAAGCGGTCTCAGATAGGTTTTCACTTGTCTATATATTTCTTTTTTGGGCATTCCATAAATATTTCTATTTATAATTCATAATGTTTTCTAGAGTTAGTGGTTTTTTTGTTTGTTTTAGGAATAACATGTATAAAAGTAAATCTTTGAAGTTGTTTTATTGACAACAATCTATATTATATAAAGACAAATATGCAACATAGAAAAGGGTTTATATTCGAGGACAACGAGAACTTACAACAGCTTGGAGAGGTCATTTTACTATTTCCTACTTATCTTATCAGACATTATAACTATGAAAATCATGTTTTAAATGTTATCAAGTATTTCTTTTTTTTCAAGATTTTCAACAAATTTTTGAATATCCAACCGACTGCTAGCAGCCGGTTGGATATTGAATATCGAATATCGAATAACGAACCGGCTGCTAACTTCACATACATTCATTTTAGTTAAGATTGCATGTAAATTGAAAAATTTTGCCAAAAAATGAATATTTTCAACTTTTCTGAATTTGGGATTTTTGCGAAATTATCAAATTTTCTATGGTGTTTTTCAGAAAAGAGCAACTGTGTATAGCATAGTTAGCACTATAGTTATGAAGTTTGGATACTACTTTACCAAATTAAATAGAAAAAAGCTTGGGACTTTCTTCAGTTTTATCACCATAGCAACCGATTTTTTCCTTGGAAACGGACTTATTATTTGCAAAATATTGCAGTTTTAGAGCTTAAATGTACCGAATTGTTTCATAACTGATTAAAACATTACATTTAAGCATAAGCTTACTCTAAATTACCATCGTTAATAGTTGCTGACTTCAAAAGCTACCATGGAAATGCACATTACCCATAGCAACATCTATTTTAAAATGCATCAATAGAAATTTATGTAAAAAAATACATATATTATTTATAGACGCTGTTTATTATCAAGTTGGAATATGACTGCATGCTTTGCTTCACTCACAGTCTTGTCTGTTCTTTTCAGAAGGTTCAACATATGTAATATATAATGAAACATTGGGATTAGAACCGAAGGTTAGGAAAAAGAGGGGGGGTAGGTTTATTTAAAAAAAATCATACATGTAGATTCTTGAAACGATAACGTTTGGTCGGAAAGCCTGGTTATGAATAGAATAATGATTATATTATGAATAGAATCAATTTTATTTTCAGAAATTTCATATACATGAATAATTCATCTATATAGCTTTGGTTTAGCTTCAGAGTTAGTTAATATTGCAGTTCAACCCCGACTTTTAGATATTTTGTTAAAAAATAATAAAAAAAAACATTCTTTTTTTTCGGAATCATGAAGTATTGTGGAATTGTCAAATTTTCTCATGCATTTTTCCAAAAATTGAAAATATGTAAATCATAGCTAGCATTATAGTTACAAGTTTGAATACTACCTGACAAAAAAACAACATTGCGTGGTGCTCTCTTAAATTTTATCACCATGTTAACGTATTTTCTCCTTGGAAACAGAGTTATTATTTGTTGAATTTTGCAGTATAGGGAATTCAATGTTCTCAACTGTTTCCAAACCTTTATGAAAAGACATGCATTGAAGCATATAAAAGCTCTAAACTACAATCGTTAAGTATTATTACAACATTTGCCATGGTAACACATATCACCCATACCAGTCAATCAAATTTTAATCATATAGTTTATGTAAAAAATTACATATAATTCTGTTAATAGTATTCAGTTTTCTAAGGGGAATATAACTGCATGCTTTGCTTTGTTTCACTCTCAGTACTGTCATGACTGTCTTTGCTTGTTGAAAAGACTCAACAAATTTAAATATGTACCCTGTTGCATTTTGGGGGAGGAGTGGAGGTTGAGTCGTTTTTGTTTGAATCTTTCATAGATCAGGATCATGCACAGCTAAGGTGTACATAATAATCATTAACTACCTCAGATATACTGCAAAGTTCAAATGTACTCTTTAATAACTGATCCTAACAGTGTAATTCCATAAAATAAAAATAAACAGCGCATGTTACGCCCGTCGCTTTTTCTAAGAATAATAACTTCTCAGTGTCATCTTTACTACTTAACGAATTTCGTGTGTTGCTTCCCCTCCTTCCACAATAAATTAATCATCATGCCTCTGTGTCCTAAAGGTAACATTTATAGTCGCATTTGTCATCCATTCTTATGATCAATCAGTTTGGGTACCGTAATTTTGGATAAAAACGAAAAAGAAAGCGTCCGAATATTTTCCCGTCATTGGACAAAACTTTAAGCCAGATTAGACTTCCAGTTTGAGTTTTTCTGTTCTTTGACATACAAAGACTATGAATAAAGTATATAAATTTGCTTTCTGCTATCATTTTGAGTTCTAGCATGTATCATCCTTGCTTAATGTGTTTCAGTTTGGGTTATTTTAGGAGGGAAACGAAAATGAATAATATTTGCTATTCACTATCAATTAGTTTACAGTGGCGGATCCAGAACTTTTCATAAGGGAGGGGGGCGCTGACTGACCTAAGAGGGGGGGGGGGGCGTTCTTCTTATGCTTCAGTGATTCCCCATAAAAGCAACAATTTTCTTTCAACGAAATTGGGAACAGGACCCCCAGGCTCCCCTGGGATCCGATCAACGGCTGTCACTGTGGATATATTTCTGTATGCTTACATACATTTACTATGAATTATATGAATAACTGTATTTGTTATAATTTACTATAAATTCCAATGGTTATCTATAATATGTTCAAAAAGTACAGAAAAACAGAAGGTATAAAAACCGGTTTTTGAAAAATAGGGGGAGGAAAAAAAATGTTCCCAGTCCCTAAGTACCTTTTGAAGTATATAGAAATCTATGACCTTTAACACAGGGTTTATGACCATAAAAAGATGGTTGAGATTGATTTTTGGAGTTTTGGTCCTAACAGTTTAGGAATTAGGGGGCTAAAAAGGGCCCAAATAAGCATTTTCATGGTTTTCACACTTTAATTTTAGTTTAAGTAAATAGAAATCTGTGAAATTTTGACACAAGGTTTAGGACAACAAAAGGAAGGTTGGGATTGATTTTGGGAGTTTTGGTCCAAACAGCTTAGGATTTAGGGGCCAAAAATAGCCCAGATAAGCATTATTCTTGGTTTTTGCACAATAGCTTTAGTATAAGTGAATGGAAATCAATGAAATTTAATCACAAGGTTTATGAACACAAAAAAGAAGGTTGGGATTGATTTTGGGAGTTGAGGTCCCAACAATTTAGGAATTAGGGACCAAAAAAGGGCCCAAATAAGCATTTTTCTTAGTTTTTGCACCTTAACTTTAGTATAAGTAAATGGAAATCAATGAAATTTAAACACAAGGTTTATGAACACAACAGGAAGGTAAGGATTGATTTTGGGAGTTGCGGTTCCAACAATTTAGGAATTAGGGGCCAAAAAAGGGGCCAAATAATCATTTTTCTTGGTTTTAGCACCATTAAGGTTTATGACCACAAAAGGTAGATTGGGATTGATTTAGGGAGTTTTGGTCCCAACAGTTTAGGAAAAAGGGGCACAAAGGGTCCAAAAATTAAACTTTGTTTGATTTCATCAAAAATTGAATAATTTGGGTTCTTTAATATGCCGAATCTAACTGTGTATGTGGATTCTTAATGTTTTGGTCCTGTTTTTAAATTGGTCTACATTAAGGTCCAAAGGGTCCAAAATTAAACTCTAAGTCAAAAATTGAATAATTGGGGTTCTTTGATATGCTGAATCTAAACATGTACTTAAATATTTTATTATTGGCCCAGTTTTCAAATTGGTCCAAATCGGGGTCCAAAATTAAAGTTTGTTTGATTTCAACAAAAATTGAATTCTTGGGGTTCTTTGATGTGCTGAATCTACACATGTACTTAGATTTTGATTATTGGCCTAGTTTTCAAGTTAGTCCAAATCGTTGTCAAGAAAGTTTTTCCTTCAAGATCAAATGGTCACTTTTAGAAATTTCTTCACTTAATCAGGTCATTTAAGGTAAACTATAGAGTTCTAGACTCAGTGGCGGATCCATAAATTTTTATAAGGGGGGGGGGGGGGGACGCTCCAGTCACACTTCAGTGATTCCCTATATAATCAACCAAATTTTTCCCACAAAAGGGGGCCCGGGCCACCCAGGATCCGCCTATGAAACTGATCTGGTTCTCGGTTTTAACAATTTTTAAAGTATCAAACAAAGAAAAGTAACGCATAACGGGCATATCTCGGGAACAGTTAAAGTGACGCCAACTTAATTCAAACTTGTTCTCTGTTTTGTGGTAATAAGCATTGTGTATATGTTTCATAACATTTGGTTGAGGCAAACTAAAATTAGAAAATGACAGACATGCGTGAAATTTATGATATAACCCCCTTTTTTTTTGGACAATCAATGCATTTAAATGGGGACATGTAATTAGACCCCCCCCCCCCCCCCCCTCCCCTTGTCCTGGGTTAGAAACCACTTTTTAAAATGGCTGGATTCGCCCCTGCCAAATGACCCTTCCATGAAATCAAATGTAAATATAGAGGAAATATAATTGCTTGTTGATAATGTAAGAGTAGTTCGGGAGTAGACCAAGTGACCATATTTCTATTCCCCAGTCACCCTTAGGGGTTCTTTTGTGAAGAGCAGAAGCTCTAAAAGTATCAGTAGGAGACAAAAATCATTTTGAAACCGTTGTTGTTTATTATATTGATTGTCATTAAGCATAGTTTTAGATATTAGTGACTTGAAATAGCTGTTAAATTCATTTCATTTACATTTTCAAAATTTAAGGTTTTGGTTGCCATGACAACAAAAACAGGTTGTATATTCTACCTTTTGTAGTGGGTTCATATATGTCTTAAAGTTTAATCAATTTAAGGCACAACACCAATTTCATGTTATGATTTTGTGACAAAGTAAAATCTTACCAGGAAAAGTAGTGTTATTCATGTGTCTTTCAACATTTGATAACATAGATTTTGTTGCCATGGAAACTGAAATGGTTTTAAAATTATTTTTTCTAAATAAATTTCAAATAGTATCTGTACTTAAATCATTATTATGAACACCACCAATTGCATAATATTATCTATTGACAAAATATAATCTTACTGAAAATAGAAGGTAATTTCACTTTATTTTTTACAATTATTTCAAATATTAGTTTTTTGTTGCCACGGCAACAGAAATTTGTAATATATCACATTTTTAAGAGCTTTCTGTGATATCTATATTTAAATTATTATTAGGCACACTTCTTATTTTTATACTATTATTTTGTGACAAAATATAGCTTTTCTTGGAAAAGTAGTGAAATTCACATTTTTGAGATTTTCAAAATAAGAGATTTTTGTTGCCATTGCAACAAAAAAATGGCACAGATCTCAAAATTTTAAAAGTTTTTGTTAAACAAGTATACTTTGGATAGTATCATATTTGCATTTTTTTCACATTTTCACATCTATTATTTCATTTTATTGATATCGATTACTTAAATGTTGATAATATAATATGAAAATTTATGAATTGGTTTGCTCAAAACATATTTTGTTTTATTTTTATTGTCAATCCTAATAAAATATATTGTCATTTGAAATTTGTTGATTTTTGACCTCCATTTTAGGTAAAAGTACTGCCCTGGTTACCATAGCAACCAGTACAATTTTTGGAAAAAAAGTTCCAATTTTTTTTTTCAGGGGTTAATCCTACTACTGTGATAAAATTTTTGAAAGGGTCATGAATCACCCTCTGCCTGAATTTTACAAAGAGCTGTACTTCAAATATCAATAAT
Organism: Mytilus trossulus; assembly: GCF_036588685.1. Taxonomy (NCBI): domain Eukaryota; kingdom Metazoa; phylum Mollusca; class Bivalvia; order Mytilida; family Mytilidae; genus Mytilus; species Mytilus trossulus. The sequence goes on from NC_086378.1 coordinate 43,107,126, forward strand.
TTTGAAATCATGTGGTCGAATCCATTATGGCCAACCACCGATTCACAAAATAAGATTATTAAAACTTTTGGATAAATCCGCGAACCGACAGAGTGAAAAGGGACGAGATGTCTCAAGAGTGCCGGCTACACTACCCATCACCATTGGCCAAAAAAAATTGCGGGAAATATATTATCACAGACAAAAAATATGTCATATAATTTTTCTCAAATAACCAGTAAGATATATTGTCAAGAAACGGACTTAACCATGGGTTGTGACTGATTTAAAGACGACTTGCAATTTCTAGCATTTTCTCGTACATTTCACAACTCGTGTCGAAGTGTTAATGTTATTATTATTATTATTACGTCACAATAAACACTCACAGTGTTTATGTTATTATTACATACGCACAATGTTTATGTTATTATTATTACGTCACAGTAAACACTCACAATGTTTATGTTATAATAATTACGTCACAGTAAACACTCGCAATGTTTATGTTATTATTATCACGTCACAGTAAACACAATTAACTTCAGATCCACTGGTTTAACCCATTCAAAACAAAAGCTCTCCGGTTCTGAGGGAAAACCTAAAGTTCAAACTACTTTTGGTTTTGCAGAATGGCAAGTCCGGGATTTCGGGAACAGGACCCCCCATATCCCCCCTCAACACTGTCTTGACAATTGTTGAATTAAAAACATATTCAAAGTTGCTTAAAAAGATGTGAGAACAAATTTAGTTAAACTGACCAGTTTAGCAATTTTTATATGCCCAATTTTGACCGGACATATTATGGTATACAAATGTCCGGAATCCGTCTGTCTGTTCGGCGTCCACATGTTGCAGCCTAACTTGGAGAAGGCAGTGTCTGCGCGTACCCGCATGCGGGTACGAATAGTCAATATTGCCGTTCTAGGCTGGGCGTACCTACATCCGATTTTCTTTTAAAATGCCATCGGATCGGTAATGAAACGTGAAATATATACGGAAATTATCGATAATATGGGGATTTCGTGTAGAAAGAGTGAAGAGTATGAAATATTATATTTTCAAATTGTATTTATAAAATAATGATATTTATTAAACATTGCAAAATTAAATGCACAATGCCGGATGGAAAATAAAACGGTACAGTCCATGTAAAAGAAAAACATGATAGAAATTAATACTTTTATAAAGTTTCAATAAAAAATTTAAAGAATAAAATTTTAATAATTCATAAATATACCCATATATTTTAAATTAATGTTTTAGTAAAATGTAAAACAGAAACTGAAATTTTAAAAGATATAAAATTACTAAAATTAAATTTCGAGTTTATAAACTGAATTAAAGAAGCAAGTAATAATACCAATTTAAACCAATTATGAAAGATTCATGTAACTAATTAAGATTTGGAACAAGTTTTACATATCCAATATGATTGTTTTGGCACAGATTTCAACTCTGCACATTTCAAATGTTGCCAGTCTAAACAGCAATCACATGCCAAAGAGTCCTGATCGTGTAGGTTTTTTATACAATTTAAAACACGTACCTTGTATTAGGCCTTTTTTCTGTCGAATTTGTTTGAAATTTTTTTCCCACCATGAATGCAGGAAAAAAATATTCTGTTGTACTTTAAATCTTCTTTAATTTTTCTGCTCCCGTTTTTTCTTTTTTTCTGCGACTGCTATTATATAATAGACTCCGAATTTCTTTTATACAATTGTATGAAATTTAACGCCTGATAGTTCTGTACAAATATTTCTAATTCATTATAAGTCTGAAATGTCTTCCCCACAGTTATAATATCACTATCTTCCATTTTAGAATATTTACTGAGAAAAAATTGTTCACTTAACTATATATTTATAACAATTCTGAGTAGTTTTAATCAATTTATTCACTAATTGCAACACATTCTGTATATGTTTCACGTTTCATTCCCGATCCGACGGCATTTTATTATAAAACCGGATGTGGGTACGCGCAGCCTAGAAAGGCAATCTGACTATGCGGGTACGCGCAGACAGTGCCCTTGGAGAACTCCTTATCCAAATTTCATGACACTTAACATAGTTGTTTCTTATCATGCTTATGATGATCAAGTATATACTTTTTGGTGAAAATAAGATTTAAACTTTTTAAGAGGGTTTTTTCACATGTTGTATCATTTCTTAAAAACCATTAATGACTATTGCTTAAAATATGCATCACTAGAATAGTGATTGTAGTTGTTGATAATAATTGTGAAGGGTGGCATGAGCCACTTCTTAAAATTGAAAACTTTATATGGGGGTCTCATTGGGGGATTCTGTCAAATCCCTCGTTTCACTTACCGTTTTGTCAGATTCCTGTATCCCGCTTACACTATGTATGTAAGCAATTCTCATTTTTGTCGAGCCTTCGACTTTAGTCGAAAAAAGCGAGACTAAGCGATCCTACATTCTGTCGTCGTCGTCGGCGGCGTCCACAAATATTCACTCTGTGGTTAAAGTTTTTGAAATTTTAATAACTTTCTTAAACTGTACTGGATTTCTACCAAACTTGGACAGAAGCTTGTTTATGATCATAATATAGTATCCAGAAGTAAATTTTGTAAAAATAAAATTCCATTTTTTCCGTATTTTACTTGTAAATGGACTTAGTTTTTTCTGCGGGGAAACATTACATTCACTCTGTGGTTAAAGTTTTTAGAATTTTAATAACTTTCTTAAACTATCCTTGGTTTGTACCAAACTTGGACAGACGCTTGTTTATGATCATAAGATAGTATCCAGAAGCAAATTTTATGAAAAAATAAATCCATTTTTTCCGTATTTTACTTTTAAATGGACTTAGTTTTTTCTGCAGGGAAACATTACATTCACTCTGTGGTTTAAGTTTTTAGAATTTTAATAACTTTCTTAAACTGTACTGGATTTCTACCAAACTTGGACAGTTGCTTGTTTATGATCATAAGATAGTATCCAGAGGCAAAATTTATAAAAATAATAAATCCATTTATTCCGTATTTTACCTTTAAATGGACTTAGTTTTTCTGCAGGGAAACATTACATTCACTCTGTGGTAAAAGTTTTTAAAATTTGAAAAACTTTCTTAAACTATCCTGGGTTAATTTGTACCAAACTTGGACAGAAGCTTATTTATGATCATAAGTTAGTAAATTTTGTATAAAGATAACTTCATTTTTTCTGTATTTTACTTTTAAATTGACTTAGATTTTCTTCCAGTTAACATTACATACAGTCTGCAGTTATAGTTTTCAACACATTTATTAGATTCATTAACTGTCCTAGATTTTTACCAAACTTGGACAAAACCTTCTTACAATCATAGGATAGCATCAAGAGGAATATTTTTATTGATTTTTTGCCTCATTTTTGTTGAGCCTGCGATTTACAGCAAAAGTAGGCGAGACACTGGGTTCCGCGGAACCCTTACAAATTTTTTGGTAAATTCCCCTGTCCCACTAGACATCATTTCCCGTTTTCCTAGCACAATAGTTTGACTTTCATGTGTCACGCTTACTAAAAGTCTGCAAATCCTTGTCAAGCTTAGACCCCAATGAGACTCACTTATATTTTAGAAGCTGGAAGACCAGACAGGATGCTTCATACTTTGTATAAAGATGCCTCGTGTTTTGAAGTGTCTGTCTGTTCATTGTTTTTGACCTTAAAAGTTAAGAATTTTTGTAATGTAATGTAATGTTAATAAATAGCATAACTGTATTTGGTATCTGCATTGCTTGCAAGGTCCTCATGCCCGTCAGACAGTTTTCACTTGACTTAAGTTTTGGTGGTCAAGTCCATATCTCTGATACTATAAGCAATAGGTCTATGGAATAATTGTAAGGTGTACATGTCTAGCTGGCAGGTGTTATCTGACCTTGACCTCAATTTCATGGTTCAGTGGTTATACTCTAGTTAATTTTTTGTGTTTTAATCTGTTTTAATCTGTTTTTCTTATACTGTATGCAATAGGTCTGCTATATTTGGTGTATGGAATGATTGTAAGGTGTACATGTCTAGCTGGCAGGTGTTATCTGCTTATGACATCATTTTAATGTTTCAGTGGTCAAAGTTAAGTTTTGAGTTTTGGTCTTTTTTCTAATACTATATATGCAATAGGTCAACAATATTTGGTGTATGGAAATATTTTATGATGTACATGTCAGTCGTGCAGGTTTTATTCCACCTTGACCTTATTTTAGCAATTCATTGCTCAGTGTTCAAAGTCTTATGAAACAAGTGACCTGTGAAAAATAATGTTATTCCAATTCTTGAACCAATTCATACAAAAATCACAAACTTAATCTTCTGTGCACGATTATATCATTTTTGCATAAATTTTGTATAATCCCCATTTTTTGATCTGATAGTGATAAAGCTAGAAGGTACTGAGAGATACACTTTTAGTTTCATTATGCACAAACTTTTTCTTACATTCTCAATTTACTAGCTTATTCTGTAACTAGATATAGAAAGATGTGGTTGGAGTGCCAATGGGACAACTCTCCTTTCAAGTAACAATTTAGAAACGTAAACCATTATAGGTCAAGGTAGGTCTTCGACATGGAGCTTTGGAACACACCGAACAGCAGGTTAAAACTTGCCTTTAAAATTACTAGTGAAAATTCATTCAAACAGAAAGATCAAACTAGACAGTAGACATATGAAATATTTGGATGTCAGGTATGTTTGTGTGAAAGTTATGTGCCGAAATATTAAGTTTCTTATTTGATGTATTTCATATATGTTCATGTTTTCTTTTTAATTGTAGAGTCAAGACATATAGTAAAAGATAATAGGTCAGATGGAAGTAAATCTGTGCTGAAGGATGCTGTTTTACAGTTAGTCACATATCATCAAGATGTCAAAGTCATTTTGTCAGAGGTACGTCCTGTTCCTTGATATGTTATTATTAGAAACACAATTCTAAGTATAAGGCCAACATATCATATTTATAAAATAGGTATAGGCATTGCGAATACAGTTATTTTCCTTTTCATACAACTTTCCCCGTCGGAGCCTCTACATCAATTCACACCTGTCAATCATTTCTCGCAGGTAAAACGTTTTGGTCAGACAGATCACTCGTGCTTTCTATTTTGACATATTTCCCGTTTATCTTTTTGAAAGTCAAACAATTGGTTCTGTAAATACAATATTTATAACGCCGTGATCATATTTCGATTCCTATTTTTTATTTTACAAAAAATTGTGGACACTCGAGATATTGCCTTTCTATTTTCATGTCTCGACTATTTTAAGAAAATCGCCGGTGTTTTTATTAAAAATATATTTTACGAATCGATACACGAAAATCAAAAATTAACCTTATATAGTTTATTGAATAAATGCACATTTATACCCAAATGGGGTTGAAGGCTAATCGTACTAGTCATGATCAGCTGTCTTTACTTTTTGTCGTACTTCTAGTCATTCTATAGCTCTCGCAGTCTGTAAGAATTTTTAAATCGATGTTGTATTATTTCCGAAATTTAAAGGAGTTCTCCAAAGTAGATTATTTAAATGGGAATCCGGGAAATGACTGATAAAAATAAAACAAAAAATAGTTACAGAAGACTAAATCTTGTTTTGATTTTACATGTATGTAAATCGATTAAATTTCTATCCTGGTCAATCGATCAAGAGCCTCAAAACTAACGCACAATTATATTGTCAATCATTCCACATCAAATTTAATCATGAATGGATTTTCCCACGGTCGTCAGTAAGGTCACCTGAGTTTACTGTTACGACATTTCCCGCCATATAAAAATCTCGTGCAGTGGACAAAATCGATCTTTAATATCCTTTATTAGCATTCAATAATATTGAGAGTGGAGTCAAGTTAAAAGTTCAACCACATATACACGCTGTTGATCACTAATATGTGTATCATGGAATTATCTTTTCACGGCAAATTTTTCTTAACAGATTGCTGTTAAAAATATATAACATACAAGTTTCCTTTTTTACATGGATTGTGCGTAAATTAATATTATGCAATTAATTTAATTTCGGGATTAACACTTTCGGAATCTGGGAATTCTTTTTTTTTCGCGATGTCAGGATTTTGATTTAATTAAATTCGGGACCTTGGGACTTCGTGTTTTTAAGCCCGGGATTCGAGATCCGGACCCTATTTTTCCCCTACCCCCAAATGCAGATCAATTATATAAATTTAGCATAATGAACAAGCACGTAAATCTTAAAATAAACTTATGTCCGGGAAGAATCAATATCTTCTTCTAGTGTTATTATTTGCGTTCGATCTTAGTTATACATCTCCAACTTTGAAGTTTCGGACAATACATTGTTTACAGTATTAAAAAGTAAAAACTACAAAGAATCAGCAAGCTTTTAAATAATAAACAAGTATTGCTCACTGTAATTATTTTTTTTTATTTTATCTCGGAACTGACCCAACACAGACTGAATATTAAATACATATTATAGAAATATTTTGCATGTGGCCGTGTCAAACTAACCCTTGAGACAGCATTCTGCTAATCAATGGATTTACGAGTAAAACAAAAATAACCGTAAGCTTCCCGAAATAGAATACATGTAAAAATATTTTTGAAATTTTATGCAAACAAATAAGAAAAAGATACACAAAAAAACAAAAAAATAAACAACAAGGAACATAGAACAAAAATAATTTTGAGGAACAAATTAGAAAATAAATAGCAGTTGAAATATAAAAACCATAATTAAAAAAATAGGCTATTTTTATTAAAACAGTTTTCTCCAGTACTTCACCTGTAAAAATATTTTATGTCAAAAACGATGTAATCAATAAAGTGACTGAGAGGTTAAAATTACAGGTAACCTGATTCTGAAATCAGTGAACCGTAATTCTAGCAACACGGATTAAGATGAAAGGACAAATATATTGCCAATTACACCTGGATCTGTTGATTAATGACCATACTACCTACCATAAAAATGTCCGATTATTCATATCCGACTAGACGGATTAAGACATCCATAAAAATAAGTCCCTATCCGTACTGTACTAAGTTAGATTTTTTTTATCAGAGGTACAGACTTTATTTCTTTTGTCACAGTTTAATTTCCTTTGTCAGAGGTACAGTGTTTAATTTCCTTTGTCAGAGGTACAGAGTTTATTTTTCTTTGTCAGAGGTACAGAGTTTAATTACTTTTATTAATGTAAAGAGTATGATTTCCTAACTATCCAGTAAGAAGACAAGATATATATAAAAAGAAGATGTGGTATGAATGCCAATGAGACAACTGTCCACAAGAGACCAAAATGACACAGACATAACAACTATAGGTCACTGTACAGCCTTCAACAATGAGCAAAGCCCATGCAGCTATAAAAGGCCCCTAAAAGACAATGTTAAACAATCCAAAAGAAAGAACTAACAGCCTTATTTTAGAAAAAAAAATAAATGGCTAAAAACAAATGTGTAACACATAAACGACAACCACTGAATTACAGGCTCCTGACTTGGGACAGGCACATTCATATATAATGTGGCAGGGTTAAACATGATACCGGGATCCCAACCCTCCACTTATCTGGGACAGTGGTATAACAGTGCAACATAAGAATGAACCATAAAAATCAGTTGAAAAAGGCTTAAAAAAGAGGGATGAAAGATACCAAAGGGACAGTCAAACTCCTTAATCTAAAACAAACTGACAACGCCATGGCTAAAAATGAAAAAGACAAACAGACAAACAATAGTACACTTAACTCATCAGATGGACAAGAATACAAGTGGACGTGGCCCGGTACTTGTACATCCCAACAACAAAAAGACACAGACACTAGGAACAGATCTGAGAGTACTCACAGTTAACTGACAGCTAGTTCAAAGCTACTAACAACTAATAAAAAAATCATGCATCTAAGACTAAATTATCAATCTGTACACATCCAACATCCAATGGATTTAGTGTAAAGACGTCATAAACAGTCAGAGAAAATCATGACCTTGTGCAATGCCAAGTGACAGGTATCGACAGATTGTAGATCCAAGAATGTGTATATGTATATAACATACTAGTAATATTTAGTTTGCTTTTAATTTACTAATAACTTAATCAATATTTATATCAATAGAAACAATATTCAATGATCTTATTATAGTGTTGAATAGGTAACCTTTGAGAATAAGTTTATTTGAAAGGAGCAATAAGTTAACAAGTATCAATTCTATATTTCTGGGCACCGTTAACAACATTCTGTAACAATGAGGATGTGCTATCTCATTTGAAATAAGTTTTTTACAGGTACCACCAAACTTCTATAAAACCAAATCTTTATATCTTTGGAAAAATTTAGTAAAGGTGTTAAGTTATTTATTGTTACAATATTCCTGATTTAATAACCTACCAGAAATATACTGATCCAAAAAAGTTTAGCAACAAAAATGTGAAATTTTATTTTATTACAAAATCATAACAACATATAATTTTAATAATAAAAAAATGGAATTATGATATGTCAGAAGCAACATGAATGTTAATCACTCACATTCATTAGGATTTTCTTTGTATGGAGCGCGGGAGGGTCAAAATGCGTAAATGAGTAAAGTGTTTCTCAAAATCAATTTCTCAGCCATGCCCTAAGTGCCCCAATGAAGGATTGGCAGGCACATCAGCAGCTTCCCTTAGTCAATGCACTACTTTTTTAGCCGGAAAAAACTTGTCACGTGTTGATTTAAAGCGAAGGAATCGCTCCTCCCTTGACGATAGTTTTTGTTTGTCTACGAGATATCGACCTATCCTGTGCAGTTGTAATTTGTCGATATCTGTTTGTTAGTCTCTTAACTGTTGCCTTTTGCACATTAAATCGAGCCATGATGTCAGCAACCCTCATTCCGGCATCAACCATTTCAAGACCTTTCTGACTGTCATTTTCGGGGATGCCTGGTTGACGCCCCATGCAATTTTTTCAAAGGTGCTTGTGTTTTTCTTACCAATGTTGTGTTTCTGAACGTTAGTGAAAAAGAAATTTTTAATACCGTTTTAAAAGTACAGGTACAGAAGGTAAAACATTATTTACAGGTGCAAAGCTGAAATGGCGCGAAATCAATCAGCAGGAAAAAAGTGCAACTGTTTTAAATTAAAAGTAAAACTAAGGATAATATCAATGATGTTTAAATATTTTTTTCCAAAAACAATAAAAAAAAAAATTATATAAAAAAAGTGTTGCTAAACTTTTTTGGCTCAGTATACATAGATTACGTTTGTTAAAATCAAAAACGTCACAACAGACACAGGCATAGCGAACAAGCTGTGAAATATAAACACTGTAAGAAGGTGCCGAAGGAACATCTCCATCTAAAGATGGAAAATTAACAATAGAGAATAAAAATTGTCTTTTGTCATAAATTTTAGTGTGGAATTTCCGGTTTAAAACCGAAATATCTAAATTTAGGATAGGACAGTTATTACCGTTTAATTTTGATTTGTTTAAAGTAATTTCCTTGGGGTAAATTTCAGCAGTATATTGAGAAAATTCTTGATTATTTAACTTAAAAAGATCATCAAGATAACGGTAAGTGTTGAATTTATCAATTAAATGCAATTTTGGCGGGTCTTTACAGACTTGCATCATGAGCTATGATTCGTAACAGTACATGAACAAGTCTGCTATTAAAGGGGCGCAATTAGTGCCCATAGGGATACCTACAACCTGTCGATAAACTTTGTTGTCAAAACGTACATAAATATTATCAAGGAGAAAGTTAATAGCTTCAATCATCTCATTACACCTACAGTAAGTATATCTAACATATATTTTCTTATTAGAGAAGAAGGCTTTAAATGAGTTGCAGCAAATATATTTTCATTCAGATTTTCCAAACAACCATTTAATTAGATAGGAAAACCTTTGTTTGATAAGATAGTGTGGAAGTGTAGTGTAAAGAGTAGAAAAATCAAAACTGTCAACTGAATTAAAGGACCATCAAAAGCATGTATTTTGTCTAAAACATTCAAAGAATTTTTTACACTCCAAAAATAGTTTATTCCAGTACATGTATGTTCATATATTTTATTACAATAGTTTATGATAAGCTCTTTTAGAAGTTAATGAACTTGTTAAAAGCACTGAAAGATAAGTAGAACACTTACTAGAGGCCGAGATGAAACGATATTTAAATGTTTTTTTGTGTAATTTAAGGTTGTCAATACATAGTATGGACCTTCAAATGTTCAGAATAGATGTGGTTGTGATATATTTGTTTACTATATGACTCTCTGTGGAGCGGATGGACTAGAATGTAGATGAATTTAAAATTTCATTCTTAAGAAAGTCCAGGTAGTATTTATGGCATACCACCACCACATTGTTGGCTGATTTATCGGCCAGTACAAACACAAACCACTTTGAAGGTTCTTGAAGTTTATTTCTTATTCTGGAAATAGGTGTATTATGTACTCTATTATTTACTTCTAAATTGTTTTTAAAATGTGATATTCTCATTTACCACATTGATATATTTATTCAAATATGAATAGAGAGATTTTTTTATCAGATTTTTCCTGTTTACACCACTTTTTACCAACGAGGAAATATTATCTTTGGTGACTTGACGACACTCTTTCCAATCTATTTTAGATGGCCCTTTTTTGTCCAATATTTTTAACCTCTCTGTCCTGGACGATATTGAGGACCCCTGTACTAACATGGCCATAGGAAACATATCTATACTTCGACGATTCACAGTTTCAAGTTAAGGGAGTATAGCCTTCCTTAATTAGAACTAAATCATTAAATCTTTATTTAAGTCCCCAGCAATTGTGTGAACATGTGATCATTTGAATCTAAAAATTGGGTTCTGACAAGAACATAGCCAGGTAATCTTTTGATACAAGGAGAAAATCACACATTTGCAAAAAAGGTCAAACCAAAGGCTTTCAGATTTTGAGGAAACTATTGTTTTTGAAACCCTGAGAAAAACACCCATATTCCATTCAGGTATTAGGGAGTTGGGTCCTTGATAAATCTTATTGCACCCCAATTTTCAATAAAAAAAATGAAAAAAACACCTGCTGCACAGATATGAGATTATCTGGGATGATGGATCTCAATAAAATTTTACATGTTTTATGACAAATCAAATGATAGTAACTTTAGATTTGTATAATGTTGCCTATAATTTCAGGCTAGTAGTATTAGTATAACAAAAGCAGAAAAAATCCAAGGTGGAGAGGATAAAATTATCACAGCTAGTAAGTAACAATCTTAGAAATATCATTAAAAGTCTGTAATAATATGTATCTTACAAAGCAGGCAGAGGCAATTTTTCAAGATATATTAATTCCCTGTATACATCTGAAAATTCAATGTAAAAATCAGCTGCATCAAAATATAGTCAGGTTAGGTCAGTATGTTGGGTTATAGTAATTTTTTAAGATGAAAATTGATTGGATTTATATATGTTAGAAATTAAATGGGGGAAAGAAAATTATCTTATGTTCCTATGATTTGGGTTTTTTGTTTGATACATACCAATGATACCGTATGAGTGTGATTTATGTCTATTGTTGTAATGTCACTTTTTTCACATGTTATGTAATTAAAAATATTTATTTAACAATTACCAGTTATTTATTTTCTTATTTGATAATGCTATGTAATGCCCTTTTCACCCTCCCATCAATATGAAAAGTTTGGCCATATGTTTTACCCATGTCCTTTATTTTTCAATATTTTTCACTTTTTGTTTGCCTTAATTGCTGGTTCATCTTCTTTTATATTATCCATATTTAAAAAACTTTGAGAGAGGATTTGTATATTTAAGAACTTGCTATATATTTATGATTAGGATCTTATTTCAGGTACATTTTTACCTTACACAAATAACTTGGGGAATGCTGAACAGATCATACCTATTTTTTCACCACATGCATAATGTTTCCATTATATGCCTTTATATGTTATATGTTATGCTGTCTTCTTAAATTGCACATTATTTTGATAATACATTATCTGGGAAAATATTTAATTTGAAAAATGATACCATTTATTTTGCTATTGTATCTTTTATGTTTGTGAATTTAAATGTGTTTAAAGCATTTGTCTATTTTTAGGAATTTTAAAAGAATGTGTACAAAACAGTACAAGTGGTTCTACAGTTCTGCACACTGCAGAAGAATGTGCTACAGAACTTTTGAAAATGGTTAACAGTTTGAACAGAAAACAAAGGGAAGATAATGCTAGCATCATGGTATTTATTAACAAGATTGATCTACAGATTTATAGTGAATTACAATTTACATGCATGTAGAAAAAGTGTATGAATTAGTATTTGTCGAATTTTTATACGACCGCAAATTTTGAAAAAAATTTCGTCGTATATTGCTATCACGTTGGCGTCGTCGTCGTCGTCCGAATACTTTTAGTTTTCGCACTCTAACTTTAGTAAAAGTGAATAGAAATCTATGAAATTTTAACACAAGGTTTATGACCATAAAAGGAAGGCTGGTATTGATTTTGGGAGTTTTGGTCCCAACATTTTAGGAATTAGGGGCCAAAAAGGGCCCAAATAAGCATTTTCTTGGTTTTCGCACTATAACTTTAGTTTAAGTTAATAGAAATCTATGAAATTTTGACACAAGGTTTATGACCACAAAAGAAAGGTTGGGATTGATTTTGGGAGTTTTGGTTTCAACAGTTTAGGAATTAGGGGCCAAAAAAGGGCCCAAATAAGCATTATTCTTGGTTTTCGCACAATAACTTTAGTTAAAGTAAATAGAAATCAATGAAATTTTAACACAATGTTTATGACCACAAAAGGAAGGTTGTTATTGATTTTGGGAGTTTCGATCCCAACAGTTAAGGAATTAGGGGCCAAAAAGGGACCCAAATAAGCATTTTTCTTGGTTTTCGCACTATAGCGTTAGTATAAGTAAATAGAAATCTATTAAATTTAAACACAAGGTTTATGACTATAAAAGGAAGGTTTGTATTGATTTTGGGAGTTTTGGTCCCAACAGTTAAGGAAAAAGGGGCCCAAAGGGTCCAAAATTAAACTTTGTTAATTGAATAATTGGGGTTCTTTAATATGCCGAATCTAACTGTGTATGTAGATTCTTAATTTTTGATCCCGTTTTCAAATTGGTCTACATTGAGGTCCAAAGGGTCCAAAATAAAACTTAGTTTGATTTTAACAAAAATTGAAACCTTGGGGTTCTTTGATATGCTGAATCTAAAAATGTACTTAGATTTTTGATTATTGGCCCAGTTTTCAAGTTGGCCCAAATCGAGGTCCAAAATTAAACATTGTTTGATTCATCAAAAATTGAATAATTGGGGTTCTTTGATATGCCAAATCTAACTGTGTATGTAGATTCTTAATTTTTGGTCAAGTTTTAAAATTGGTCTAATTTAAAGTGCAAAGGGTCCAAAATTGAACTAAGTTTGATTTTAACAAAAATTAAATTCTTGGGCCGCTTTGATATGCTGAATCTAAACATGTACTTAGATTTTTGATTATGGGCCCAGTTTTCAAGTTGGTCCAAATCAGGATCTAAAATTATTATATTAAGTATTGTGCAATAGCAAGTCTTTTCAATTGCACAGTATTGTGCAATGGCAAGAAATATCTAATTTCACAATATTGTGAAATAGCAAATTTTTTTTTAATTAAGAGTTATCTTTCTTTGTCCAGTATAGTAAGCAAGAAATATCTGCAAACATTTTTTTTAATTGGAGTTATCTTTCTTTGTCCAGAATCAACTTAAATCTTTGTTATATACAATATGCAATGTATATTCACTTTTTACTACCAACTGATAAATTTAAATAATCTTTACCATTCAGTGATAACAAGCAGTTTTTTTTTACATCTTAATATTTTATGATGTATTTAAATGAGTAGTAATTGTTGCAAACTCCATTAGAATATTTTAAGTGAAATTAGTTTTGGAATAAGGGAAAGGGGGGTGTGATTAAAAAATTGGGTTCAATTTTTCTCATTTGAAATTTCATAAATAAAAAGAAAATTTCTTCAAACATTTTTTTGAGAGGATTAATATTCAACAGCATAGTGAATTGCTCTAAGAGAAAACAAAAATTTTAAGTTCATTTGAATACATTCATTCTGTGTCAGAAACCTATGCTGTGTCAACTATTTAATCACAATCCAAATTTAGAGCGGAATCCAGCTTGAATGTTGTGTCCATACTTGCCCCAACCGTTCAGGGTTCAACCTCTGCGGTCGTATAAAGCTACGCCCTGCGGAGCATCTGGTTATACTTAAATTCTTTTTGATTAAAGAAATTATAAATTTTTTTATGAAATTAGCAGTTCATAATACCAGTGATTCTTTTTTATAGCATGTGTGGCCAAAAGGGATAATGTAAGCTATCGCCATCACTTGGTGCTAATATGTTTTTCTGTTGCAATCCTGCCAACATTTGAAAATCCCCTAGGTGAAATTTAATATGAGGACAGATTTTTAAGGTCATAATTTTTGCATTATTTTTGCATATGACCTAATTGTTTACATTGAATATTTAAGTTAAGCTCATATTTCTTGCTTACACCATGCACTCTACTAGAAACTAGAAACATGCTCTTGTTGTAGGAGTCTATAGAAATGTATATCAGTGTGGTTAAAGAACTGATGAAAGGACAATATTTTAACAGACCAAGATTCCTCAATATATTATGTAATGAGGTAATATAACATTATTATTTGAATTAGAAAAAAAACCAAAAAATTGTAACAAATTAACTAACAGGATATTCTCTGACATTTTCGATCTATTTGGGTAATTTGATTGTTTGAATTTAGGCAATTTTTCACATACTGTGGATTCATTTATTTTCATGGGTACCAATTTTTGTGGATTAAGAAAAACATATTCGTGGATATTTAATTTCGTGGTTTTGCTGAAGTCTGCATACAAACCTATAGAAAAATTATCATTCGTTGAATATTTAATTTCATGGTTTCACTGTGCCCACGAAATCCACGAAAATTGGTATCCAACGAATAATAATGAATCCACAGTATTGGACACTTTCTCCATCATACCTGGATTATTTCCTCAAAACTTCATGTTATTGCTGGGATTGTCAAAAAGGAAGCTTCGTTTTAGTTTTTTTTTCTTTCTGATTCTCAATTTCTAAGTTTCAGGACTTAAAATGTCAGATTTAAGTATTTTTCTCAAATGTTGGACCTTACTTGAAACTTTTCATAATTATTTTCATAACACATAATAATAATAATGAGATGTTGTATGGCTGCCAACAGGCCTCAACTCACCAAATAAATACAAAGCAAAAAAAAAAAGCATCACAACAGACAAGACTGATTTAAAAAAAAAAATACAGATACGTTAATTCAGAGTTATAGAACTTTTACCATCAAGACTCAAAAATAATTTCAATATGCACATTAAGGGAGTATTGTGTGCTCTTAGTGCAGTTGTTTATTAATCCCCAAAGAAAAATTTGAATGGGACTTAAGGTTTGCACTCTGTCTGTCCATCTGTCAGTCCAGCAAATCATTTTTCCACACTTTTTTCTTCTTGCTTGAAAATATTTTTTTGTTATTTGGTATATTCTTTTATCATGACAAATTTCAGATTAAGTATTATTTTTTTCTGGTCTGATGAATTTGGTCCTTGGACGTGTAAATGTCAATCAAATAATCAGTTTTCCACACTTTTTATTTATTATGCTTGAAGATATTGACGTGATATTTAAATAATAGTTTACACCATGAAAAGTTATAGATCAAGTTAGTATTTTGTTCCAGTACAATTTTTTTTAACCGGTAGGCAATACTCTCAGAATACTTGTTGAAATTGATGTCCAATATTCCAAATTTCTCGTTTAAAAACTCATCAACTATACTAGGCTTATAAATATTAATTTACACCAGTATAAAACCGTAATCTTCAGTAAGTACATTATGGGATGGGTATTTAAACAAGAAAAGATATGTATGTCAATGGGTTGTTGTCTCATTCTCTATCAATTATTATATATAATTATATTATCAAGATGTTTGTAAATCTGATTTTTTTCTTATTATTGTAGACCTGTTTACCAGTTCCAATTATGTATATATTACATGAGGAAAACATAATGTCTGTGGCTTCATATCTAAGATTGTAAGTATAACTCTGAAAGTAACGTTAATGAGCTTTTTGAAAATAAATATAAGAAGATGTGGTATGAGTGCCAATGAGACAATTCTCCATCCAAGTCACTATTTGCAAAAGTAAACCATTAGAAAGGTACTTTTCTGACATGTTGAATGAAGATAGGTTGTATTTGAGACAATTGTGCCATAAATAAGGGAAGTAACTGCATAGGAACAGTGCATTTGTTCAAGTTAGTGTTAATTTTTGCAATTTGAATGTAAAACAACGTTTTGTCTAACATGAAATAAGTTGGTCAGATATCTGCTAATTTTTATGCCCCATTTACTATGCCTCATTTATGGGCATTATGTTTTCTGGTCTGTGCGTCTGTCTGTTCGTCTGTCTGCCCTGTTTCAGGTTAAAGTTTTTGGTCGAGGTAGTTTTTGATTAAGTTGAAGTCCGATCAATTTGAAACTTAGCAAACTTGTTCCCTATGATAAGATCTTTCTAATTTTAATGCCAAATTAGAAATTTTATCCCATTTTCAAGGTCCACTAAACATAGAAAATGATAGTGCAGATGGGGCATCCGTGTACGTTGGACACATTCTTGTTCATTTTATAGCAGATTTGATATGTTTTATAGAAGAAAATGAATTTCTATTCATAGGGACATTGTTAAGTCCTTTCATGTGTGTTCAGCTTTGTAGACCTCATCAAGCAGAGAGAATATATATAATAGGACAGGCAAAATCAAAATTTAAAGAAGATATGACATTCAAACCTTATGATCAAATGGGGTATTCAATTGTGTATTAGAATCAAGAGGATTTCTTTAAGAGTTTTAATTCAATTGGATGTCTGTGTTTGATTTTCAGCAAACAGACAGATTCTAAATTCATTTCTGAGTTTGCTGAAGAAATTCTAAACTCTGGAGAAACCAATAAAGACAGAACATATTTTAATGGTATTGTATGACATTTACTGTTTACTATTTGACTATTTGTTCTGTTTGATATTTTATAGCTAGCTTGCATCAATCAGGTGAACATATACACTTTAGGTTCATCCTCTCATTCTGATTGTCGTACAAGACAAGTATTTGTTTTATTGTTTGGTTTAAGGTATTGTTTGGTTTAAGGTATTGTTAGGTATAAGTTTGAAAGAAGTGTAGATAATTAAAAGGTTCTTCTTTATAATAAAATAATTGCCAGGATTGTATATAACCCATGATTGGTCGAAATCAATTGTCCGTTATCACCTCAATATAAGAAATATTTAACATTGAATTAAGGTTTATAAACAACAGTAGTTTTCAGATTTTACATTTTTCTGAAGATGCTTAAATTATTCTTCATTTATTCAATGTTATGAAACATGCAATAGAAATAGTTGCACAGCATGTATGAAAACAAACATTTTAATGTTATTTCAGGTGTTGTAAGTTTGTTAGTAAACTACAGTTTTCCAGAAAAGTCTGAAACAGATCATTCTGTAAAAAAGGTAATTTCAAATAAAGCTAGAGTAAACCTGTGGTCTTGTTGCTGAACATTTTACAGTTAATTAAATAAACTAATCCATTTGAATATTAAAGGTACTGTATGACAAAAAAAACCTTGCCTACATTTGATACTTAAAAAAATCCTTGATATTGATGAAAATTAGGGTGTATGGTTTTAACAGTCTTGGAAGATTTATTTAAAACTTTAAAAGTGACTTTATTAATATTGATGGTGGCATAAACTGGTCCCATTGTTTTAGATGAAGAACAACAGTGCACGTTCTTTTCCTTTGTGATAGGATTAGTCTATGGTGAATTTTTGAAATGTTTTATCCTATGTTTCAATCATGTGTCTTTTTTCTCCAATGTTTACATATTAAAACGTTTTTTTATTTACTGTAGGTCTGTACAACTGTTTTAACACAGACAATATGCCGTGAGTTATTTTACAAATATTATGTGTTCAGAAATTATAAATGAGACATCTAAATAGTTTACATTTAGCTCTGTCTGACATATTATCAATCAAATTTAACAAAAACAGATAAATACCAGACAATATGTTTATATGCTGTAAAAAGGAAATTCTTTATTTTGTTGTCGAGCCTGCAACTTTTGTTGCAGAAAGCTTGACATAGGAATAGTGATCCGGTGGCTATGGCGGGGGCAGTGTTAGCTCACTTCTTAAAAGATATATATTTTAGAAGGTGGAATACCTGAATGCTTCATATTTTGTATATAGATGCCTCATGTTATGAAATTTCCGTCAGTTACATGTCCATTGTCATTTTCATGGTTCAGTGACCACTTGAAAAAAAAGTTCAGAATTTTTTGTAATGTTGAATTCTCTCTTACTATAAGTAATGGGATAACTATATTTGGTATGTGCGTACCTTGAAAGGTCCTCATGCCCATCAGACAGTTTTCACTTGACCTCGACCTTATTTCATGGATCAGTGAACAAGGTTAAGTTTTGGTGGTCAAGTCCATATCTGAGATACTATATGCAATAGGTCTAGTATATTCGGTGTATGGAAGGACTGTAAGGTGTACATGTCCAACTGGCAGGTGTCATCCGACCTTGACCTCATTTTCATGGTTCAGTGGTTATAGTTAAGTTTTTGTGTTTTGGTCTGTTTTTCTCATACTTTATGCAATAGGTTTGCTATATTTGTTGTATTGAATGATTGTAAGGTGTACATGTCTAGCGGGCAGATGTCATCTGACTTTGACCTCATTTTCATGGTTCAGTGGTCAAAGTTCAGTTTTTGAGTTGTTTTTTTTTTTATTAAATACTTTATGTCATAGGTCAACTATATTTAGTGTATGGAAATATTTTATGATCTATATGTCAGTCGTGCAGGTTTAATTTGACCTTGACCTGGTTTTCACGGTTCATTGCTCAGTGTTAAGTTTTTGTGTTTTGGTCTATTTTTCTGTAACTATAAGCAATAGGTCAACTATATTTGTTGTATGGAAGCATTGTTAGATGTACATGTCTGTCTGACATGGTTCATCTGACCTTGACCTCATTTTCATGGTTCATTGATCAATGTTTAGTTTTCTTGGTTAATGTAAGTTTATGTGACAGATGTAATAAAGCTTTATATTTAGGAGTATCAACATAATATCAATGATTAGTAAAGAAGGCGAGACATTTCAGTGTGTGCACTCTTGTTTAAATTTTCAGAAATGTACTGCTATTGAATTACAATCTTCCTGACTTTTTGTTCACATCTTTTCTATATGTTATGACCTTATCTTTAACACCTCTTTTTAGAAAGTTTGCAATTGCTAAGTGCAAATGCAAAGGGAAAAATGGGACTTGTGATTCTTTGCTGATTGTTTATCAGTGTCATCAAATCTTTTTTTTCAAATATAAGATAGTGTCATATATATTTCAGAACAAGATAGTGTTATATATATTTCAGAACAAGATAGTGTTATATATATTTCAGAACAAGATAGTGTTATATATATTTCAGAACATCTTAACAACATGAAGAATGACAAAAAATCACTCCTCATTTCATTGGTTCCATGTGATCATATGATTTGCTCAGATGTATCCTTGAAGAAATATGGATGCTTTTTATTACAACAGATATTTACCTACAATCCCACTATTTCTGGTATGTATTACTACATCATCTAGTTAAGAGTGAAGACTTCCTTTGCTTTTGGGATGTATTTATCAAACAGTTTATAAATATAGGATCTGACTTAATCAAGTTTTCTTTTTCTTTTGAAGTTGCTGAATCTTTTTGCCTACAGAAGAATTGGAAATTTGCCAAACTGCCAATTCAGTTTACCGAGTTGTGTAAAGAGGTGAATAATTTATGAATGCATATTAGGTTGTAGGTTTGTAAAATTAGACACTGGCTTTGTTGTAAATGAAATATATTTCTGTTTTGATAATATATTTAGGAAGCCAAACACATAGAAAGATAAAGAGTAAAAAAAAGATAAATTTGTAAAAAGCAGGTTTACAAAGCTGACATTTGCTTTAATTGGAAATAAATTCAACAATAGAAGATAGTCATGTTAAAAGATAATTTGAACTTTTGTTTTCTGCAACACGGGAGGGTTGAGAGCCGTGGTGTAGTGGTTAGTGCATCGGACTACTAACACAAAGGTTCCCGGTTCGATTCCCGTTCGGGATGAAAATTTCAGGAACTCAATTTTCGGCTCTCCCTTGACACCATTTGCGAGTATGGTCTTGAGGAAACGATGATAGTCCGTCGGAAGGGGACGATAAATGGCTGACCCGTGTTAAGAGAGAGCCATATCTCTTGCACGTTAAAGACACCCTTGTAGATTTCTAAAAAGAGTAGGCTAATGCCGCTACAAGGCAGCACTCGCACCCGCAAAGTGGAAAGGTATTAATATAAGTTGTAAAACTTGTTTCCCAATCCACTATAAATAAATATGTTTAAACTAAAACTAAACGGAAGGGTTCTATTAAAGGTATGATTAATTTTGCAATCAGTGTCAGTTAAGGCAATAGTTGGTACAACCCCTGTTGACAACAGAAAAAAAACCCCACCTTTTTACAAAGATTTTGTTTAGGAGAGAAGCGTCTGAAATAAGTATACTTATAATGATTTTGAAGGTCATACAGTGTCAAATTTTCTATTCTGTGTACTAAAAACTGATTTCAGATTATATTAGTTTTGGATACAGCAGATGTGTTGGAGATGCTAAAGCAGACATTAGATACAGCAGACGTAAACTGGCATCATTACTGTGCATTCTGGTCTGTATTTATTATCTGTACGCAGAAGTCAAGAACTCTTGCTGAAGGTAAGGAAAAAGAAGAAAAATACCTCAAATTACCAGATCACATAAATGAATATATTTTGTTGTATAAAAGATCAGATTGAATCATGTTGTAATTGAAAAAAATCACAAAGAAATGAAACTCAAAATGAACAGTTATGTTCTAATTCATAACCTCAACCGAACATAAAGCATTTATCTATATAATACAAAACTCTCAATTGGGAGTAGCCACTTGCAAAAGTCAAGTGCATTTTATTCAGATAATAAATATTAGAACACACCTGTGATATCGCGGGTCTGTGACAGAATTAGAGTATATAACTATGCGCAAGACTTATTTTTGTATTAGTATTGTCATCTGATAAAGTCATGCCAATTATAAGATAGTTTTCTCTGCTTTCAAATCTTTCTGTTTGAACCCGTCTAACTGAAACTTATCAATTATTGGTAATATCAATTATTTGGAAAACAAAAGGTCCTGGGATGGAGTATTATTTTAATCAACAGCATTGTCCTATATTAGTTATAAATAAAGTTGAATTCTTTGATTCGCTGTTTTACGTCATGCCCGCTAACAAATTGAAAACTGTACCTATACGCCTTATTTTTAGTATTCGTATTGTTATCTTATAAAGTCTTACTGATTAAAATGCTACAATAGGTAACAATTTGACAATTTAGTAGCGTCAACCCTGTGATTATGACCCGTGTATATAGCATATCCTGAATACACCGTTTGGTGGTGCGCCTGTCAAATGCGGAACGTACAGATAAGGTTATATGTAACAGATGAATATACTATTGGTATCGGTATCGGACTCAACCCGGAACTTCTTAATTATTGGCAATATTAATTACGTGGAAACCAAAGGGGCCTGGAGTGGTGTAATTTTTAATCTACACCTTTGTACTATATTAGTTATATATAAAGTTGAATTCTTTGATTCATCGTTTTTACGTGATGACGGCTGACAAATTGGACCTCGTAATTTTAGTATTATAGATACGTAATTCATTTAATACCAATGAGTTTTGTGATTAATTAATTGTCTGTCTCGGACTAGCACATCAATGTTTGCGACCCATCCTGGACTATCAACCTGTAAATAATTATTTTTTTATAATTATTTACTTAGAAAAAAGCCTCTGGAACACTTGACTGCAATGACTTGAATGACTTGAACTACCTTAAAACCACCCTTGCATGACATGCTACCCGCATTCCTTATATATCCAATCAAACAGACCTATCTATAAATAGCATACACATGTGTACCTTACCAAAAAAACAAACTTGCATCGATATATGTACAACTTTGATAAATATAATGTTTACAATTTTCTCCTTCTGTGTCTGATAATCTTCATGGCTGCATGATTTTCTGATTCAGTGCATGTGGCAATTTTATGTGTTTGTTATCTGAAGACCAGGTCATTATTTCACAAATTCATGTAATTCATTTACCAGGTAAGACTCCTTTTAATGAAAGAAGACTTTGAAATAAACTTGTTTAAAATGATCATTATCTTGTAGCTAAGATTGCAGATAAGTAAGAAATTTAGTATTGTTGTAAAGAAGTAATTATAAAGTTAGCCTGTTCTAGTATCACTTAGTTTCAAGAAATATTTCAGATGTTTTGCTGGAGTTATTGAAGATGGCCTTTGAAGAATCCAGGACTGACCATATTTTGAAAGTATTTTTGATTTGTCGGCAATGTTGCAATGAGGGATCACATGTCTTCCATTCATACCAAGACTGGTTTCTGGTAAGTCACCTGCTGAGAATTAAAGTATATTTTATGATTTGTTCACACAATTTTTTTAAATGCATTGAGGTAGGCAAAAGACAAAAACAGATCTAGTATTAAGTGCTAGACATATGCAGAAGACAAGATCATGTTTAGTAACCTCTCTACTGTCCGTCATCAAATTTTTGACAAAGTTTTTTTGACTTTTATTGAATGGAAAACATAAATATTTTGTCTGGATAATGTTGAGTTGTAGCAAGTTAGCATTTTTTACACTTCTTGTGCAGCCTCATCCTTTTTGATGCATATGATATATATTGAAAATTATAATGTTGTGATAAAAAAAATATTTTACAGACCTCTTGGTTCTGCCATGTATAGTGTCATGTTAAATATATATTTTCCCTTTACTAGAATTTATTTGGTGACAGCCAAAGGTCTTTAGCTAATTCAAAGAAGACATTTACATACCTGATGAAGGTGTTAACAGATCTGGTACCATATGATCAGCCATCTTGTTTAAAGGTTCATATCCTGAGACCACCATTTGTACCTTCAAAGTGTAAAGATCTACTATCAGATTACATTGTCCTTGGAAAAACTAGACTAGCTGATCTAAAGGTACATTTTGTTTTATAACTTTAATCTGATTTTAGTTTTTAAAAGACTTTTAAAAGAAGTAAATACTAAAAACTGCATGTTTCTCGCTGCATTGAAGACCTATTGGTAACCTGCTGTTGTCTATTCTATGGTCTGGTTGTTGTCTCTTTGGCACATTCCCTATTCTGATTCTATATTTATTTTAATTAAACATTGTTGTATTTAACTAAAATGTTCTTCGTTGTACTGTTGATTTTTTTTTTTTAATTCCAAAGATAGGAACCTAATCTCTTGTTCATTTATAATTTTATTTTTTCTAAATTTAATGTGAAGTTTATTTTACGCTAGGAACCATTAGAACAAGTTGGAATGTTTGACACATCAAGCGGATCATCTTCTTTCAAGGTAAGGATTTATACAGGATATATGGAATTTTGCAAAAACCTAGGTTGTGGAAATAAGATATGAGTTGTGCTTTTTCATTTTGTGAGCTAACTTATTTTGTTAGTAGATCTCTAAATATCTTGTACTCAATAAGCCTTATTTAATTGTAAATTATATAAATAAATGTGATATCTGTAAAAATTTCAGAATCAGATAGAAGAAGATGTTCAGAAAGCATTGGCAGCATTTGAAACCAATAACAAAATGCCATCAGCAGTGATGGAAGCCAGGTATTA
Source organism: Mytilus trossulus (assembly GCF_036588685.1). NCBI lineage: Eukaryota > Metazoa > Mollusca > Bivalvia > Mytilida > Mytilidae > Mytilus > Mytilus trossulus. Next base: position 43,131,000 of record NC_086378.1, read on the forward strand.
TTCATGATTTGATTTGTATCCCCTTAATTATAGAATGATATACATAACCTATAATATTGTTGGAATTTCGAAATGGATTGTCCTTTTTATATCATCTAAACTATTTATTATGAGGCAAAATATGGACAAAATTCTAATCTGCAAATGTCACACCAATCAAGAGATCAATTCTTGCCTGAAAGCTGTTTTCATGTTTACCATTACCTCAGTTATTGATATGGACCTATACAAGATTTCATGTCTTTTTCCCTAATCTGTTCAAGTACCAAAGACACAAGGTGGAAAACAGAGTATTGTTGCTAGACAAGAATCACTAACTGTGGATATAAAAATAAGAAGATGTGGTGTGATTGCCAATGAGACAACTATAGGTCACCATATGGCCTTCAACAATGAGCAAATACCAAACTGCAAAGTCAGCTGTAAAAGACCCTGAAAATGACTTGATAACCAAATTTCAACCATTGATTTTTGCTGGCTGATATTGAAGTACAAGAAAATTATTAATATATATATAATCACTTTATTTTCAGCATTTTTAGGAAGTCCTACTTTATTGGAAAATTTATTCCTGCATTACTGAAACCAAGACCAGTAAGATTAAAGCTCTTTATATATATATATGTTAATGTTTGAAAAATCGTTTTATTGAAAAAAAATTGAATAAAAGTTTTAATGATCAAGTTTGAATTTTTATGCCTCACCTACAATAGTAGAGGGGCATTATGTTTTTGGTCTGTGCATCCATCCATTTTTTTTTTCATACGTCAGTCCATTAATTTGTTCGTCTGTCTGGTCTGTCCCGATTCAGGTTTAATTTTTGGTCAAGGTAGTTTTTGATGAAGTTGAAGTCCAATCGACTTGAAACTTAGTACACGTGTTCCCTATGATATGATCTTTCTAATTTTAATGCCAAATTAGAGTAAATACCCCAATGTCATGTTCCACTGAACAGAGAAAATGAAAGTGCGAGTGGGGCATTTGTGTACTGGGGACACATTCTTGTTTTTAGCTCACTGGCCCACACAGGTCCAAGTGAGCTTTTCTCATCACTTAGTTTACTTTTACAAAATTCTTCTCCTCTGAAACTACTGGGCCAAAGGAGTAGGGGCTTTAATGGCCTAAAATGGCCCCATATTTACAAGATAATAAAAATTCTAACAGAGCAGATTTTTCTCCATTAATTATTAGAATATGAGTCAATGATTTAAAAAAGATGTTTCTATTTAACAAAAAAAGGTTCAATGACGTCACAAGGGTAGGTGCAAATGACGTCATAATTGGGAAAATAAGCAAAAATACAGAAAATTTGATGGTTTTTCAAAATTTTGACCACCGCACCATGCTTGCACCAATTAGAAATTTTAACATTTTGACAAGTTCATACGTATCAAACTTCGGATAAAAAATATTTTTGGTGCAAGATTGGTGCGATAGTTTATTTTATATTTTTCATAGCCCAGCGGAGCAATAAAAAGCTGAAATTTGCCGTCCAAATTTGCTGTTTTCATCTGACAAAGTTTAGTTTATACATTATTATGCCTATAGAAACTTATTTTTTTGTTTATAAATGCAAAGTGTATTCCTAATCTTATTTCCGTAAGTATATCTAGCTAAATTTCTTTAAAAAATCCGAAAGCAATGAACTTCATGTGCAAGGGAGTCAATAACAACTTTGAGGACATTTTTTTTTAATTATGAAATTTTAAATAGACCTTCAATATAACTAAATCTGTACATTTCTGATGTTTTTGCTAATTATCAATTCAAAATCTGTTGTTTGAATGGGTCAATCTTCTCTCTCTGGTATTAGGGTCGGATCCATGATTTATGTTACGAAAAGGGGGTGGGTGGGGCGAATTTAAAAGATTATTTTGCTTAAATTTCCATATTTGGCGAGAAACACGAGATTAATTTTGAAAATGAAACTCTGTATTTATGTATGCCGACATACGACAAAACTATTTTTATGTCTACCTGTGCGAATTTCAAACGCGCTATTTTACACCAGTAATGAAAACCTTCTATCATTTATGGGTAGACTTTACATAGATAAATTCAGCATATTTGACGTGAAACTGTACTTATGTATCCCGTCATACTTTAAAGCACACCATTATTTTATCTATTATTATTACTTTTACTGTTAAGTCTGTTTTTGTTATATAAACTTTACGTAAGTCTTCATTTGTGTATGCCGTCATACGACAAAATTATTTTTATGTCTACCTGTGCGAATTTCATACGCGCATTTTTAAACCAGTAATGAAACCTTCTATCATTATGGGTAGACTTTACATAGATAAATTCAGCCGTATAAGAAAAGCAAAATGAGAATGTTAAATTAATGTATGCTTTTTTGTGCTTCTTTGTTACATTTGTTGTTTATGTAGAGATATTAAGATGATAACACAATATTGACTGTTGTACCCCTATTTTTGACATTTTTACTCTTTGAGTATGTTTGTTTTGTTCATGCATCGTTGACAATTTAATGGAATTTGATGCGACTGTCATATAAGTGAGAGGTTTAGCTAGCTATAAAACCAGGTTCAATCCACCATTTTCTACATTAGAAAATGCCTGTACCAAGTCAGGAATATGACAGTTGTTACCCATTCGTTTGATGTGTTTGGACTTTTGATTTTGCCTTTTGATTTTTGATTTTCCTTTTTGAATTTTCCTCGGAGTTCGGTATTTTTGTGTTTTTACTTTCTACCTATATTCCAATTGGATATTTCTTTGTGGGTAACCTGCATAGAGAACAAGTTCTATAAAATTTGATGGTAGAAAACAGAAACGGCATAAAGAAGACTATCCATATATCCATATATACATGTACATATAAATAAGTACATCTGAGCCAGTGACAACTCTACAACAGATTTATCCATCAGATCACCATCAATGATGGTGATACATGGCTGTGTACAAAAGTAACATTATGTATATTATACAACTCGTCTAAACATCAACCCAACAATGTAAGATCTGTAAATTTGCTTTCGCAAATGTATATATATATGGATAATTTACCTTTCCATGCATAGAAACAAGAGCCTGAAGTCTGTAAGCATACTACATGTCTGTTACCTTTTTAAAGGTTATGTTTTGAATAGTTTTATAATCATGCATAAAAATAAAGTGTAAATTTTAAAATGTGACCCGGTTTTGTTTTTAAGCCCCATTTGTGGGCATTATGTTTTCTTATTCTGTTCGTCCGTGAGTATGTTCGTCCAATTGTCCTTGTGTCTCGTTTCAGGTTTAAGTTTTCGGTCAAGGTAGTTGAATCTGACATCAGACTCAGACTTTTTTTGAAGTAAATTTTATTGTGTGTATTGTTGTGTGTTTGATTTTTTTCTACTTTGGCTAGAGGTAAAGGGAGAGGGGGTTTGAGATCTCAAAATAACATGTTTAAGCCTGCCGATTTTATGGGCCTGTCCCAATATAGGATTTCCTGGCCATTGTTAGTCTTGCAATTTGGGCATCCATGTACTAAAGACACTTTCTTGTTTTCAATAATTTTGACGAATATATAATGAATATTGTCATGATGATCAAGTCATATGACACTAAGATTAGAGAAGGCGAAAAGTAAACTAGTCACATTCATAAGAACTACAATAAAACAAATAATGTATATCATGTATATATATATATAATGAATATAGAAAAATTTTAAGAATACAGATTTATTCGATATGGTAGCATGTTCCAGTTTTGTAATGCTATAGAATGATACAGTTATAAATATAGATGAAATAGATAATAAAAATAAGATGAATTTCGAAAAGTCAACCCTAACGATCCTCTACATATGTCTAGGGGTTGGGGTGTACTTCAATACTTAAATGATAAGGGGTGCCGTTGTTTTGTCACCTCACCCAGTTTTACATTTTAAAAATATATACCTCTTCATAAATTGTGTAGGAAAAAAAGTTACCTTTTCCCATATTGATTTGGTTTCATGTGGTTTTATGTAAAAGAGTAATATGTAAGTGTCAAAAATAAATTGGTTGATAAAGACACAGCGGGAACACCAAACAAGTTGACAGTCTAAGAAGTTGTGGGATCTTTATTGTCTTTATCATATATATCTGATAGTTTTCTTAACTTTTCACTTACTCAAGCTTAAAAAGGTGTAAATAGAAGTGCCCTTTTCAACCCCAACCCCTTCCTGAAACATAACTACTAATGGAAATACACTGACTTTTGAAAACACCCTTTAATGCATGTGTCTGTATCTATTCATTTAAGATTTCTTAGCGATAAATGTGTCTTGTCTTTATATTATTCTTCTTGTCGCTGATAAGTGAGACCCCGCCCAGCATCAGATGCACAATCTGTATATATCAGCAATACCCGGTGTTTTATTTTGTTTGTTGATGTTTCAATATTGCTTTCCCCCTTAATATTTACCTTGGAGTTTGTTTCTTTTTACAATTTGCATCTTAAATTGCCTTTCTATTGCAATATATTTAAAATTAAATCTTGTAAAATAGAAAACAAATTACGGTTGCCATGGGCACAGATGTGTTGCTAGGGAGAAACAACAGTGAATTTGGCAAAAATGTGCAATTAATTATGTAATATTTAAATAGTGTACAAGTGTAAAGTTCACTATGTACATGCCAAACAGGTTCAATTTCAAATATAGATATATTTAAGCTGTATAATAATCATATTTGATGACTTTAACTCCGCCATTATAGTGGTTGCTAGGCAACAGAATAAACGAGCTAGACCCAAAATTCAATTATTTTCAGAAGGTCTATAGACTAACAACATGACAAATTAAAAGAAATTTGGGGGTGGGGCCAAAAATGGCCCTTATAGCCCCTAGTCCTTTTGACCAAACTTGGCCACAATCACCATTGTGGTATCTAGTTTAAAAATGTGTCTGATGACCCAGCCAACCAACCAAGATAGCCACCATGGCTAAAAATAGAACATAGGGGTAAAATGTAGATTTTGGCTTATAAGTCTGAAACCAAAGCATTTAGAGCAAATCTGGTAAAATTGTTTATCAAGTCAATATCTTTTTGCCCTGAAATTTTCAGATGAATTGGACAACCAGTTGTTGGGTTGCTGCCCCCAATTGAAATTTTGCCGTTTTAGGTTATTATCTTAAAACTATTATAGATAGAGATAAACTGTAAACAGCAATAATGTTCAGCAAAGAAAGATCTACAAATAAGTCAACATGACCAAAATGGTGAGTTGACCCCTAAAGGAGTTATTGCCCTTTATAGACAATTTTTAACAATTTTCATTAATTTCGTAAATTTTTGCAAATTTTTACAAAATAAGTTTCTCTGTTTCTAATGGGCAAAGTTCATTAAGGCCATAGTTATTATATTTTTAGTTTTACGAAATTTTTTGACAAAACCAATGGGTAGGAGGACGAAAAAAAAAAAAAAAACTGCTGCTGCTGATTTTTTTTTTAATACCAACCGTCAATATCAAAATTATTTTTTTTTATTTCACCAGGAGATTTTCTACTAGTGTAACAACTATTTTTTCTTTTCTTGACAAGGTTTAAATTGAAAATCAATGTGCAACAACTTACTAAATCACCAAGAGCATAAATTTAGATTCTTTCATGCAGTTATGAACTAAATTTTTTTTTTTTTTTCATTAAAAACACTGGGTCGGAGGAGAAAAAATAATAAAAATCCATCTTTTTCAATTTTATTTTTTTTCCTATTTGGCAAGAATTAGGGTAGGAGGGTTCGTAAAACTAAAAATAAAAAAACTACGGCCTATAGTTAGAGATAATTGTAAGTAGTAAGAACTTTCAGTAAAGTTAGAACTTCAAACACATCACCATTACCAAAACACAATTTTGTCATGAATCCATCTGTGTCCGCTGTTTAAAATGCACATAGACCAAGGTGAGCGACACAGGCTATTAAGAGACTAGTTTATACTTTGTGGCCAATGTACATCAAACTTGACATGAATGAAACACAGTAAGTTGTCAACTAATTATCCTCAACTTTATGATTCATGAGCACAACATGGTAAACAAGAGGCTTAACATTTATTTGTGTCTTCTTGGCATTTTTCAATATCACAATAACCACAACTCCTGAAAGTGAAAGTGAAAATCGTCATTATTGAACTTGACCGCTATTTGTTAACAGTAACAATATATTGAAATTTGAAAAGCTTTGGCTGAGCGGTTCATGAGTAAATGCGTAAACACTTTTTGACAGTCGCCAACCTTATATCCACAAATTCTTCGGGAAATCCTGTTTAAAATGTGGAATGTTTAAATGTTTTACATACTTTCACACATTTATAATAATAATAATGACTTTCTGTGATTTTTTTTTTAGCTACCAGATATTCCAGATGCCAGGATGATTTTTATAGAAGCTCTCAGGAAGTATGTATACAGCTTGAAAAATTCTTAATTTGATTTGTTTTCAACAAATCAATTTGCTATATATTTTTAATCAGTAAAGCTTATTTTATCAGATATAGAGGTTATCAAAAAGTTTTAGGGGTCTCTAAAGTAAATTGTGAAGTAATGTTGGAATGTATGTGTTTGAAAATAAACCCAATGTTTATTTATTTCAGTGCCCAAGAGACATTTAAAAGAATTTACTGTAAATTTAATCAATAGAATATGATAATGGGATTTTTTTCAATGTATTAAATGTGTAGGATGATAGAGTTATGGAGTATTTATACTTTGCACACTCAGTTCAATAGAAAAAATATCAAAACTCAACAGAAACTATGAAATGTTATGATATTGCTTATTAAAGATTAAAACTTAAGACACACTAAAATTAAACATTTTTTTAAGCAATTTTTTTTTTTAGAAAACTGAATCTACTTTATAAAACAATATATTTGTAGATAATTCATATTAAAAAATATCCCTTATAACTCACTAAAATACTGACTAACGCACATATGCAAGCAAAAAAAAACTTAAAAAGAGTGAAAGCAAACAATTTATATGAACAATAGTCAAACTGATTTATAAGGTTGTTTGTCATTGTAATGCTCAAACAATTTACTGTCTTGTTGTACATTTTGTTTGCAATATTCTATTGAGTTGCATCATTGGTATAGGTTCCTCAACGATAACTTATTTTTCTTTTTTACAAAGAGTAGAGAAAATTCCACCAAATATGTACAAGACCTACGAAATTGATTGTAAGAAGGAAGCAGCAAACTTGTTACAAGGTATAGAGTATTATATATTTTTCAAGATTTTTTCATATTCTTTGTTGGTATCTTATCATATCTTCTTAAATTGCATATATCATTAGATGTTTAGTTAACTAGTTTATTGCAATAGGGATTAAATGCACAGTATTTAAAATGCCAATATTTATAGATTATTGTTGATTATCAAAACGAGATTGATTTTCTTGCTTGAAACAATGTCTGTTTGTCTGTGTCTTGAAAATATTGATTTTATATTTGGTGTATTGTTAAAGTTACATTTGTTTCGATCTGATGATTTTGTGCAGAGTTAAGCTCCATGGACTTAAAAAAATCACTCAATTAATCAGTTTTTCACACTTTTTATGCCCCACCTACAATAGTAGAGGGCAATTATGTTTTCTGGTCTGTCTTCATCTGTTCGTCCGTCCATCTGTCCCCCTTCAGGTCAAGGTAGTTTTTGATCAAGTTGAAGTCACATGAACTTGAAACTTAGTACACATGTTCCCTATAATATGATCTTTCTAATTTCAATGCCAAATTAATGAATTGACCCCAATTTCATGGTCCACTGAACAAAGAAAATGATAGTCCGATGTTCAGGTTAAAGTTTTGGTTAGAGTTTTTGGTCAAGGTAGTTTTTGATCAAGTTGAAGTCACATCAACTTGAAACTTAGTACACATGTTCCCTATGATATGATCTTTCTAATTTTAATTCCAAATTAAAGTTTTGCACCCAATATCATGGTCCACTGAACAGGGAAAATGATAGTACAAGTGGGGCATCCATGTACTATGGACACATTCTTGTTTCCCGATGTTTAAAGATACTGTCTTGATAATTGCTATATAGTTTACACCATGATAAGTTCTAGAACAGGTTAGCATTTTGTTCTAGTGCAATGAATTTTTAAATGGTATGAGACTATGTATTACCATGCAACACTCTTTTGTTATTTATAGGTAAATGTTTTATATCCTGTATTGGCAAACAGATATTGTTCCAAGATTTCTATGGTAAAATGGAAACAAAAATAAATGTTATCCATCTTTACATCAGGCATTTTTAAATATAATTCTAGAATACATTTTATTGAATATTCTGCATAGGTGTTTTTATGGAGATAGATGATGATGAAGATGATGATGTTGAAATGACAATGACAACAATGGAACAGTTTGATCACAGGTTAAATCAGATGATGGATAAAATCATCAATAAACAATGGCAGAAACATTGTAAGTTACATTGTAAAGCAAGGGAAGTAACTTTTTGTATCGTATATTTATTTCTAAATTATTTCTTGAAGGTTTACTTATATTACAATTTTGAACTTTTAATAGAAATAATTATTTTCAGCTCTTTTGATAGGGAGTTGTCTCTTTGACATATTCCTCATTTCCATTCTCAAATTTATTTATTTCAGTGCCAGAAATGATATCTGTACTTAAAGAAAAGATTAATGTACTTCTTACCAATCACGAGGAATCAATTTGTACCAAAAATTTACTGCAAATAAACATGAACACTAAAATAAACCAACTTCAGTTTAAGGTGAGTAAAAATCAGATCAACCTAGATAAAGAAAAGAATGTTGTGCATTTTTTTTTTATCTATATTGAAGAAAATTTGAGACGAGTTTGGTGCTGAAAAAAAATATATCCATTGTTTTCCATTCACAAATTATTGTTTTATTTTTGGGTTCAAAATGCATGCAATAATACAGAAGTTATCTTATAGCAAGATGATTATTTTTATAATTATTAGTAATGATTGCCACGAATTGACTTGACTCTAAATGAAGTAGATTTAATAAATTGGTATTGAAACCTGTTCCTATACTATTTCATCAAAGTTCCAAATTTAATTCTGTGTTTTACAGGCCAAAATTTGGCAGCAAAAGATATGTATTTCAGTGACACTTATTACATCTGTCTTATATAAGTTTTTTTTAGATGCATCAAGCAAAATTATTTATTCATATATAAGAGAAGAAAATGTGGTTTAATTGCCAATGAGACAACTCTTTCCAAGAGACAACTAAAGTCCATTTCAGATTTTGAAGTCACAAGACTTTAAAAATTATGAAGTGACATTAGCAGTACTTTAATATTTAAATATAAATGTTCAGAAATACTAAACTGTTTTTGTTTATAGATTTTTTTCACCCTCTTTATAGATAGTAAATGGTTTACTTAACCTGTTCTGTAAAGTTAGTGAAGCCTGTCTGGTTCTGGATCAGCCAGACCTGTCCTGGGCAGTACAGTTAGTGGATATGTTGGGAGAATTTACAACTCTTCATCACACTTTGTTTGTAGTTATTACCAGACTGGTAACATATCAGGTATATTATATAGAAATATTTTGGCAATTTTCATGTTCATTGCAGAAATTCAACTTTAATAGGTTTAGAAAACATATCAGTGTTGCACTGTCAGTAACCTCAGTCATCTAAAATCCAAAATAAAAAACTAAGGTAGAAAGAAATTCTTAAAGGAGCAAATGCTGGATTTTTTTTGGGATTTGAAGTAATGACACTGAGCCAATTTTTTGTTGAAAACTTTTCAATAGCTCTGACTTATTTCCACCTTTGTTATATAAAATAAGAATCTTCTTTCAGATCAATGAAATGGAATCTCATCACATAGCTGGCCTATCAACACTGCTGACCTTCATGGCAATGAAAAGCCAAATCTTTGGTTTGGTAGAATTTTCACCTTGTACAAGCATTTACTGCAAAGAAAAACAGTATTTTACCCAAAAATTATGGACCTGTCTTCCTCTTCAGACAGCACAGCAGATGATATTTTGTCTAAGGTACAAACACATAAATCATACAATTTCAGTAAACTATCATAAATGTATTGTTTTATTTCATTTAACACAGATGAACCATATTTTGTCACATTATAATTAGATTACCTTAATCTACATACTATGCATGACTAACTGATTAGATTTGAAAGTCCAAATTGAAGCAGGCACATGCTATTGAGGTTTAAATTTTGTGTTAGTAGATAAGTCATGGCCTTTGACTTGTATCTATCTGAAATTGTTTCACTTTGGTGTTCTACCAGTTGCCACTTTCTGGTAATTAACAATAAAGGACCATGAAAACATATATTTACTTCTATATAGAACTAGAATGTTCCAGAAATGAACAATATAATGGCATTTAAGAATGGAATTTAAAGAGGGCATGATCTTGGATGGAAAGGAAGGTCCTTATAAAAAATTGTTTGACGTGCATACATTTTATGCCTGAAAAATGTAATGTGAATAATCAAAGACATAGAGTTATAATAATTCTTCCACAAATGATTCCATATACATTATTGTCTAGATCTAGATGAAAATAAAACACTTACACATACATGTATAAGCAAATTATTCTGGTAAAAAAACCCAAAGAGGAATAACTTGTACAGATAAGTAGTTACATGTATAAGGCAATTCATCAAGAAAAATTAGATAGATATTACATGTACCTCTATTGAAAAATTTTTACATATTTAAAGCAAATACCTCCTATATATTTCTTAACTATAAATACCCCTATGAATGAAACCTTTGATTATTGTGTCAATAGTGATCATCTATAATTATTATCCGATATTAGTTATATTTTATATTTTTTGTAGGTTAGTGTCATCTTATTTATTCTGTGTATTTAATGTTGTGGATAACTCATGTCTATTAGAGGAAGATTACAACAGAATATTCCCACATATTCTAATCCAAAAGGTTTGTAGTAATATTTAAACTTTAGTTTAAAGATATTAAGCAATGATCAATGATGTTTTTAAAAAAGATTGTTTGTATTGTACTATACTGTTTTGTTTTTATGAGTTATAGCCTGTGTATAATCATTTTAGACTTATTTTTTGCATCAAAAGAACCTCTTTAAGCCTTGTTTATTAGTCTCTCACTTTAAGAGAATAGCAATTACATTGTTTGTTTTTCAAACAAAATTATCATCACAATTTTCCAGTACTACTGAACTAAATGACATCACATTTGGTCAGTAGCTTGGCTGCGATGAGTTGCAAGTTTTGAGTGCTTTTCAGATCTGTAAAACACCATCATCTTGTTTTACAATAATTTAATTGAACTATTCTTACCATGACAATGCATACATTCTTATTATGTTTTTCTTTCAGTTTATGTTTCTTTGTGAAAGATTGATACCAGAATTAAAGCAAAGACCACTACAGCAGACGACATCTGGTGAATTACTGACAGCATTGTACATTTATAAATCTAAACAATTTAAAGAGATTAAACACAACATGCAGGTGTGTTATTATAGTAAAGACAATGTTTTAATTATGATGTGTTTAACAAAAGGTGAGGGGAGAAATTTTATTTTGACATTGTCTTGTCTTTTAGTTTAAAAGCAGTCATATTTATGGTGCATAACAAATCAGTAATCTTGTCAATATGAAAACCTGAATTGAACCCACCAATTGTCAAAACGGGCTCTCATAGCGCACTGGATCATATAGGTCTAACTGTAGTTGTTCACCTTGATTTCAATTGGTTTGAACATAAAGATACATAAGAATATATATATCATTCAAGGATGTGTGCTGCTGAATTTTAAAATAATTATAAAGAAAAATTGTTCAATAGAAAATGTATAAAATATCAAAACTACCAAAAAAATATATGTATATATGTGCTTGTTTTTGCTGTAGGACCAAAAAAATTTGTAACCATGTGAAAAATATGCCTGGGTTAGTATGGCAATAATAAGAACTTGCACTCTGATATCTAATACATAAGCTAATGTCTTCAGGACTGATAGGTCTTTAAATTGCAACCTTGTCAGTAACATAGGAGTGATGTTTTGCTTACAAAAGAAAATTCCTAACATTAAGGAAGAGTAAAACCTAAATGAAAACCTCTAAATAAAATTGAAAATGGGAATGGTGAATGTGTCAGAGAGACAACAAGCTGACAAAATATAACAAAGGCCACCAATAGGTCTTCAACACAGAGAGAGTCTACCTCTGACAGAAATCAGATGAAATGTCACTATGATATTAATCCACAAAGCCGCATATTCTTCCTTTTTCCACAGGCTTGTGACAAAACAATTTATGATTATTTGATATCTTACATTAATATATTACTATATACTGTATATAAGCTAGCTGTGCTAACTTTTTATGTTTATTTAATATTTTTAAAATATCTACTTAAAGCTTACTTTTGAAGTCTGGTTGAAAATGGAGTTGGCAGTTTGTCCTAACCAAGATATGTTATCAGATTTTGAAAGGTAAGTTAATCTGTACAGTATTTAAGTGGTTATGGATTTCTTTCATGACTGGGATAGTACTGCAAAAGACCTAACCACAGCACATAAGGAAAAACAAAACAAAAAATTCTATAGCAATCACATTACCGTAAAATGCTTATACTTTGTTTTTTGTCGAGCCTTCGACTTTAGTCGAAAAAGCGAGACTAAGCGATCCTACTTTCCGTCGTCGTCGTCGGCGTCCACAAATATTCACTCTGTGGTTAAAGTTTTTGAAATTTTAATAACTTTCTTAAACTTTACTGGATTTCTACCAAACTTGGACAGAAGCTTGTTTATGATCATAAGATAGTATCCAGAAGTAAATTTTGTAAAAATAAAATTCCACTTTTTCCGTATTTTACTTATAATTGGACTTAGTTTTTTCTGCTGGGAAACATAACATTCACTCTGTGGTTAAAGTTTTTAGAATTTTAATAACTTTGTTAAACTTACCTGGGTTTGTACCAAACTCGAACAGAAACCTGTTTATGATCATAAGATAGTATCCAGAAGTATATTTTGTAAAAATAAAATTCCATTTTTTCCGTATTTTACTTATAAATGGACTTAGTTTTTTTCTGCGGGGAAACATAACATTCACTCTGTGTTAAAGTTTTCAGAATTTTAATAACTTTCTTAAACTATCCTGGGTTTGTACCAAACTTGGACAGAAGCTTGTTTATGATCATAAGATAGTATCCAGAAGTAAATTTTGTAAAAAAAATTAATCCATTTTTTCCATATTTTACTTTTAAATGGACTTAGTTTTTCTGTGGTGAAACATTACATTCACTCTGTGGTTAAAGTTTTTAAAATTTAATTAGCTTTCTTAAAATATCCTGGGTTTGTACCAAACTTTGATAGAAGCTTATTTATGATCATAAGATAGTATCCAGAAGTAAATTTTGTAAAAAGATAACTCCATTTTTTCTATATTTTACTTTTAAATGGACTTAGATTTTCTTCCAGTTAACATTACATACAGTCTGCAGTTAAAGTTTTCAAAATATTTAATAGATTCATTAACTATCCTAGATTTTTACAAAACTTGGACAGAAGCTTCTTACAATCAAAAGATAGTATCAAGAGGAATATTTTTATAGATTTTTTTCCTCATTTTTGTTGAGCCTGGGATTTACAGCAAAAGTAGGTGAGACACTGGGTTCCGCGGAACCCTTACAAATTTTATTGTTTTTCTTTTGAAAATCATTTCAAATGGCTCTTCACCAGGAAGGCAAAATGTGTCCTAAATATCTGTTCATCAATTACTTTGTAGTCCCTATGGGAAAAGCCAAAGAAGACTTAAGGTTTACATTCTGTCTGTCTGTTTGTCAAATCAGTTTTTCACATGCTTGAAGGTATTAATTTGATATTTGATCAATTGGTTCATCATGACCAATTACAGATAAAAAAAAAAATTGAGTTTTGAACCTGTCGGTTGACATTCAGCATAGTGAGGAATCAGTTTTCCACACTTTTTTCGCCATGCTTGACAATATTGATTTAGTTTTTGGTATATAGTTAAACCTTGACTAGTTACAGATCAAGTTTGAATTTTGTTTGGTTCAAAACATTTTGTTTCAGAGTTATGGTTTATGCACAAAAAAAGTTTTCAGGACTTTTTTGTTAATTATTTCCAGTACAATGAATTTTTCATCTATAAGGGATTATTCTTGCCATACCACCAGGTGTCGAATTTAAGCTTTTTAGAGTACTGGCCAGCCGGACCAGTGAACTTAAAATCTTCTGGTCTGGCTCAAAATTTACTGGTCCTGCAAAAATGACATTAATTTGATGACCACTAAAAGATATTTTCTTCAGCTGCTTTCATCTTCTTTATTCCAGTAGAATTTTGTGCTGTTCTGTTTGTTCATGAGCAATTACAAAATCTTACTTAAAATTTGAAGATCCCGTTACAAAAATACATTGCTCATCTAGGTATGTCACTGCAAATTGTTCGCATGTTTTACAATGCATTCATTACATTACAATCAACTTTATTTTTCCCAGGATATTTTATATTTACTTTTCCTTTTGTTGGTTTGAAAAGTTTTCCTTTTGAATGTGGCTTTATTAATTCATTTGTGTTGGCTGGCGTTTTAACTCTATCACATTTTGTGTTGTTGTGTAGTTCGCTCACCTAGCTGAGATATTAATTAAATACTTTTAAAATAGTACCCCCAGTACCCTAAAAATAATTTCTCATGTTTATTTTTTTGTAAACAAACCAAGATAGAGATGCATTCAGTGATTTTAACGAAAATGTCTACTGGTTCGCCGGACCACCAGCTGACAAAATCTACTGGTCCGACACAAATTCTACTGGTCTCGGACCCCTAGACTAGTGCCAATTTCGACCCCTGCATACAACACTTTTAAACATGCTTGTTATTTTTTATTCAGACAGGAATATCTAAATGACTGTATACACAAACATTACATGGTAACAACAAAAGAAGATGGTGGCTGTAACTATGACTACAGATATACCTGTTCCATCATGCTGGAGTCTGTAATCCATTCAGATATGAGGTAAAACTTGCACAGACAAACTTTTTGTCCTTAAGAAGCTGCTTTATATCAAATTATCTGAAATATTGGCTGTAACTATGACTACAGATATACCTGTTCCATCATGCTGGAGTCTGTAATCCATTCAGATATGAGGTAAAACTTGCACAGACAAACTTTTTGTCCTAAAGAAGCTGCTTTACATCAAATTATCTGAAATATTGGTTTATGGGTTTATCATTCTTTGTCCAAAGACACCCCACATAAAAAACTTTGACCAACATCACAGCTCAATTGAATTAGATCATGATGATATTTTCAGTTTTGTGAGTTATGATTCTTATGTTCTTTACAAGAATCTTTTTTTAAACAAAATATGAAATATATAAATCACACTTTTGAGTTCACTCTTCTTGCTTTGGGGTGTTTAATTAAGACATATGACTACAGACAACAGTTGATTGCAGACTAGTTGGTTGTGTCTTAAAGTAATTTTACTGTCTAAATGAAATATATGAGTAAAAATTGAAAATGTGTCTCAAGGCGAATTAAACAGCAATGAATTTAAGCAAGATTATATAGAAGTCTCTGTTTGACTGTTAAAATCATATGAAATGAGTGACCGTTAAAAAACAATGTTATTCCAATTCTTGAACCATTTCATACAAACATCATAAACTTCGTCTTCTGTGCATGATTTTATCATTTTTTTTGCATTAACTTCAGATAATCACCTTTTTTAGCTCACCTGGCCCGAAGGGCCAAGTGAGCTTTTCCCATCACTTTGCGTCCGGCGTCCGTCGTCGTTGTTAACTTTTACAAAAATCTTCTCCTCTGAAACTACTGGGCCAAATTGAACCAAACTTAGCCACAATCATCATTGGGGTATCTAGTTTAAAAAATGTGTGGCGTGACCTGGTCAACCAACCAAGATGGCCGCCACGGCTAAAAATAGAACATAGGGGTAAAATGCAGTTTTTGGCTTATAACTCAAAAACCAAAGCATTTAGAGGAAATCTGACAAGGGGTAAAATTGTTGATCAGGTCAAGATCTATCTGCCCTGAAATTTTCAGATAAATCAGTCAACCCGTTGTTTGGTTGCTGCCCCTGAATTGGTAATTTTGTGGAATTTTTGCTGTTTTTGGTTATTATCTTGAATATTATTATATATAGAGATAAACTGTAAACAGCAATAATGTTAAGCAAAGTAGGATTTACAAATAAGTCAACATGACCGAAATGGTCAGTTGACCCCTTTAGGAGTTATTGCCCTTTATAGTCAATTTTTAACCATTTTTCGTAAATCTTAGTTATCTTTTACAAAAATCTTCTCCTCTGAAACTACTAAGCCAAATTTAACCAAACTTGGACACTATCATCATTGGGGTATCTTGTTTAAAAAATGTGTGGCGTGACCCGGTCAACCAACAAAGATGGCCGCCACGGCTAAAAATAGAACATAGGGGTAAAATGCAGTTTTTGGCTTATAACTCAAAAACCAAAGCATTTAGAGGAAATCTGACAAGGGGTAAAAATGTTTATCAGGTCAAGATCTATCTGTCCTGAAATTTTCAGATGAATCAATCAACCCGTTGTTGGGTTGCTGCCCCTGAATTGATAATTTTGTGGAAATTTTGCTGTTTTTGGTTATTATCTTGAATATTATTATAGATAGAGATAAACTGTAAACAGCAATAATGTTAAGCAAAGTAGGATTTACAAATAAATCAACATGACCGAAATGGTCAGTTGACCCCTTTAGGAGTTATTGCCCTTTATAGTCAATTTTTAACCATTTTTCGTAAATCTTAGTTATCTTTTACAAAAATCTTCTCCTCTGAAACTACTAGGCCAAATTAATCCAAACTTGACAACAATCATCTTTGGGGTATCTTGTTTTAAAAATGTGTCCAGTGACCCGACCATCAAATCAAGATGGCCACCACAGCTAAAATAGAACATAGGGGTAAAAGGCAGTTTTTGGCTTATACCTCAAAAACCAAAGCATTTAGAGCAAATCTGACAGGTAGTAAAACTGTTTGTCAGATCATGATCTATCTGCCCTTTAATTTTCAGATGAATCTGACAACCCATTGTTGGGTTGCTGCCCCTGAATTGGTAATTTTAGGGAAATTTTGCTGTTTTTGGTTATTATCTTGAATATTATTATAGATACAGATAAACTGTAAACAGCAATTATGTTCAGCAAAGTAAGATTTACAAATAAGTCAACATGACCGAAATGGTCAATTGAGCCCCTAAGGAGTTATTGTCCTTTATAGTCAATTTTTAACAATTTTCATAAAATTTGTAAATTTTTATTAACATTTTCCACTGAAACTACTGGGCCAAGTTCATTATAGATAGAGATAAATGTAAGCAGCAAGACTGTTTAGTAAAGTTAGATTTACAAACACATCACCATCACCAAAACACAATTTTGTCATGAATCCATCTGCTTCCTTTGTTTGATATTCACATAGACCAAGGTGAGCGACACAGGCTCTTTGGAGCCTCTAGTTTTTCAATCAGTCAGTGTTGTTGTGAAAATATGGCAGGTAATTAAAGCTCATGTTTCAAAGCAGAAGTTTAATGATTGTCACCTGTTTGTCAACAATCAATAAAATACCATGGATATTGAGCAAGTGTTTAACATGTACAATCAGATAATAGTTTATTTTAAGGACATCCATGCGTATTGGGATCACCAGATTTTTACGTAATGGGTCACACTGAGGTCACTTTGCATACAGAAAATATGTCAGGGAATTGCTTCCTGGAAGCAAGCATTAAAGTAAAGTAAACTTCTTCTTAATATGAACAAATTAAAGAAGTATCTTCAGAAAAAAAGTATATGTACATAGGTTTTATAATGAAAACTATCCAAGTAATAAAAAACATATGCATTATTTTCTTTTAATTAGTTTTCTTATGACTTTAAAGTTTTTATTTGTTTCAAAAGTTTTTATTTAAATTTATTTTCAGGTCCCACAATAACAATGACATGTACTGTCCTTTATGTTTAAAAAGATGTAAGATGACAAACAGTAAAGTGATCATTATACAGTATCTTCAGGTATTGACTAGTTTAGATTTATATTTATAAAGTGATGATCCAGAGATATGTTATGTATAAGGTTTAGTTCATTATATTCTTTTAGTTAACTAAACAATTGTGAGAAACAACCTCATGATTGATTTTGGTAGTGAACATTTACCATCCAAAAGTTATGCTGCTGGTTAGGGTATTTTGTGATCACAAGATATCCAAATTCAAATTATTTGTCTTCTTATGACTGCTGTGATTTGTCTCAATTAGTAAAAATTCATTTCATGCATTGTGTTTTGTAGGAATTAAGTTGGTTTTTACCATCATCTATATATTCAGCTGATGATAGTAGACCTTGGTTAATGTCTCACCTGCAATCATTATCTAAGAACTACAGTACTTCCTGGAGTTTAGAGGCTGTTATTAAAACATTTTTCAGGTAAATGCCTCAAATATGTATTAGCATAGCACATACCTGCCAACTTTTGAAAGTGCCCATGAGGGTTTTAGTGCCCGACAACAATTTCAAAGGTTACAATACTTTGCAACGACTATTATGCATTTGCTGTTTTGTGGTCTAGAAAAAGTGTCATATTTGTAAGATGAGCTTACATGCCTTTTTCTTAAGTTTATTTGTATGATTCTAGTTATTATATATCAGTAGAAAAGATGAACATGTGGCTGCAAAACCAGGAATTAATTTCATGTGTAAGGATATTAAATAACTGTTGACTTTTCCAATTTAAAATTATGCACAAAGAAGGACCTTTATCAAGTTGGGAACAACACCTAGGGGTAACCCCTGAATGTAAGCTAGGACATTAAAACCCTCTGTTTAAGTAAAAATGAGCACATATTCATATTATTTGAAGAAACTTTTCCCAAAGAACTATACATCTTATATCCCCATCTTATGATCTATCTGATATTATATGGTCAACACATGTCCAAGAATTTTGATATGTTCTTGTCCTTATATCTTCTTTATTTTTCAAAATAATTGGACCCTTCATTTAGAAAAGTTGTTCTAAATATAATGTCAGAATTTCCCATTTTTAAGTTTAAAAGTCTACCTTTAATGATTTTTCTATTTTATTTTTTACAAGAGTAAAATGACCCCTTGACTAAGGGAAGTCCCTCATTTCAGAGATTCCTCATGTTGGGCGTTTTGTTTTGTCCATGTGAAAAATAAAGAATAGTACATTGTACTTTAAATAATTTGGTAATTTAATTGAATACATAAATTTATAACATTTGTTACAGCAAGTGTAATATCAATAAATTAGTGAATAAACTGCTATTTATTATCTTTATGGTAGTACTGCATCATTGAAGTTTTTTTTTTTTTTTTAATTCTTATTCTGTGTTAAGAACCTCCTTGCAGGTGAAAAACCATTTGCCATGTTCACAATTTTAACAATCAGAGGAATACAACACAAGTTCAAAATCTAGGATGTTAAAATATTCTTGAGAGAAAACTTTTTTGATAGACTAATTAATTTAATCATGAGAAACATAGAATTTGATCGGCTGAACACAATTGTATTTAATTGGACACTGTTCAAAATCGGGAACAATCATATTTTTCATGTAGGTTATACAAAATCATGTTTTAGAGGGAATTTCACAATCATGATTGTGCAATAGTGATAAGAGGTCAAAATTGTGTAGTACACGCCTTTAACATGAACGTTGGCAGGTATGCATAGCATGCAACATGAAAAGTAGTCCTTATGACTTCTTATACGTTCAGGTATTTCACATCCAATTTTTTCACCTATGTATTCACCTCAGAAACTAACAAAACCTTTGAATAGACTTATTAAGAAGGGATATAATTACAATACTGTTGTTAAGTCATTAAAGATTGCATATTTTGGCGTTAATATTGAGTCACTGATAAGGTCTTTGCATGGGAACTAAACACATTTATTCTAAAAACAGTTGTTGGCATGAAACGGGTTATGTTCTTCTCATATATGTTATGATGGTATAATACTAAACCCCTAACGGGAAGGATTGTGCCTGATCTTCAAATGATGAAATCATAATCTTTCAGTCAGTTAAATTGAAGTCTGGAGCTGGCATGTCAGTTAACTGCTAGTAGTCTGTTGTTATTTATGTATTATTGTCATTTTGTTTATTTTCTTTGGTTACATCTTCTGACATCAAACTCGGACTTCTCTTGAACTGAATTTTAATGTGCGTGTTGTTATGCGTTTACTTTTCTACATTGGTTAGAGGTATAGGGGGAGGGTTGAGATCTCACAAACATGTTTGACCCCGCAGCATTTTTGCGCCTGTCCCAAGTCAGGAGCCTCTGGCCTTTGTTAGTCTTGTATTATTTTAATTTTAGTTTCTTGTGTACAATTTGGAAATTAGTATGACGTTCATTATCACTGAACTAGTATATATTTGTTTAGGGGCCAGCTGAAGGACGCCTCCAGGTGCGGGAATTTCTCGCTACATTGAAGACCTGTAGGTGACCTTCTGCTGTTGTTTTTTATTTGGTCGGGTTGTTGTCTCTTTGACACATTCCCCATTTCCATTCTCAATTTTACTTATTAAAGGGTATGAATTTGAAAAGTTTCAAAACTATTTTCTTAAAATGCAATTTTAGAGCAAAGGTAAATACATTTATTCCATTGTCCTTATCATGAAGTTGATTCATGGTTATGGTGACGCTTTCCAAACAAAACTAAAATTGTGGAAACTTCAAGTATGCAAGCTTGTTGATTGAATACCATTGCAAGATGGAAAGATCAATGCCTATTGAAGTTTTATGTCTATTGAGTATTTTAAACTTGTTAAGCTTATTAAAAGAACGTTTGTGTCTAAATAAAACTGGTAATGTCCTTTGTACTTATTTTTAATGGTGAGATCTTTTTCAAAGGAAAATGTAAGTTTGCATGTATTGCTTAAGTACACTTCAAGTAATACATTTCACACTAATCCTCAGTCTGTTGTTGTTGGGCAATGGATTTAATTAATAACTAAGATAAAAACCATTGATTAAAAAATAATATCCATATATCATTAATCGTGTACATTATGTATCAATTATGGTTACTAAACTGCCTAAAAAATATGTTAAAAAAAGTAATAAAAACATGTCAACTATATGTATGTTCTTCTTTAAAGGACAGTTTGTTGTCTTCCAAGACATCTTTTTTACTCTGACAGTATAACAGATCTGATGATTAATGAAGATTTAATTCTTTCAACAATAAATGGTGAAATGGTGAGTTTACTGTGGTGTCTTAGCTACATTATGCAGATTATGAAATCATAGTGAAATCATAGCAATAGATGAGTATTATTTTTATTTCCACTATGTGCTTTGTAGTGGCAGAAACCAATTTTACCTAATTCCATCACAAAGTAACTTATTTGCACTTGAATAAGACAAATGGGCTCCTCCATGTAAGTCACTAAACATATTTTTATGCCCCACCTACAATAGTAGAGGGGCATTATGTTTTCTGGTCTGTGCCTTCATTCGTTCGTTCGTCCGTTCCTTCGTCCCGCTCCAGGTTAAAGTTTTTGGTCAAGGTAGTTTTTGATGAAGTTGAAGACCTAACAACTTGAAACTTAGTACACATGTTCCATATGGTATGATCTTTTTAATTTTAATGCCAATTTAGATTTTCTACCCAATTTCACGGTCCATTGAACATGGAAAATGATAGTGCGAGTGGGGCATCCGTGTACTTAGGACACATTCTTGTTTGCACTCAAATATAAATTTATGCAAATTTTTTTTTAAATCTGTGACATAACCCATTTTCTGTACAGTGACCTTTAGCTATTGACAACACATTATATCAAGTTCTATACAACTCTGGGTTTACAAGGACAACTAAATATCTTGACAACAACATTTATTTTTTTAGAGAGAAGGTCTAGAAGATGGCTGTGTTTTTCCTAGTAATGTGTTTTCATATCTTGTGCAGGTATAAATTTTGTCTATGTTTTAGTTTACATAATTTACATGGATAAGAACACCATTATGAGTTATTACAAGCAACTCTGCGCCCATTATTGTCTGATCATGAGTTTAAAAAAGACTGGAAAATTCTAACCATTTCATATTTTCATTTTCTCATTGTAAAATATTGAAATAAACTATAATGAATGTTTTAAAGAACTGAGACCTTTACAATTTAAGATAGTTTGTCTAAATTTAGTATTAAACAACATTGTTTAAGTTGGTAAACTAAAAATGTAAGAAGAATATGGCAAGGAAAGTTGGGAATGATCTTTCTTAACACAATTTACCATTATATTTATGTATATAGTAGCAAAACTGACATTTATGTACTCCCGTTCCAATATGCATTTAAGTTAATAAAAAGCTGACAGACTAAATTTTATAGTTTGATTGTGTAATGTCTTTTTCAGGGCATGATCCAGGTTAAGCAGGCTATTGATATTGATAAAATATTTACTGCTTGTCCCATTATGTTGACATCTTTGTTGGTAAGTAATGCCAAACTAGAAACTATTTGTAAGCTTTCGTCATGTCTTAAAGAAAACGTGATAATGATTTTCGTGTATAAGATTGTCATCTTATGAACATTCAATAAGGGTTTCATAGCATTTATCACTAATTATAGAAAAAAACAAGAAAAATAGTTGAAATATATAGTTGAGGATATATGATGGTATGATAGCCAATGAGACAAGCAGGGGCGTAGCTAGGTATTCAGCCAACTGTAGGCACCGATCGGCAGGGGGTCTGGGGGCCGCTCAAGGCCCCCAGTAGGTCCAGGGCAAAGCCCTGTTAGGGGGTTCAGGGGGGCGAATTCCGCGAAGCCCCCCGACGGAAAACGGTTTTCAGCATTTTAGCTGCATAATTTTATGTACAAAATATTAAATTTACTGGTTATTTATTCATGATAATTATAATATAGATGGTGAAAATTTCGAAGAATTATGAATAAGTCACCATAACATCTGACTAGTGAATTAGATAATGCAGTACAATCGGAAATATGAAAGAAAAAAAATACAATATGCACTGCCCAGCGTATATCAGCGTATCATTTTACAGTGAGTACAACCTGTTTGGTATTTTCATATCTATTCCGTTCTGATTGATATATACGTATAACTTAATTAATAGTAAATATTGTGACGATCCTTCATTAAAAAAAAATAGGCACCCACGAAAACATTGCTATATAATAGAACTATCCTTATGGCTAGACAAAAAAACATCAATCTTTTTTTTATTTTTAAATCTTCAACCTGGCCACACAAACACATACACACAGTTCTGTTATGTTCATACTATCGTAACAAAATTCACTAAGAAATTCGTATTTCTTTATATCCTAAACTGTAAAATCCCTAATTGCTTAGGAACTTGGACAAACAAAAACATATTTACCGTTTAACTACTTACAATAAATACAACAGGGAACTAGGTCCTGTGATAGGTGTCGTACAGGACGAAGGTCTGGAAATTTGAAAATGCCATGCATTGTAAAATGAGGG
The DNA here is from genome assembly GCF_036588685.1 of Mytilus trossulus. Lineage (NCBI taxonomy): Eukaryota > Metazoa > Mollusca > Bivalvia > Mytilida > Mytilidae > Mytilus > Mytilus trossulus. The sequence goes on from NC_086378.1 coordinate 43,154,548, forward strand.
ATTATTAGATAGGAGCAGAAATTTTTCCTTTCAGTAGACCAACTAGGAACTACCCAAAGAGTGGCATTCTCTCTACAACTAGGCATCGGATGTAATGTCCCCATTCTGACCTGACGTGACTGCGTATTTATACATCCTGCACAGCCAAACGGGACAACCAACATTGGCAAGTCGGGGAAGGCAAAGTTGAAAGCTGGTTGAAAACTAACAACAACTAATTAAAATAAAAATAAAAAACTCATTTGTCACTAAGTTGAGGTTCATTCAAATTTTTGTTGATAGAAGTGAAATGATCTAAATCAACTAAAGTTCTAGTTTATAGATTCTATATAAGGTAAAATCATAATAACATTCATTTCTATCCAATATTTCATTCACTAAGAACGAGAGACTAGTGTGCACATGACATTCGATAACCAAAGTTTTGACAACTCACTGGAGTTCATTTACAGATAACGCTATTCATTATTTTTTCAAATAAAAAAAAAATATTTGTAAAAAATTATGTGTAGGCACGTGCCTATAGTGCCTAACGGCAGCTACGCCCCTGACAAGTATCCAAAAGAGTTCAAATGAAGTGGTTGTATGTATTTAGAGGCCTCTGTAGTCTTCAACTATGCAAAAAAAAAGCCATACCATTTAAAAGGCATAACATGAATAATGTGAAACAAGAAAACAAGAAAACAAACAGCCAGAAGAAAAGATGCATCTTTGTTGTTAAGAAAGTGATATATAATTTTGAAACAAATTATTGTGTTTTATTTCAATTTATAAAGCAATATTCAAGGACAGAAATGTATAAAAAAAAGTCCAGTTGGCATGATATCAATGTTTTTTTCTCTAAAATCCTTAAAGTTGATTGCTTTCTTTTTATACAATGGTGTATTTTGTAATAAAATGCTGGCATCTTTCTCCATTAATTAATTATACAGTAACACCTGTTCTTCCAGATTGTAAATAAATGAATGCACTAGATATCAAACAATTTGATTGTGTCTTTAAAACTTCTCATTTAGAGCCAACTTCAGTTTTCTATATATTGTCAGGTTTATCTTCTAAGTATCAAAAAGAAATCTTAGAAAAAATGTTCACAATGTTGTTTTATTTATAATTACACCTTATGTAAGAATCCGGGGTTATGATTGGTTGATAGCCAGTATATTTTTCACCAATTTACTGTTATCAAATGAATATCGTTCATTTTTAACGCCGCTGGGGTATTTGCTAAAAGGATATGCCTTTTTTACCCTCTCTGCTGTGGTATTTGCCAAAAAATACTCTATCCGACTGGACGCTTGTAAAATCACGATCATCAATGCGTTTAAGTACATTAACAGATATATCATGTTCTTGAGGGGTATTTGTGAAAAATACCAGTCTTGAGAATGAATTTCCTTTGCGAAATTTAACATTCTCTCGACTGGTATTTTTCGCAAATACCCCTCCTTAACATGATATATCTGTTCACGAAAACTGCACTAGATCCGAACAAATTAATAAATCTGTATTTCAGGTTTATCTTCCAACAACTAAATATCTGATAGCACAAGTAACTTTCAAGAACAGCAATCTGGTGTCTGTAATTGGCTGGTTAAAAAGGTAATTTTTGCTATATTTCCTCCTCATCTCTAATGTATTTCTTTTCATATTACCAACTTTTGACTGACTTTATGTTAATTTTTGCCAGGTTACCTACAACATCATGGTACTCTGTCAATCAGGAGCAGTCATATTGGTGTAATTTGAGGGGACATTTTACTATTTTCCAATGAGTTTGTCGTGTAAAGAAAACTTGACGCAGTATATTTTCCCAAAGAATTTTACAGATTAAAAGCTTGATTTTACTTCTTTATGTTGCTCTAACCTAACTTGGTACCAGGAGTTCGTAGGTAACCTGTTGAAAGAATAAAAACTTCGGATTCAACAGTTTATTGTTATATATTTAAAGGCCATTTCTCCACTTTTGATGATTGTATCAAGTTATTCTTATCCTTAATTATTTGCTTTATTGCAGAGCATTAGAAGGCCATTTCCCTAATTTTGATGACTGCCCTCCATGGATGTATGCAGCAGCTCTATTGTCACTTTGTATCAACAGGTATCTAATTGCTACACAGATTTTCTGTTAGCTGGTTATGTTCTTTTCTTGTGTTCATTATTTGGAATTGTTCCGACTATTAGGATTTAAAAGCTTTTAAAAATTAGAATCATTAACACTTTTTTCTTTTCATATTTTCTTTAAGACATCTTAAATTACAATCCATCAAAATTTGTAGTTTTCTTTGTTATTATTATACCTTCTCATTTACATTGCTTCATAAAACAATGCTATTGGGTAATACTGTATACATAATGGCTTTACAGGGGATTCCATTGAGTGTGTAGCCAAAGGTTATATCTTTGGTTAGCTTGCTTGTTAGCTTAACCGTGAAGTCATTGCTAGGTTAGATTAACTACCCTATTTAAGAATAGACTTGTCCGACAGAAAACCAATCAATATGTCTGTTGGACTATGCTACTTCAAAAGGAGGCTAGTGTACCTGACCTAATAATGACTTCACGGTTCAGCTAACAAGCAAGCTAACCAAAGATATCACCTTTTGGCTACACACTCAATGGAATCCGCTGTAAGTGATATAATAAGTTTGATTTTTTTCAAATGCAAGGAATGACAAATAACTCTAAAAATTACAATGTGCAAAAAAAGAATCACACTTTTCCTCACCTATAAATTACTGATTGAGTCTCGATTTCATTTGACCATGATATTTTGGATAGTTTGTAAGTTGTGAAAGTTTGTGATTAACATTTAAGAAGAATCAGTAATGTTAAGTCAATGATATTTGGTATGCTGTTGTATTAGCATCTGCCTGTCTTATTTCTGTTGATATTATTTGGTCCAAGTCCCTCACTCAGAGCTCAGTCATTGTTTTTTGACTACATGTATCAACTTTTTCATTAGTTTAAACATATTTATTTATAGTGGATTGGGAAACAAGTTTTGCAACTTATATTAATCCCTTTCCACTTTGCGGGTGCGAGTGCTGCCTTGTAGCAGCATTAGCCTACTCTTTTTCGAAATCTACAAGGGTGTCTTTAACGTGCAAGAGATATGGCTCTCTCTTTTAACACGGGTCAGCCATTTATCGTCCCCGTCCGAGGGACTATCATCGTTTCCTCGAGACCATACTGGCAAATGGTGTCAAGGGAGAGCCGATAATTGAGTTCCTGAAATTTTCATCCCAAACGGGAATCGAACCAGGAACCTTTGTGTTAGTAGTCTGATGCACTAACCACTACACCACGGCTCTCTAACTTTTTCATTGATTACATGTTAAAGGTATAAAGTATAAAGATAAGAAGATGTGGAATGATTGCTAATGAGAAAACTATCCACCTGATTCCAAAGCACATGGATGTAATCAACTATAGGTCACTAGACACAAAAATGTAAAACATGTGGTCAGTTAAAGGGAAATGGTAATGATAGGTCAATGATATTCGGTATGCAATTGTATTAGCATTACCTCATCTCATTTTATTCAAGTTTATTTTTCACATATTTTCAGGCATTTCTATTCAATTTTGAATAAAAGATATTATTAATTTCAATTGTGAATGTAAATTTTCTGATGAATTTTTCACTTAGGGACCAAGTAGAAGATAAGATTTCACAATTCTTGTCACAGAAAACAAACAAAAACAGCTTGGTAAGTATTTATTTCACAAAGGCAAAACATTGGAATGGTATTCCTGTGGAAACAATGTCATAGAGAAGTTGTACAATCCTATATGTTTGTCAGGACCTCAAAATTTGACAGACCAAATTGTTAAATACTGATTTTTTGGGTGTAATATCAATTCTCACTGACCTTTATTTTCACAACTTGTAAGTGTATATTAAAATTTCATGATTAAGTGATTGGAGTATTCTGTTCTGAACGAATTTTTTGATACAATTAACTGCAGCAGAAAACATGATATGGAATAATCTATCTTTATACAAATAGTATTTGCAGTGCAAGAGTTGCCACTGGTAGATATGGTTCCTATGGCAAACATTCCTTGCAGTAAGAGAAAATTTTATAAACAAAACAAATGACATGTATTGGATGAATAATTAAGTCAAACTAACAATGATTGTCAGAGTCTGGGTTTCCGCTGGCGGTCGCCATTTTCGCAATTTGCGAAAAAATAATAATTGTGGCTATTAAAATTCGTCATTGGCGAAAGAAATATATATGACGATTTATTTTCAGCCATCTTGTTTATTTACTTTTTTCGGGTTTCTCTGACTTTACCATGTTTACCGATCAGACAATACTCGGATTTCACCTTGAACTCATTAAGATTTTGACAGAAAATCAATAATCAGCTGATTGCATTTATAGCTATCGACATCAAAGGACTAACTAATAAAGGTGTTGATTGTATGATATGACAAAATGATATGGTTAAATGGCTTCTTTTGCATGTCATAAAAGGGATTTATTTACCGCTTTGCGACGCACGTGTTTGAAGCAAAGTTTACGCTTCCTCTACTTCTTTCGAAAAGAAAATTGTTGTTATGACGAAAAATGTTCAAAAGCTAGAAAGGTCGCTGATTTAAAACTTTATCATTTAACTTTCATATAGATCATTGAGTGGGTACTTCAAAGTCGTTTCAGTTACACACGTGTTTCAAGCATATAGTTTTACTTATTTACGATGGTCTAGAAAAGAAAACTGTCATTATGAAGAAATATATTCAAGTGGTTGTCATGAGAGTTACCCTTCAATGTAATGACTACACCTTACACGAGGGATCAATTCCAAGTGATAAGATTCTTCGTTTTGCTGTAAAAATCACTTCTTGTTTAGCGGAAAAGGGGGGGGGGGGAATAAAATTTTATTAGAAAAATATATTTGGCGAAAAAAATAATAAAGTGGCGAAAAATATATTGTTTTGGCTAAAGAGGTGGCGAAAAAAATAATTGACCCAGGGGAAACCCTGGTCAGAGTGTGTGTGTATACAGATGTCTTATGGTCTGAAATTTTCTGTCTCACATATATGTCCATTGTTCTTGACAACTTGATTTTACTTCAGTGTCACTGCATGACAAAACTTAAATAGCAAATTTATTGTGTTTTTTGTCACATGATGTTGTGAGTAATAGGATAACCATATAAGTTCAATTTATACATTTCCACCATTTGATTAAATTTTCATGATGTAATGATTTCTTTGTAAGAAGGACAAATTTGAAATTTACTGAAAAGTTGAAAGGTTTGCACCTTTACACAAATAAATTTAAAACAGCCCTGCTATAATCTATTTCAGATTTTGAAGGAATTAGTTGTGATATTGATTGCACATACAGCATATCAGCACTTGGTAAGTATTGTATTAGACAATTATCTTACTTTTTATCTGACAGTAATTTGACATTAGGCTTCATGTATATTAACATTAGGAAATATAAAGGTTGAGCAGCAGCATACAATTTTATAAGAACTGTTTTGATTTCAATTAATGATCACTTGTTATTAATTTGTCTCAAGGTATCTCAAGACCAGCAGTAAATATTGGTAGATGATATTTAGGAGGTGAACAAAGATATGTTGTATAAATCAAACTATCAAAGATGTGCCATCAACACCATATTCTCTTAAAGTTATTACAACATTAGATCAGTGATGATGTTCCTGACTTGTCACATAGATATGCAGTTTTTCACTAAACTAGAACACATTTTTATTTAGGGGCCAGCTGAGGCCCACCTTTGGTTGTTGGATTTTGTCACTGCATTGAAGACCCATGGGTGGCCTTCGGCTGTTATCTGCTCTTTGGTCAGGTTGTTGTCTCTTTGATATATACCTCATTGCCATTCTAAATTTTATTTCAAAGATACTTTTTTTTCTAAATGTTTGTGAGTATTCAAAATTGCTACAAAATTGTTGGCATTAAAGTAACACTTACATTGATAGTTTACTGTCTTAAAACATTTGGTTTTGACAACTCTTTTTAGAAGGAGAATGTGGGACTTGAAAATATTATTCTTGTACCAGAATAATGCTTTAGTTTCTCATCCAATTTCCTTCAGTTTATGTTGCAAATTTTAAGTTATGAAAACCTTGGGTGAGTTCAGTGATTATTAGTATATACTGGTTACCAATTTTTTAAACTTCTTATGAACGTTTTATGAATTCTTAAACAGGCTTTTTAGGTTGCTATTTTGTAACAACAGAACTAAAATAATGGTATTTTTCAGGATGTACCAAGATTCCACAAAGTTTTAGATGTTATTCAAAAGTCTTCTCCAGATATAATACTCACTCTTCCTAACGAGAGTATAATAAAACAGATGTGCTCATCTTCAACACAGTCAATAATTCCATATAGGTTGCTCATGTAAGCTTTTATTTTTAAACATAGAAATTTCACAAATAACAAATTCATACTATAGGTCAATATTGTAGGTTCATGTGTTATCTGCAGAATATTAACCATTTGGTTTATATTTTTAGATAGTTTTTCATTCATTTAGGAATAAGTTACTGTATTTTGACTGTCATGCTCAAATTGGAGAACATTTAACATATAACTATGAATGATCTTTTCTCATTTCTTGTGTATAGGAATAGACAGTGTACATGAAAAAAAAAAGAAACGATATTCTGTGATCTAACTGATATACTGTGATTATGGCACTAAACATCTGCTGAACTGAATCTTCCCCAAAATAGACAATTTCAATTAAAAGATATTAATTTTCTTATTCTAAGCAACACTGGTATATTTTGAAGACATATTGACCTGTAAAGTACTGAAACAATACAGAAAAATTGTGTCTATTTCAATTTTCCTGGAACAGTAATTATTTGACAAATGATGAGTTCTTTCAAGGTAAAAAAATAAGAATTGAGACACCATATTAAACAGTTGTAAATAATATGAATTTTCAGATACATTTTAAAAGACTTTATATTAATTTCAGACTTTTTAGGTGGTTTTAAGGAATATAAAATGTCTTTAGGCAGTCTTGTGAGAATTGAGGCATCGTTTGAAACCAGTGGATATATTTGTTGTTATATTTTCAGGTACATTTCTAAAGGACATCTTTATAATCACTACAAATCAATTCCTGACTTCTTAAGAAAAGTTCTAAGTCTATATAGCATGGTTGTTAATTTGTGTGATGAGGAAAACAGTGGGTCTGTAAGTATAAGATAGATTTTTTATTATCTTAAATATCATTTTTGAAAATCCTGATAAACAAAATATTTGTATATGATATATATATATATCTCAAAATTATCAGGTTGTGTTCATCAGGATGACCTTAATAAAATTTGGCATGGACAGGGGTAGAGTTAATTATTCAAAAATTGTTTTATGGCACTCCTATTCCTAAAATAAATCCTGAACCAGTGCAAGATACTGTAAAGGCAGACATTTTTGTGGAGGATTTTATTTTGTTTATTTCGTGGTAAGAATATATCCATGAATTTGAAATCCCCACAAAAATTTTACCTACATTTAAAAAGTAAAATCAAAAAAAATACTGAACTCAGAGGAAAATCAATTTGGAAAGTCCATAATCACATGGCAAAATCAAATATCAAAACGCATAAAAAACATGTAAACCACGAAATTAAATCCCAATGAAATCTTATAAATACAAAACCATGAAAGTTTAACCCAACGAAAATTAATGTTTCTACAGAAAGTTAATTTGAGTGTTCAGAACCTATAATATATTGCTTATTTTTTCATAAAGCTAAATTTAAAAAGTCTTTTGAATGTCTCTGTCTCAGAAGATTCTTGACTACTAGACAAGTTGTTTATCTAGTTTTGTTCCCTACTTATCTGGTTATTTACGATCGCACTGACACTTTCAAGAAGATGTGTAAGAACAAGTAAACATTAAGAATTTTTTTTTTAATAGGCTATCTGAAAGCCTGTTATATATTTTGAAATTATACATTGTTAGTTTAATATTTGTTATTTATGTACGTTTATTTTTTTTATTTTTTAGTGTCCACATCTTCAGTCAGAGTTAGAAGTATCCAGATTTGTACAGAAATGTATTGCTAGATCACCAGATTTTGTTCTTAAAGATATAGACAAGGTATTTTTTTCCATTAAAACATAACTATAGTTGTTGAAATAAAGCTGCAAGAAAAAGATCACTTTTAAGATGTTTTCCTCAAAATGGACACAGTACAAGTACTTCTTTTTAGCAGAGTTCTTTAATATAAGTTCCAAAAACGAAAACACCTGAAAATTGTTTTAACTGATAGAAGGGATAAATTATTTGATTAAAGGATATGGAGGAACTTCTTGAAGAAGTAACTGAAACATATTGACAGTTTTATAATGAACAAAAAGTAAATGAAAGGAATTTACTGGTTCAATAATTATAAAGTTTAAATTAAAATCATTGAAAGTCCTGCAGGAAAAGCTCCTCTTTTAACATTTTTCTGATATATCTGTCAGAAGTTTTCATGTGCGAAAACATCCTAACAAATTTAGAATATGTAGGTGTGACAAAAAGGTCCCTTCACATATATGAATTATCTCCCATTTCATATTTTTTTAATAACAAACTCATCCTTGATTTAAATTTACACAAACTTAATCTTCAAACATACAGATGATCATTAAGAAACATTGTCCAAATGCAACTACAAGTTTTTGTAAGAAAATGTGTTCCCGTATATGCACATTTGTTTCATTCCATAAAAAGCTTGATTTAAAAGTTTTGTTTTTTTGTACTGTGCATTAGCACCCATAAGATTTACATGGTAGAACATTTTGAAAATTGTAAAACAATTTCAGTAATAAAAGACTTTTAAAGCGAAAAAAAATATTTGTGTGAAAATATAAGCAAGAAACTGCTTGAATTATCATTAGTTGGAACAAAATGGTATCTTCCATGAGTTGTACATCTCTTGCTATTGCATTTTCAAACTTACGCATTCCTGAATAGTTCAGAAGTGTGTTATGCATTTCTGTGAGAAAAAATTATTCTGTATTTAGATTTCACTTTACCTATTTTTAGAAGTGGCAATATTTAACAAAGAATGCTAATATGTTATCTTTTGTTGTTTTAGGACTTATTGAAGAAATGCGGAATGGAAATAACATTAGCTGTTCAAGAAAGATACAAATAAGATCATCAGATCTTATAAATTAATAAAGAAACAAGAAAAAAATTGAGATATGAAAACTTATTTAGATTTGTTGCTCTTCTAGAAAAATTCAAAGATATAGCATGGCATATGAATAAGATGGTGTGGGGTATATGTTAAAGAGTTATTAACACAATGATACAAATATCTGAAATACATTTGAGGTCAAAATAAAGTTTTCAACAAAGAAAGGTTTAATAATAAATACAATATGTCAATGTTTACATTGTTCATTGTCTAAATAAGGCCATGAATGAATCCAACAGACAGGAGTTGCCTCCCATTCATCAACTAGATATGCTCAGAAATGAAATGGTATGAATTAAAATCTGTTCTTTATTATGAATGGATTGATTACCAATCCACAATCATCATATTTATTCCCTACAAAACAAAGTTCTTTAGGATTAACTGTTTTTGACCCGCAACCACAAAACAGAATTTCATGAAACTTTTTCATTTACTTAGGACATCTTATGTAGATGTGCATATCGACAAGATATTATGATTACTTTTTTTTTTTCAAGGAGTTAAACCTCTTTGAACATTGAATTCTAACCTTAACATAAAAATGTAATAGTTTGTCATTACAACTCCCCTGAAACCACACTATAGAATTAAATGAAACTATGTATATAATAAGGACATACTATGTAGATGGTAATATCCACAAAATTTTTTTATCAGTTCACTTTTGAAGGAACTGTGAAATTTTGTTTCAAAAGTGTGATAATTTATGACTTAGGACATATGAGCATGCTCTCAAAGGTTCTTTATAGTCAATAGTCAATAAAAAAAACCCTCATATTATGTAGCCCTGATCAGGGTATCATAATTATGTCTATATCTGGCAGCATACTTACTACTATCAGATCCACAATCCGGCTTTCTCCCTTTTACAGGATCTTACAGGGCAAAAATATAATTTATCAGTAATTTGAAATTAGATATATTTTTGGGGGTATTTTATTGTACAGTAGTGTCTTTAATGTTTTACAATACATTTGAAATTAAAATTTGCTTTTACAAACTATTAGAAATTATTATAGATTAAGGAATGTATCTCCCTCATGCAAAGCTCTGATTCCTTTCAACTATTTGGCTATACTTTTTGGACCTTTTGGTTTCCTCGAATAATGTTAGTTGGTTTGGTCAGTGCAAACAAAAGAAGCTTAAAGAATTGTGAATGCACATTGTAATTTTGTCCATTTAGTACATTTTTTCTGATATGTGAGATTACTTGTCATGATGAACAAAAATTGGTTGTTAGTTCACAATTGAAATCCATGAGTAAACAACAATTATCTACTTTCCTTTTCATTCAGTAATGTACTTTTTTTTCTTCTCAAAAACAGCATTTCTATAATAATATTAGTTGAGCTTACTAAAAGTGGGTGTGAAAATATGAACAGAAAATGTTTGTAAAAAACCTTCTTACATTCATATACAGATCTGAGTATACATTTAAAAGCTTGAATTCTAAATTGTCTGGTGCTATTCCAATGTGTCTTCCATTACTCTTTCTTGTGAAGATTTTGTTAAACCTGTTCAGTCACTCTGAAGTGTTGCAATTTAAATTTAGACACAACATATAAAGAGTAACTAAAGAGGTGCCGCCATTACACGAGAGAAGCTAAATACAAGAAAACAAATACACATTAAACAGATAAAAATAGATGGAGATGTGGTTTGAATGTCAGTAGATGGACAGTTATTCATAGACAAAGAGCAAATATGTTAACAAATTACAGGTTACTATTTTGCTTCAATATTTCATATATCGGTCAAGATTGAAAAATAATTGACATCACATGATTGCAAAAGTCATGAATAGCAAAAGTTGAGTTACATCCATTAAAATGTTTGAAATAAATTAGATGTTTACAAGCAATGTGCTTTCTGATAAACTACAAAACAGTTATCAATCTGCTGTTACAGATCAATGTGATGTTTACAACATTGTGACGAAATTTTAAATGACATAATGCAGCCTGTGATGTCAAGTTTGAGCTGCCGTGAATCAGGGTGTATCGGTACTACTAACAGCTTTGCCATTTTAAGGTTTTCTCCATCTACTATAGTTACTGCAAAAAAATAAAACAATTGGTACGAATTGACTTTCGAGGGCTACTTCTAATAAGAGGTCAATTGACAATTTCGGTCATGATGACTTAGTTTAAACATATATTTATAGTGGAATGAGACACAAATTATTGGGACTTATATTAATCCCTTTGCACTTTACTGGTGCGAGTTCTGCCTTGTAGCGGCATTATCCTGCTCTTTTTCGAAATCTACAAGGGCGTCTTTTTTTTGTGAAAGAGATTTGACTCTTAAAACAGATCAGCCACAATCACCGTTCTAATCAGACGGGACTATCTCAAGATCATACTCGTAAATGGTTTCAAGAGAGCCGACAATTCAGTTCCGAAACGGGGATCGAATCTTTGACTTATTTGTAAGTCTTTGCAAAACATGAACTTTCTAATGTTGATATGCTTCAATCATAAGTTCTGTTAAAAATTTTCAAGGGCAATAACTTCCTTTATCTTCCTGGTCGTGATAACTTATATCACTGCTGAAAATTTTGCAACATAGTGTATATCACAGTGTATGCAAAACAAAAACTAAAAACTAAAAAAAAACTGAACTCCGAGGAAAGTCCCAAATCGAATAGCAAAATCAAAAGCTCAAACACTTTTAACGAACGGACAACAACTTTCATATTCCTGATTGGTACAGACATTTTTTTATGTAGTAAGTGGTGGACAGTTTGCATAAAATTCCATTATATTGACAACGATGTGTGAACATAACAAATAGACGTACTAGGTACAAATTTCAAACGTATGTATACAGCAGCCAACATTGTGTTATAACACAAAAAAGTACAGATACACGCCAAATGGATATCACCCAAAACTGACTAAACAGGAAAAGTGATATTCATAAAGACAAATTAAAGAATACTATAACACGTTAATAAGATGATAAACAGCATCTCTCAAGGACTGATTCTTTTTAAATTCAACAATTCAATTATTGATTTTGGTCAGTTTGACTTATTTGGTGATTTTAACGTGCTGAACATGTAGACAGTTTAACATTTTCTTTTTATCTATGTATTATATTTACTTCAACATAACATTGGCACATTGAGTGCCACGATATCTGAGTAGGAGTTCGAATCCCGGCAAGGGAAGACAGACCTAACATTGTTAGGCTAAACAAGTTTAAATTGAAAACAACGTTTTAACATATGATAGCGTTGGATAAAATCGCAATTTTTATGTGCATGCAAAACAAATTTCATGGTAGAGGGGTCTAAATACATCACAAACAAAATTTTCCAAAAGACCTAAAAAAGTGAAATGTATATTTTAACAAAACGCTTTTGACTAGCAGGTCGAACACCCGATGTTTTTGAAAAATCTTAGTAGCACTTGTAAGCCTATTATTTTACGAAGAAAATTATCATCAAATGACTTCATACAAGAGTTGTAAACTTTGTATAAAAGTGACACCTAACATCCACGTATTCCAACATCAATCCGAATTCCGATAGCAAACAATCTTATTCGGAAGACTCCGTATACATACTATAACTGCGAGTACTCTCAAATCGTATTTTCTTGTTAATTCGACCTGTTGACACTGTTTATAAGGCTTTTTTGTTATTTTTTATTTATATGGATCTTGTCTGTACACCAGCTTTGATTATCTGTAATATCTTCAATTTTTCACTTATTCTTACAACATTTGTATAAACTTCAAGATTATAAAAAAACGTTTTTTTTCTAAAGTGAACATTGATTGGTTAAATATTTCTCAGTGATGTCCTGTGTTCGAATTTGTTTGTTAGCTTTTTGGTCATAAATGTTTGTCTCTAATATTTAATTAACTGTGCATTTGTATTCAGATATCGCAGATCAAATTTATTCGTTCATTGTGTAATCATACGTTTTATTGATTGAGTTAAGTCTGCCAATTGATATTTTATCGTATGTTTTTCTATGTTGTGATGTTATGCTATTGTTTCAGAAAAAGGGAGAGGGTTTGGATCCACTAAAAGGTTTAATCCCGCTGCAAATGTTTGCACCTGTCCTAAGTCAGGAATCTGATGTACAGTAGTTGTCGTTTGTTTATGTAATATATACGTGTTTCTCGTTTCTCGTTTTGTTTATATAGATTAGACCGTTGGTTTTCCCGTTTGAATGGTTTTACACTAGTAATTTTGGGGCCCTTTATAGCTTGTTGTTCGGTGTGAGCCAAGGCTCCGTGTTGAAGGCCGTACTTTAACCTATAATGGTTTACTTTTTAAATTGTTATTTGGATGGAGAGTTGTCTCATTGGCACTCACACCACATCTTCCTATATCTATATAAGTATTTTATTGTAATTATATTACAAAATAATGATCACATGATGCTAATATTACTAGACTTGCAATTGCTTTAAATCAATCCATTGGGATTGATTTAAAGCAATTGCAAGTAATGGATTGATTTAAAGCAATTACAAGTCTAGTTATACTAGCATCATGTGATTAATATTTTGTAATATAATTTCAATAAAATACTTATAGTATGTATACGGAGTCTTCCGAATAAGATTGATTGCTATCGGAATTCGGATAGATGTTGGAATACGTGGATGTTAGGTGTCACTTTTATATAAAATAAATGTTGTAGTTTTGGAAAGCTAACAGATTACTCTTTCAAATTAATGCAATGTTAGTATTATGCAACAATTATGTAAATATAATGTTAACTGTGTCAAAAATATTTTTCACCAAATTTCCACTTTTATATGAAATTAGCTTCTGCATAGTTATCTCTTGATGGTTGATTTTATTATATGTTGTTCCTATGGCCATTTTCTACAAAAGGGTGTCTCAGATTTCAGATAGAATGTATAGAACAAATTTGACACCTATTTAAACATTATCTTTATATGTTGTTAGGATGTTTACACTAATTAGAGATTTATGAGAGAATGGAATACCATAGAGACAATCAATAATGATTGCATAATAAAAATATTGCATTCATTAAAAAGATTAATCTTTTATCTATCTATATATACCTCTTTTATTATTTTCTATGCATTCATAATACAGTTAAAGCATTTCAAAGGTTAGTGATTGGAAGTAAAATAATCTTTGTATTGTGCTACCTTATCTTAAAACGACGATTTTAAACAATTTTAGATGATTGTATATTAACTTACAAACTGGACTTGATTCATCTCCGTTATAAGCGTTTGCAAGTCATTCTGAGTATTATAAGGCGAAAGTCATACTTATTCAAACAAAACTTGACATGTATGAGTTAGTGTGTATTAATTTCTGTTTGTAAATTATGACTATCAACCAAGTTGAGCGACATAATTGTAAAAAAAAGAAATAATGGGTAACATGAAATGCACGGGGCAAAAATAATTTAAAAATCAAGATCTACTTAAATTGAAATCAAAGTTGCAACACTATTCCTTTTTGAAGTGTTAAAGATTAAAAATTTCAAGGTTGATTTATGTTTTTAAACTGAGCATGACATACCTTTCTATTTATATACGAAATTGTACACTGCACACTCCAGTTCCCTTGTTTGGATAGAGTTATGTAATTAGATATATTTTTGGGGGTATTTTATTGTACTGGAGTGTCGTTAATATTTGACAATACATTTGAACATACATTAAGCCAGATTTGTCCTCATTTATCTTTTCAATACGTACAGATATCTAGAATTTCCTCGAATGATGTTAGTTGGTTTGGTCAGTGCAAACAAAAGAAGCTTAAAGAATTGTGATCGCACATTGTACTTTTGTCCCTGTTTAACTAAGATTTTATCGCATATAGAACTTTAGCTCCCGTTCTTTAGTTTAACATCACATTGAAGATTTAATCCATATAATCATACTCACATTCACTAGGTCGTTTATTTTGTTTGCTGTAAATGTTACAAAAAAATTCTCACACCAACAAAAACAAACCTTGTATAAAAGGTTTTTGTTAACTGTTCCCAGTCTTTTCTAGAGAAAAATTTGAATTTCAATCTCAACTGTAACTTAGCTATTTTCAAAATAAATTACGAATAGCCGATATGGTCCCTCTATATGGTAATTGAATCAATAAGTGAGAATGTGATAAGTTCATTTTGTTATGGTTCGTAATTCAATTTATTGTACATGCCATATTATGTCAACCTTCAGATGTTCACGTTGAATTCATGTGTACGTAACCACTACAGGTTCTCAGTGAGTTCCAGAGAGTACTAGTAACCCAGTAGCCAGTCCTTCGGAACTGGTACAATTGATGCAATACAATAAAATTAACGGTATCAATTTTCTTGCACCAGATGCGCATTTCGACAATACATGTCTCTTCAGTGATGCTCGTGGCCAAAATATTGGAAATCCAAAGCTTACATAAAGATGAAGAGCTATAATCCAAAAGCTCCAAAAAGTATAGCCAAATCCGTGAAAGGAATCAGAGCTTTGCATGAGGGAGATACATTCCTTAATTTATAATACTTTCTAGATGGCATAGGAAATTATGTCGGTTTTATTTTGACATCTTCCGAACCATTAAAGATTTGCCCAGAAATAAATGATATTGCACACTGAATAATTATCATTGTTTTACATCTCATTAATTACATGTTTTTTATGTAAATTATTATGGGTCGTTGTAGACGTTTTGAAAACACTTAAATTGTAGTTGACAAGTTTGAAGTTCGTTGTTTCAATCAACTTTGAGTAGCAGCTTTTTTCCCCCGGGTATATGACTCTTTAAAATTTGGAAACTTGCTTTTTTCATTTCGTTTCCACACTTTATTTTATTCTTTTTCTCATTCAAATTTTATGAAACTCATTCACAATGCTGAGAACTAAACATAATGAATAGAGTTTGAATTTGGGCAGCTTGATGGGAGGCATTCGTGTCCTCGGGCATGTATTTATTTTATTTTTGAAAAAGAACTTAACTTGAGTATGTTAAATCTGTGTTACAACATTTATATCAGTTTAATGTAAGTAGATGATCAAAATATCACTGCCGGTTCATCAGTCCGAACAAATTGAAGCCCTTTTAGTTCGAATTTTCCGATAATTTTTTCCAATTATTGTATATATATGAATTTAAAAGTACTGCTGACTTAACAAGGTCAGTTTACTGCATAAATCATAGCCATTGAGTATGGAAAACATTGTGGTAAATGATTTATTCAATATAAAATGCATTTTATACATAAGTTATCCTTCGGCAAAAATAAGTCTTAAATAATCTGAATTGTTGGTATAATTGTTGAACGTTGAATACTTGGGATCTTGTGAGTGCATTGTCATTAAAATATGATGTATAAATCTGTCAACTCAACTATTCATTTTCTGTCACATGTATTTATGTTTTGAAAGAAGAAAGAAATGAAAAGGCGTCATAGAAGTACACACATAGGAAAACCAAACACTGGCGGATGATAATGTCTCGTAGAGAAAATCTAAAAAAATGTACCTTTCTATTATGGAATTTATTTTTTAAATACATAATTCTAAAGATTAAGAAAAAAAGACTGAATAAGAAGTTGATATAAGCGCACTGTTTTCTCTCGATCGAAATTTTGGGTTCTCAGGGAACCTCAATTTCGTCCTTTATTATTTTTATTCGAGCGTACAAAGTTTTAAGCCTAATATCTATGATGCGTTTATTAACACCACTGTGTCGACGTTAATGCTAGTGGAGCTTTCCTCCCCGAGGATTTAACCAACCCTACATTTTGCCCTTCTGTGTTGACATGAGTTATCATTTACATGGTAACAATCACTATTTACAAAACTTTAACTTTTGCGAAATACTTCGGATTTTGTACCACAATAATATATCACCTTAGACATATTTGGCAATAATTTTCGTAATTTTAGTCCTAAATGCTTTTCAACTTCGAACTTTATTTGTCCATATATTTTTAGTTCATCACTGTGCTATGTTTTTTTTTGTAGACGAAACGACACTCGTCTGGCTTTCAAATTTAAAGCCTGGTATTTATGATGAGTTTACTAATACGTTTTTCCACCCACCATGCAAGTTTGCATCTCTCTATCAATCTGTGTGGAAACAAATCTTTGAAACCAGGACAGTATTTAGATTAATCATATCTACAAAATATCTCTCGAACATATGGGAAAGTGCTTTAAAATTGATTATTTTCATACCTTATATTGATAATGGGTGGTCTTGTATGAAATATTTTATTGTTATATCCAAGACGAAATAAAAATATAGCCAGCATTGCGAGGTAGTTATTCTTATTTTCATTTCTCTCTTTTTTTTTCTTCAAGTTTTTCAACATTTCAAGTTTTAATCTTTGATTTTTTTAAAATCTAAACTTCAACAAAGTGACGATTTATAAACCCTCTAAAGACTTTATAGGTGCATGCTGATTGATTGTTTTTTTCAAGAATTCCGTAATATTCATGAGAATATTACGGAATTCTTGCAAGATCCGGGGATATTTGTACACATAACACATAAAAGAGGGACGAAAGATACCAAAGGGACAGTCAAACTCATAAATCTAAATAAACTGACAACACCATGGCTAAAAATGAAAAAAGACAAACAGACAAACAATATTACACATGACACGACATAGAAAACTCAAGAATAAACAACACGAACCCAACCAAAAACTAGGGGTGATCTCGGGTGCTCCGGAAGGGTAAGCAGATCCTGCTCCACATGTGGCACCCGTCTTGTTGCTTATGTGATTACAAATCCAGTAAATAGTCTAATTCGGTAGGTCACATTCATGAAAGGGAAGGGGACTGTAGTTACGACGTAAGGAACATATCCGATATCATTTGTGAAACGGTTATTCCATAAAGGTCAACCAACTCGTGATGGCGTCCGTAAAATTTACGAAGGGATGATTTCAACTTCACCATTTGGAACTCTTGGTTTAATAGCTTCCTTGTGAGCAGCAACCCTCTATCAAGAAAATCATGATGGGAAATGCAAGCACGGGAATATCGTATCAATTGGGAGATATATACCCCGTATGCAGGTGCTGCTGGAATGTTGCTACTTAGAAATGGAAAGTTCACAATTGGAAAGCTGAAAATCTGCGAGTAAACGTTCTTAAGTTTGTATTGAAAGCATCATATCTCCAATTGCAAGTCCTTTCCTAAAAAATATATGTTGGTGAAACATATATTGTCGTTCTTTTGAACTAGGTTGTATTCAGCGTAGAAAATATCATTGATTTTTTTCAATATGCACTTTGGCAAATACATACACAAAATCTTTTTTTTTATCAGTATATTGAACAAATAATAAATGTGGTCCTGTGAAATTCGGAGCATGATTTTATTTAAAATCAGGTAAATATCGAAAGAAATTCAGATGATTTGGGTGTATGAAGCTGTGAAAAAGCACCACTTCATTCCAAAAGGGGAAAATGCGAAATTGCAATCTTAGACATTTTGACTTTATGCAAGTTTGAGGGTATTCTTGTTCATTTGTATAATTTAATTCTTGTAATATTTGCAATCAGTCGAAGATTTTAAAGCATGAAATTCAACACTTCAGAGGTTTATTATTTATCCATCGTTTCACTATGCAGTTAAAAGTAGCAATAATAATAATAATAAAAAAAGATGAAAATTTTAGACCTGCTTTTTATAGTTGTAATCTCTGTCCTGTCTATTTATATTTTACTCTATTCGGACCTGTCTTAGTTTTTCCTGACTTTTGTTTACACAAAATGAAAACCTATTATTATGCCTGTATTCTATGCTCTGTACAAGGCTTTTCGAGAAACACGATATTAAATTTGTTGAAAATTAATTATTTTGAATGCAATTTCTTAGTTAATCTGGGTTTCGGTAAATTAAATTTCTAGTGCAGAAAAATTGGTACCGTTAATGTTATTACTACCACAGGGTCGATGCCTCTGCTGGTGGACTGTTAGTCCCCGAGGGTATCACCAGCCCAGTAGCCAGTACTTCGGTACTGGCATGAAAATACGGATTGTTTGTTGCTGTTACAAATTGTTAGAAATTATTATAAATTAAGGAATGTATCTCCTCATGCAAAGCTCTGATTCCTTTTACGGATTTGGCTATACTTTTTGGACCTTTTGGATTATAGCTCTTCATCTTTTATATAAACTTTGGATTTCAAATATTTTGGCCACGAGCATCACAGAAGAGACTTGTTTTGTCGAAATGCGCATCTGGTGCAGAAAAATTGGTACCGTTAATTTTATTGTATTGCATCAATTGTACCAGTTCCGAAGGACTGGCTACTGGGTTACTAGTACTCTCTGGAACTCACTGAGAACCTGTAGTGGTTACGTACACATGAATTCAACGTGAACATCTGAAGGTTGACATAATATGGCATGTACATTTCAAACATGCAGACACGTCTGCTTAAACAAGAAGCTACAGAAATTTTATTGAAAAAAAAAATGTCATTCACACACACACAATCGAGTGCTTCTGAGAAAACAAATCAGTTACGATTTTTGTGAATAAAAGAAAAAAGTAGATCCTTGCTTGACGAATTTCGTACCGTGATTCCAATTGTGAAATGAACAGACAATTCGTTTTATCATCACCAGTCATAAGATACTGACATAATCAGTTAGTACTTACAGATCGAAGGAAAATATGTACAAACTATGTACAATCATATATGTCATCTAATAGAGGTAATAAGATGAATTATATTGTTAATACGATATTAATACTTTGAAAGATACCTTAAAGAAAAGGCCTAAAATATATCCCCCTTTACCCTATCTCCCGATTAAACATCTACCCATACTCTTCTTAAATGATCATCTATCCCCTATATTGTTCGATATTTTTTATATCCGGTAGATCAAACATCGGAATTCTCAGAAAATCTGATAGCTAATTTTAAACAATTTATGATTATATAATATAAAAGTTTATCACAAATTATGTGTATCACAAATTATGTGCATATGATTTAAATTTCAAGGATATTTCAAATTTTTTAACACAGACACAGAAATGAAAAGTAAGTAGAGATTTAAGAATCATTTAACACAATTATGTGTTTGTGTTAACAAAAGAACATAGAACTCTTTAATTGTGAACATTTTGGATAAATTTAACCGAATATATTGAGTGCATTCGATCTTCCTCGTCGTTTACTAATATTGTTTTCTATCAAATTTGTGTTCGTTTTTTGGTAAAAATGTGAAAATTAATTTAAATGTTTAAATCAAAGTAACACAATGAAATTACATGCTATTTGAAAGAAAACAAATTGGCCTTTCCTTTTTCATAAAGGTTTTCGATGAAATTATCAAAATAAGTGTGCCCTGTAAAGAATATCAGGGTTGAGTTCAATATCGTAGCAGCAACGTGGTACGTAGCTGCCATCAAAATCTATGTAGCAACTAGTCTATAGCTACAGTTCAATAGTCAAAATCTACTTAGTACCACGTAGCTGCTACGCTATTGAACTCAACCCAGGTGTTTGTATGGTGCTATTGGGGTCAGAAAAATTCGATGATCGTCAACGCCAAAAGGGATGTTTAACTGATATAGTTTCTCTCGGTATGTATATATTACACACAGTATTTATAGTTATTCAACTGCAAAATAAAAATAAAAACTACATACGATATCTAGTGCAGTTTATAAGATATCTGTAAAAGTACATAATATATCGTATTTACTTTATACGTGCTTATATAACTTTTATAAATTTCATACAAGCTGATATGATTGATTTCTCTATAATTTGCATATTTTTGCTTCGATGATTATTCGCTGATAATGCCAATACCACTGGACTAGTGGTTTAAGAATAATCGCATCAGTTCGCAATTATCATGCGCGAAATCCATCACGAAAGGTTCCACTTTTCCCTTTCATTTGCCTGATTGGTTTTTTGCAGAAGCACACGAATGTGTTTGTGAATGAAATATTTGTCACAGTTTCAATAATAATTCTGTAGGTTTTTGTTTATGCAGACTTGCATGCATGCATGGTATGAGAAGTAAAACAGAACTAAAATTGACTGAAAATCAGATCAAGTAGGGAATTGCATTCAAAATAATTGACTTTCTTCGATTCAAATATCACGTCCGTCATAAAAAAAAAACCTGTACGAAACATATTCATTATGGTTACACTAAAAATAAAATTAGCAAATTAAGAGCGCCACCCGTTCGATAATAATTTGTAGAACTACCATATCATTATAACGTGGCGTTGGATAAACGCCAATGGTACATATATCACTAGAGATAAGAAAAACAACTGCTTAGATCGACCTTTGTCTTTCAATATTTAATATCCCTGGTCCGGGTTGAAAATTACTGACATGATCTTACAAAATCATGATAAGCGATAGAAAACAAACAGGAAGGTAACATCTATTAAATCATTTGAAAAAGTGAAATGATTTCTGATAACCTACAGACTCGATGCCCAAATCAGAATAAATTACAGTGTCTGCTTACTCGGGGCTTTCCTAAAATAAACGTGATCGTTAAATATAAGTGTGATATTGAAACAGATTATCCATCCGATTACAAGCAAGTAAGTTAAAGATTTTAAAGCTGCTGGTTTGTTTTCTTCTCATAAACAGACAAATCATGAAAAGTGGTTTTTTAAACAATGTAAGCTGATTCAGATCGAGCATACAAGATGCAGATCCGGGATTTTGAAAAAGGGGGAAACAACTGGACTAGGCAACTTATGTGTGAGACATATATACTTGTTTGGCTTTATAACTATTTTGATTTGAGCGTCACTGATGAGTTTTATGTAGACGAAACGCGCGTCTGGCGTATTTAATTATAAGCCTGGTACATTTGATAACTAATTATAAAGCCTATGCATTGTTTCAGAAAAAGGGAGAAGGTTTGGGCCCATTAAAACGTTTAATCCCGCTGCAAATGTTTGCACCTGTCCTGAGTCAGGAATCTGATGTACAGTAGTTGTCGTTTGTTTATGTAATATATACGTGTTTCTCGTTTCTCGTTTGGTTATATAGATTAGACCGTTGGTTTTCCCGTTTGAATGGTTTTACACTAGTTATTTTGGGGCCCTTTATAGCTTGTTGTTCGGTGTGAGCCAAGGCTCCGTGTTGAAGGCCGTACTTTAACCTATAATGGTTTAATTTTTGAATTGTTGTTTGGATGGAGAGTTGTCTCATTGGCACTCACACCACATCTTCCTATATCTATTTACCATATATGTTGCTCCATACGGTTAAAAGATATAATTTATCATAACCTAACTAAGATTTTTAGAAACGGTTAAATGAAACATTATACATCTTATTTTATTGAAAAGATATCTCAATAAGTTTCTAAGTTAATTTATTCAAATTATGATAAATCTCAATTAGTTGATAACATAGAAAAGTACCGTGACACGTCTTATAGTAATCCTTGCATTTATATATCACCAGCAATCTATTTTTGTTGCAGAGAAATTGATATAAAATACAATAAAATGTAATAGAAAACAAATATGAAAAACAGTTCATTTTCACAAAAGAGACAGTATATTTAATTGTGAAATTTGACACTATTTAAACTAACTAGGCGAGACGACATTCGATAATACATGTTTAATAAATTTTGCTATTATTTTCTTATTTTTGATTTCTTTTACAGTGATATATTTTTTTCCTTTTTTTTTTCTTTTAAAGTTTTGCGGTAATAGTTTTCTACTTCCTTAATTAGAAAGTTACAAACTAGAATATTATAGTATTCATTACCTATAGCTTCACAACGAGCAGCAAGAATTATTTAAAATGAGCGTAATAATGTGACATCGTCAAACATACTTTTTGGAGAGTTACTACTAGTATTGATGCCCATTTCAGATTAATTTACATTTCACTAAATGATTCCACATTATCTCAATGCATTATGTTATGTGCATCAAGTTAGTTCTAGAACACCAACAGAAAGTTATTGCAGTATGCTTATTATTCCAAAAAACTCAAACTGAATACTACTATAAACGCTCTATGTTGGTATCTGGAAGTATTTTATGAATCCAATTTGTCTACAAATTGAAAATAATGTATCACAATTGAATCGCTATCAAATATTATATAATATTTTGTCTTATTAGTTTAATTCTAATAACAGTTTAATAGTTTAATATTGAATGAGTATTTTGTTATTGAGTTTATGCTATATTTGATGTGTTTTTTTTCAGTTTAGGACATCATAACTTTTAAGACTATCCTAAGACACCTATGCATATATCCAAACTTTAGGACCAAATTTAGAATATGTTTTGTTTTAGGAGACTATCGTTAACCTGACTAAGGACTAAGAGATGTCCGAAGACCATCCTAAGACATGTCCTAGTCCTAGGATAGCTTCGTTGACACGGCCCAGTCTGGTATCATTCGCATTTTAACTGTAAGTTAAATTGTAAATTGTAAATAGTCCGAGTTCACCATAAAAAAAAACTATTTGATATTGTCTGCTTCAAACTCAATAAGATCGTGCAAAAGCGCAAGTCTACTTTTTTCTAAATTATCCAAATTTGAAAAAAACCTCTGAACTGTAAAGTAATACTGGATAAATGACTTTAGAAGACATTTCTATTCGACATTCAATAGATACGCTATTTCTTCGAAATTTCTGTAACAAACTGTATATTTTTTTTGTTCCCTTATATTTAATCTAGAATATATAAGATTTTATTTAATAACAGCCGCATCATTGCTTAAGCGGCACACTTGCTTGCATCGTTGTATCCTGCGTGAATAATCTTCTTGTTATCGCACCATACAGTTTGATGAATCCTTTTATTTTATTGTGTTGAGATTTTTACTTGTATACTGTTAATGCATGTAGAAAAGTCCTTTATGAGGAAAGCTAAAGACGTGATGTATAAAAGTTCAATATCCGATGGTAAAAGAGTTACAAGAAACTGATATTTTATTTGATTATAGTCTTTTTCGTATTCATGTATTACATAAATGAATGCAGAATATTAAAAAA
This sequence comes from Mytilus trossulus, assembly GCF_036588685.1. Taxonomy (NCBI): domain Eukaryota; kingdom Metazoa; phylum Mollusca; class Bivalvia; order Mytilida; family Mytilidae; genus Mytilus; species Mytilus trossulus. The sequence continues at coordinate 43,178,739 of NC_086378.1, forward strand.
TCAAGGATATGTGATGCATAAATCTTTATTTATTTTTGAATATGAGACTTTTAACATTAATGTAATAAATCAAAGATAAGATAAAAGTAACGTTTGAATAGAATACGTATGCTCTAACCTCAATTGTACTAGTAGATAAATCAAACTTTCCCCGTCCTTCGCATTGACAGTATGACAAAGATTATGTTAGTAAAAATTTATAAAAAGATAAATAATAATGATTTTACATAAAGGCAAAACAATTTAAGAACATACTGACGTGACATTATTATGTCTTCTGAGTCGTCCTTTTTCTGTTATAAAACTTTTTGTTTGCGATGAGATGGGCCGGTTAAATGTTGTCTTAAACAGAATGATAGAGTACTTTCACGACAGAAACAAAACTTGTATGCATGTATACTGATAAAGCTTTCGTAAGTATATTCAGTGGCCTGGAGAAATAACTTTTTCAGAGCAAACTAGTGATTATCTGAAAATACACACTCGGTATCATGTAATATCCCACATAATTGACAATCATAACGAAAGGATAATGACAATCACATGTCACGTTCAAATTCATAGAAAACCAAATATGCAATCGTTATACTTGGAATTGTGCAACTTAAGAGCAAAATAATACACAAACGCTCTATTTGTTCAACTTCTTAGCAAGAAAAACAAAGCTCTCATACTCGGCAATTGGACGCTAAACTTTGGGGAAGTTTTGATATCCGATCATTTCGGGTTGGAATTTGAATCATGTGACGAAGTTAGAGTACTTTTTTTTTTAATTTTGTCATTGATACATTGATTTCGAACGAAGCTAAATTCTAAATTTCCCTTCGTTTGCAAAATCTTTTCTGCTATTTCACATTTTCTTCCACAGATATATATATAAATATATAAATGATCTACAATGTCATGTCAATTATTGACACATAGACATTGACACACCAAGAGGTGTAGTGATTGAATACTAGTAACTGTATAGCACATTGACAATTAAAGACTTTTGGACGATGTAACAGGACTAATTCCATTGCATAGTAGATACTTAGCCAGTCGTAAGCAGCAGTTGAGTAAGAGGAGTACTCATTTTGCTCATTCGCCTTATTTGTAACACAGAGGTCCCGGGTGGTTCGAGTCCCTGAAGAGACCTTTTGATAAGAGGTATAATTTCCGGATTCGGATTCGAGACGATCTACCAGTTTAGATTCAAAACGAATACTAAAAGAATTAAATCTAAAATATTTAAAGATGATAGATTTGAAAATACCTCAATAAGAATAAATATAAACTGCCCCATGATTCTGACTGTTTTATTTCGCCCCGTCGTATTGACATGAAAAATATTGTGATCTCAATGCTCTTAACTTTGTACTTATATTTTGTCTATTAAACATTTTGATTCTAGCGTCACCGATAGACGAAACGTGTGTCTGGTGTAAAAAACGTGAAAGACAGTTATCTATTAGGAGTTTATTGATATCTTGTAAGATAATGTGTATTTCAATAAGTATATGGACCAAGACAAAAACAACACTTCTTTCCCAAAGGTTCGAGAGACTTGTTCAAATGTATATGAATAATCTTAATATTGTTCTGGTTTTCTCAAACAGAATGATAGAAAGATTCAAATGTGGACGGAGGTTAAAACAGGCTAACAGGACAGTTCGCTTAGTATTCAACGTTTTTATTTTGTTTACATGAATCATAAGTATCGCAATTTTGTGTATTTAAAAAAAATTAAAAAAAATAATGTAGAAATTATTGTTATTCTCTAAGATACATTATCATCCTTCAGGATTTTACTTTCTCGGGCGTAATACTTATATTACTTCATTTCATTTCGTCTTTTCAAACGTTAGAAAATATATAATTAAGTTGACAGAATTATAAAATGCATTTTTCATAACAATGCACTTATTAGATCTTGAAAATTGTAAACATTCTTATACAAACAATTCAGAGTATTTAGGAATTATTTTTGCCAAAGGACAACTAATGTACAAAATACACTTTATATTGAATAAATCATTTATCCACGATGTTTTTCATGCTTAATGGCTACGAATTATGCAGTAAACTGACCTTGTAAAGTCAACAGTACTTTAGAATTCACATATACTACATTGGAAAAAAATATCCAACAGTTGGAACTAAATGACAAATCTTTTTTAGAATGGTTGAACCGGTTGTTATATTAGTGATATTTTGATAATCAACTTACATTTGACTAAAATAAATGTTGCATTGGTGATATGCTGACGAACACAAGTTAGGTCATTTCCCGAAAAAAACCACTAACGTAACAAAATAGTTGTAGAAAGTGTTAAGGTGCTTGTATACTCATAGAGGAAGCTTTTACCTAAAACAAGAGACTTCAGCCTATTAACTACTGTTTATATCTTTCGAAAATATACATAACGACCAATAATAATTCAGTAAAACAAATTATTCTACATTGGCTGGAGGTATAGGGGGAGGGTTGAGATCTCACAAACATGTTTAACCCCGCCGCATTTTTGCGCCTGTCCCAAGTCAGGAGCCTCTGGCCTTTGTTAGTCTTGTATTATTTTAATTTTAGTTTCTTGTGTACAATTTGGAAATTAGTATGGCGTTCATTATCACTGAACTAGTATATATTTGTTTAGGGGCCAGCTGAAGGACGCCTCCGTGTGCGGGAATTTCTCGCTACATTGAAGACCTGTTGGTGACCTTCTGCTGTTGTTTTTTTCTATGGTCGGGTTGTTGTCTCTTTGACACATTCCCCATTTCCATTCTCAATTTTATTGAATGAGCATTTGAGATGTAAACGAATGATACAGATTCAGTTTACCCCATTATGTATTACTGCATCCCACCAGCAGTTCAAATAAAACCATATCAATTTCAATGCCATCTTTTAATTGCTTGAAGGGGTTGTAACCTAAGTGTCAGTACAATAACATTATTCAATAAATAGAAATTTGCATCGAAGTTACGCGCGATGTTCGTACATGTAAGCGTAACACAACGTCGCGAATATTTCTTAACGTTCTAACAAAAACTTCGACTGAAGCGTTGTTTTTAAGCCAGTGCGACATTCTTGTAAGACTCCGCAAAATCGATGGTGCTTTTTAACTACTTATTGAAAATTTATGTATTTTAGATTTTTTTTAAATTAAGAAAAATAACATTTTAAAAAATCATAAAATTCTACCATTATAGGAGCTGTGATAAGCGAACAATTGGCGTAAATTTGAGCTGAGTTCGTTTTTACGTCAAAAACTGGCGGTGCGACAACCTTGTAAGCCTTTGAAAAATCGCTCATAAATTACCGTATATCATTTTTCAGGATATTTGTCTTTAAATTCATAAAATTAAGCAAATTAACATTGAAGTAGTAAATACAAATACTAACCTTTTTCATTTTAGATAAAGGGTTTTTTGATTCTCAAATCTGGAATCCCATTTTTTTTCCCGTGGGACAGATTTGCCCTTGTAGTATGGAACACATTTTTTTTCCTATGACGTCATCATAACGTCATAAAAAATGCATAAAAGACAGAAGGAACCTTTCTGTTTAAGAAGAAAAAAAAACGTTTTTCAAAATATCAAATAGTTTAGACGAAAATCATAGTTTAGTGGTTACAATTAATGAAATACGTTACGCGGGACAGCCTAAACATAGCCGGTTTTTAAAATCGAAGCCTGTCGCAGGCAGCATAAAACATAGTTTCAATAATTTTTTTTTTCCGTTTTTATTTTAAAAACATTATTTTTTAAAATACGTACAAAGCTATGAATATGACATCACAAAATTATATATTTTGGACTTGTATCTTGCCAACTAAGCCGATTTTCCAATGAGGTACGAACATCGCGCGTAACGTCATAATTATACTAGTTCTGAGGCACTGACTACTAAGTTCCTACTACTCTGCGGGACTGATTGTCAATCAGCAGCATAATCATTCGATTTCAACGTGAACAGCTGAAAGGTTAAATTACAATAGTTTTATATTCCTAACCATACTTGAAATTGGTATTCTCGCATTATCCTTTTCATATAAAAGTACCCTTATGTTTGGTTGAAGATAGAGAAACCGTGTCTGCAATTCATAATTAATATCGAAGTAGATAACTTACAGTCGCATTGACATTAAAATTTCAGTACATCAGAAGGGTGGTTTTCATCCTTCCACACACTTTTCTGGTACCTGCGCCTAGAATGGTTACTTTGGGGGCCGCCTCGGTTGGTCAGAGTTGTCCCCTTCTTTGATCTGGACAACTGCTGAAATCTCTTCGGTGTGTCTGTTCCCGATGAATCTGCCGGTGGTTCTCTTGGAGTAATTCGGCGATTCCTTTGTTTTGGGATGGGGATTGTCCTTGTTAACCTACCTACCTACCTACCTACCTACATACATACATACATACACGCATAAATAGCTTGAAGCTTCATTTCAATATTGAAATAAGCAGCAGACGTAAAGTACAATATGATATTACAGTATGTGACCATTGAGTCAATGAGCAAACCAACAAAGTTGGATATACGTTATGACATTATTGAGAACGAAGACTGTTGAATCTGTGTACAAATCTGTGTAAAATATAAATGGTACTACAGTACAAAAAAGTTAATATGATCAAATGACCATACACTATCAAAACCTGGGAACTGAAGTGTGTAGTATACAATTTCTAATTATAAAAAGCTATTTCATGTTCAGTTAAAAAATTACGACATAATTCAAGCGTGAAAATGTCATCATAATTCAATCATATCGCATAAAAATCTACTCAAAAGGATGTTTTAAGAAGGTAAAAAGGTGATAGATTTTTACAAGAACGTTCATTTTGTCTTGCAAGAAGTGGGTTATTTTTTTTCAAGTCTAACACTCTGTTCCAAATGATAAACATGGAGAATCTGCAGATTATAAATTGAACTGAAATTAGCATGGGCATGATTTATGCATAGCTTTAATTGATTTTTCACATCAAACTAAAATATTCAAAGATTCATTGGTGGCCTTCGGCTGTTGTCTGCTCTGTGGTCGGGTTGTTGTCGCTTTGACACATTCACCATTTCCTTTCTCAATTTTAAAGATACCTTACATTTGACTTTCATGTTATGCCTCTTTCAGTATTTTAGCTCAACGTGTATTTATCATCCGTCAGCTGTCTTCAATTTTGATTTTTGGTTGTAAATAACAATTTAGAAATTTGATTCAAAATACAACCAGTAGTAGTTTACCATAGTTATGATTTCAAACATTTATTTAGAAGAAATCAAACCAAGAAAAATAAAAAAAAATAAAAAATAAAAAGACAGCCTGAGTTTATCAAACAAACTGCATACGAGGTAGACGGATGCGTTGACGGAATAGACATCTCCTGCTATGCATAACATGCCACACGGACACACCGTATTGGTCAATAAATTTGTTATAGTGACCGGAAAAACTCATGAAGTGTCAATTCCAGTCCTTTTTCCTCATAACACTGTTTAGGCTTTCAATGAAGTTCATCTAGGGTGAGCCTGCACGAGCGTAACGTATTAATTGGGATATGTAAACGACGAACATATAAGCAGAAGATCAAAGAAGCCAGTTCATTTAATTTCACTTTCAGATACATGTATATTGATGATGTTCTTTCCATAAACAATCCAAACTTTTTCTGATTGGGTTCCATTGATATATTCCCCAGAACTTGAAACTAAAGAAACAACAGACACGTCTTCCTCTGCCTCATATTTTAGACCTATATCTCGAATTTGACATACACGGTCATCTCAGTACCAGAATCTGAGACAAATGAGACGATTTTGATTTTGAAATTATCAATTTCCTCACCTTAGTAGCAATATACCAACTTCACCTGCATATGGGATATACATTTCCCAACTTATTCGGTATTCAAGAGCTTGCAGCTCCTACTCAAGACTTTGTAAAACGTCACCAGTGTCTGAACAGAAAGTTGATAAACCAGGGGTATGTCAAAGAAAGTCTCGTTATTTTTCTTTAAAAAAGTTCATCGGAAGGTAGCAAGACCTTGTTGATAAATATTCCGTATCAGCTTCACAAATTATACACGATGGTCTCGAACTATAGATTCTACGTACTGACGTAGTTTGTCATTTTAATAACGTGTTATACTATTCTTTTATTTGTCTTTATTAATTTAACTTTTACTGTTTAGTCTGTTTTTATTGATATCTTTTTGGCGTGGCTCGGTATTTGTACATCCCGTCAATATGTTATTGTTCTATGGTAATTCTCGTATTCTTGTCTTTCATTTTTGCCAATGTGCTTTGTCCATATGCCTTTTGGTGTTTCTTTGATGTATCTGACGTGGCTCTGTACTTATACATCCCGTTATTGTGCTATTGTAAAACATTTTTGTATTCTTTTCTTTCATTTTTGATAATGTGCTTTGTCTATTTGCCTTTTAATGTTTCTTTGATACATTTAAGATGTGGTACTGCTGTACTTATACATTCCGTCATTGTGTTATTGTATTTTAGTACCTTTGTGTAGTCTTCTCTTTAATGTTTGCTAATATGCTTGGTCTATGTGCCATTTTGTCTATATGCCTTTCTATGTTTTTTTGATACATTTCAGATGTTGTAACTGCTGTACTTATACATTCCGTCATTGTGTTATTGTATTATAGTATATTTGTGTATTCTTGTCTTTAATGATTGCTTATATGCTTGGTCTATGTGCCATTTTGTGCTTTTACTTTGTACTGCTGAGAAATTTCAATTTGAAGTCATACCTTTTTTCAAAGATTACCATGTGTGTTAATATTATGAAAAAGATCATGAATTAAAGCAGGCCTTTAACTTTCGATATTATATATAGTATCAAAGAACGCCAGCCCTCGCAGAAATATGAGTTATTGATAGACAAGAAAGTCATCTATACATCTGAAAGTGAAATTAAAGATCTTTGAAGGTAGCTTTTCCATTTTGTTTTTTAGTGTGAATTCTGCTTCATATGATATATACACAGTTAACGCCGTAACAATTCGTTCCCTTAGAATAAAGACGTATATGTTGATACTACTTTTGTTTGAATGTAATATCATCAACCCAGTTGCCTTGTCTATGGTATATAGCTTATTTATAAATTTCCCAGCTTAAACACTTTGTACATTTGACCAAAAGTAAGGTTGTATCTCCCTTGAGAAAAGCTGACTGTTCTCTTTCTTTTCAGACCAAGTGTGCTTATGCAGCTCCTAATGCATCCATGTCTTAAGTATCCTAATTGGTTTTTTTTTCTGTGATGGAAAAAGAAGAGTGTCCGACGCAACAAACGCAGTGCACTATACTCCATTTTTAAGTCGTTCAATTCAACTGTGAGTATTTTGTTAATAAGTTATAAGTACATATTATTGAACTAAAAATATTATAAGGTAATAATTTAATTTAAGCAACACTGGTTTTTGCCGGTTTCTGAATATTTATGAGTTTGACTGTCCTTCTGGTATCTTTCGTCCCTCTTTTCCAAACGTAAAAAACACTCCTGTTTGGCTTTTAACACTTAAGCGTATTTATTGATGTTAATATCAGAAATATATCCTGAATAGTTCGTTTTTTTTAATTTTACGTCAGTATTGATAAATTTCGATAAATTTTTCACTGACTATATATTTTTAATATTTTATTACTTATATGATTTCAATTCGTCTAAATAATTATGCAGAATTTGCCCTATAGAATGTCTTCCTTTAAAAGTTATATACACCAACCGAAGCTTTATAGTAAAATGTAATGACGCTAAAAAAAAAATCTTGCATAGGGTCCGGGAACACAGTTATCGTAAGTAAAGTCCCTAGTTAGGACAGTGTATTACTTGCAATTTCTTTTTCTTACCCCTTTCAAATTTATTTCTTCATATGTTATGCCTCTAGTAGCAAGAAGGGGATATAATTATCCATACTTTAAGTTAGACCTGATGAAGTTTTCTATGATTTTGATAATAATATTTATCCCTAAAGTAGTATATCACACTGTAAAAAGATAATTGAGAAAGCGCCATAGCGATTTTTCGCATTTTCGTTTATTGTCAAAAAGAAATATACTACAAAATAACTGTGTTCTCATAGTGTGAAAAGAAATCGCTTATCCTGTCCATGCACCTGGTCTAATTTTTGTAGGAGTTCATTCGATTCCTATTGTTTAAATCCCATTTATATTTCACATACCTGAACCTATGAACTATTAACTGAACATTAACTTAGCTTGATTTTTTTTATGACCATGCGTATAAAGTTTTTTTATTTTGGTTCACTCAACCCAATTGTACATAAAAACTTAATAAAAGAAATCGTCACAAAAACCACACCGTAAAATAGACCACGTCAACCACCCACACCTGACTCCTCTAAAAAATGGGACATTAATTTGAAAAGTAAGGTCAAAACGTGTTCACTACTACAGAAAGCTACAGCTAAGCGGCAGCATTTATTAGATCATCAGGATACTGCTGTTTAGTGGGGAAAAGAAATAAGACTCCTCACATCTTCCATAGAGTCTCATCAAACATTTGATTAAATCTTCTGTATTTTTGTGAGGCCATATAATTTTTATAATCATCAGACCATTTGAAAAAAGGAATCCTGATTACTGAACAAGAGAGTCCATCACACTTTTAGCAATTCCAACGCTGTTCGACTTACGACATAGAAAGGAAAAAACAACTGATCTTAATGTTTTCTGAAAGAATTAATGTTAGGACATATCAACCCAACTGCTTTGACTTCAGAGTACACTAAAAATACATACACAAATCAAGAAGAAAGCTGAGCCATTGACAAAGAAAATTGCAGTTTCGGACAATCGGTATCACCAGAATCCGAAGTCATCGTTTGTTTTAAACGTCATCCTTGGACAATTAAACCACTCTAAAAAGTACCTTCCTGTTATCCTAATAATCGAATAAATCTTTAAAAACTGAAAATAAATCAAGTCCGAAAAAGAGCACAGAACAAAAAACAGTTAAGAGAGAAGTAAGTTTGATACATTTTATATTAGTCAAGGGTAATTTGATGTGTGCATGCACTTATTAAGATGGTTGAAGTTTTACCGAAATATTAGAAAATTCCATGAAGTGTGGGAATTTTTAAAAGCCATAATCATCATTGCATAACTCATTACATATACTTAAAAAAATATCTTTAGACTAATCTCTATATGATGTGTTTATGCAACAAAGATGACATCAACAACGCACGGTGCATAGCGATGAATGTAACCTTGTTCAAATGCGTGGTTGTACTTTAAATGTTTAAACAACGCAATTCAATTCTTTGGTATGACTAAATTTGCTATACACAAGAAACCGTTTATAAATTTCATTTTTAAATTCAATCTTTGGTTGTTCACAACAAAGATAACTTTATAAGTTGATTTTTTTTTATAAATTAAATTACTTTTACTCGAACAGTCTGTGAAACGTGAATTATCTCATTGTTTATGTTTGCGTCATTTGTTTTGAGTATTGGATTTTAAAACATTCATTGTATTTTATATCATTCATTCATTTATAGTTGTAAACGTTTGTGAACTTGCGTCGGATAACTGTTTTTATTAACACAAATGAATAAATCAGATGAGATATTTTGAAGCCAAGGGACAACTACAGCGGAACATTATAAATCAGGACGAAAAAAATTAGTTGGTATTGTCCAGAGAGATCAAGTCCTATTATATTAATGAAAAATTTCTTGATTGAAATGAGAGGCGAATTATACCAAAGGAATATTTAAACTAAGAAGTCGAAGTAAAGCTTCAAAGTGCCATTGCATTGACCAAAACGGAAAAAAACGACCAAAAGACATTCAACAGTCAGCAAAGCACAACATAGAAAACTAAAAACTGAGCAACACAAACACTACCAAAATAACCGGGGTGATGTCATGTGCTGTGGAAGGGTAAGCGGATTCAAAATGTGACATCCGTAGTGTTGCGCATGTTAATACAAATCAGGCGAAAGTTTAATTCGGTAATGTCATATTCGAGGAATAGAGAACAAGTATGATGATTTATACATAAATGGTAAGGTGGGTATCTGATCATCTGAATCATCGTCTTCAAAACCCTCCAATAAAGGAGTTCAAAGAAAGATATTTCAAGATATGAAGGCATAAATTAATTGTGACCACCATTATGTATCATTACAAAATAACAACCAATGCTAACAGTTCTCAACGGATTTAATATTGAAACAGGACACCCTTCGATTACTGAAAGGGGTATCTTCAACTAATGCCAACACTTGAAAATTATATATTCAACCTTTGCCAACAAATGCAATAGATGTTGTTAAAACAAGTAAATATTTAATTATAGGGGTAAAATACAACTTCATTATTTTTAAGCAGTAAAAGAAAGAACAATAAAATACTTGCCAACTTAATATGTGGTGGTAAATATGAAATTTGAAAAAAGGCAAAAATTTTAAAATGAAATGCTTAAAACTTGGCAAATTTTGCGTTTCGAATCAAAAACAATCCATCAAACATACTCAAAAATGAAAATAATTAAGTAAAAAACAAATCAATTAATTTTTGAATTTACAAGATTTGTTCACTTATGTCATGTGTTGATGATTCAATACCGGCAGTGCATGAACTCTAAGTCATTTAAATTCTGTTTTTAAAAGTTGCTTTATCTTTTTTTTGTTAATATATTTAGTTTAAACTAGTTTTGAATCAGCTGAAGGATTTATGTTCAATATAAAGTAAACTACCGAACTCCAAAGAAAGTTAAATCGGAAAGTCCCTTATCAAGTGGCAAAATCAAAAGCTCAAACACAACAAACGAATGGAAACAACTGTCATATTCTTGAATTATGTAGAAATTGTGCAGTAAACATTAGATTTTTACATATAAGTTGCATAATTCCTTGCTGAATTTGACAATAATTTTTGAAAAATTAGTATAACTACACACATATGTTTTTTAAAAGTGATCCAGAAGACAATTTTAATATACAGAGAATTGCTCAGAACGTATGAGTCGTGGTATACTATTATCATATTATACTGGAGTGAAATGTCCCACTCAATTCTGCATTTGTATTACTAGTAGTTGCCTTACTAAACGTGGGATATGAGCCAAAATCTCTTCTAAAGGAAATCAAAGCTAATCAAAGTACTGAAAGACTAGAGATCGGATGACCCCATGTTCTGGTCAATGGTCACAAACACTTGTCTCAGAACAAAGAAAAATCCTATCTCTATACCTGAAAGTTAGGTTCCGATATATCAAATCTACTCTAACATCGCTAGGTTGATTTTCCAGGCACTTTATATATATATATATATATGTATACGAGTCTAAATTGAAAACTACGTTCAAACCTATGATTGCGTTGGATAAAAACCGCAATTTTTATACGTGTGCATGTAAAACAAATTTCGTTGTAGAAGGGTCTAAAAACAGCACAAACAAAATTTTCCAAAAGACCAAAAAAGTGAAAAAGTATACTTAAACAAAACGCATTTGACTAACAGGTCGAACAACTGATGTTCTTTAACCCTGCTGACTGCCATTGGCGATTGCCAAATAAAATTGATCACAAGATGTAACAAAATGGATCTTAATATAAATTTAATACTAAACAGAATTTTTTTTTAACTTGTGGCCACGATGTTATGCCACAAACATACGGTGTCAATATTTTTTTAGTACACCAGATCCGGATTTCGACAATAAATGTCTCTTCAGTGTTGTTAGGGATCGAAACGGTATTTGGAAGGCCATATAAAAAGTACCCTCATTTTTAGAAAAAGTAACCTCATTTTTTTTAGATAGACTCTTGAATTTTGATAGTCAATATAGGATGAACGGATCATACAAACCGGAGGGAAAATATGATACAAGCCCAAACGAAAAAATATAAACGAGTCTAAATTGAAAACTACGTTCAAACCTATGATTGCGTTGGATAAAACCCGCAATTTTTATACATATGCATGTAAAACAAATTTCATTGTAGAAGGGTCTAAAAACAGCACAAACAAAATTTTCCAAAAGACCAAAAAAGTGAAAAAGTATATTTAAACAAAACGCATTTGACTAACAGGTCGAACAACTGATGTTCTCTAACCCTGCTGACTGCCATTGGCGATTGCCAAATAAAATTGATCACAATATGTAACAAAATGGATCTTAATATAAATTTAATACTAAACAGAATTTTTTTTTAACTTGTGGCCACGATGTTATGCCACAAACATACGGTGTCAATATTTTTTTAGTACCCCAGATCCGGATTTCGACAATAAATGTCTCTTCAGTGATGTTAGGGATCGAAACGGTATTTGGAAGGCCATATAAAAAGTACCCTCATTTTTAGATAGACTCTTGAATTTTAAGAGTCAATATAGGATGAACGGATCATACAAACCGGAGGGAAAATATGATACAAGCCCAAACGAAAAAATATAAACGAGTCTAAATTGAAAACTACGTTCAAACCTATGATTGCGTTGGATAAAAACCGCTATTTTTATACGTATGCATGTAAAAATGTAAAACAAATTTCGTTGTAGAAGGGTCTAAATACAGCACAAACAACATTTTCCAAAAGTATATATATATATTTCTCTGATTCAAGTTCCTGAGTGGATGATGAATAAATGACAGGGAAGTCAATCTCACCGTAATAATTATCATATTGTTTAAGAATTGAATGCTTCTTTTTGTAACTTCATCGGGGTGTAAAAGCGTTGACCGAAGTACATTTTGTATGAAGCGCGGAAGCGCTTCATTCTAAAAATGTGCCCACGGTCAACGTTTTTACAACCCTATGAAATTACAAAAAGAAGCATTCAATACTTATAATTACATTTTTTTAGCAAGGATCATGAAAACATGATTTTTTTCATTTTTTTTATTTAATTCACCTGTACACTTTATTGTGGGACCTCGTGTTATCATGAATGAAAGTTTTATTGAGTAATGCAATTGCTTAAGGAATAACACGTGATGTGTAGTTAGCCAATCAGAATAACGTATTATAGTGAAACATACATGTAATGTAATTATAGTCATATAATCATTTGTTATCATTATACTCTGGTTTGTTGTTGATATATTGATATTTGTATAACAGTTAGAATATAGCAGATGATCTTATGATGAATCAATCAAATAAGGGTCATCACTCAAGAAATTTAACGGCCACCACCATGAGCTGATTTGCCATTATGACAAAAGTGTGTCAGAAATCATATCTGATATTCTTCCTCAGTCATAATAACCTTCCATCATTACCGAACTGAACTAAGAAATAACACGACGGTGCCGTAAACGGTGCAGGAAATGCTTACCTTTCCGAAGCACCTGATTTCACTCCCGGTTTTTAGTGGAGTTCGTGTTGTATCTTATTTATTATTTATAAGTGTTGATGTAAATGTCCATTGGTTTTGTGAGTCTTTGTTTAATCCTTGGTTTTGATTGGCATTGTCTTAATAAATTTACGGGCAAATTTTCATCCATTTATACATCATTCTATTCTACTTTCTAATGATATTGCAAAGCAAGTGCTCGGCTCTTCTGTAATAAATCGTTTTTCTAACAGATTGGATTTGAAAAAAGACTTTCATTTTTCCTGCTTTTTGTTTCAAAACGTTCTCGAGATATTCTTCAGCATGCATTACCACAAATTTTCGGTATTCATGATTTGTTATGATATATGTATATATTTCTCAAGACAAAACATTTTCTTATCATTTATCTATGCTTTTAAGAATAATTTTTATGAATATATATTGATAAAATTAATGTATAACAAGCGATAAGGAAAGTTATTTTGCACTCGATAATATCCGCGTAATCATACGAAATACGTTCGGTAATCAGTCAAAAACGCCAGGAAATTTCTGCGACTTCATAACACCGGTATGACCCCTAAAGGTCACATCCAATGTAAAAGTGATGATTAGGGTTGAAATCAGGATACTCCAATACTTCTTCTTAGCGTTCGCCTTTACACTTGAATACCAGTCTCCTCAACCAATTTGGTGGTCTTCTGTAGGGCATCCACTGGTCCGTATAGCTTCTCTTCGAGTGGTGTTTCTGAGCGCCATATCTTATCTCTCCTGATGGATCTTGCATGACTGTAAGAGGTGTGCCGTATCCTGCTCTGCTTCTCCAATAGGACACATTGGAGATGGAACAACTTTCATGACTTTGTGTAGATGTTAGTTGAGTCTGTTATGTCCTGTCTTCAGTCTAAATATGGTGATTTGTTCAGATCTTGTTACCTGATGCTAACTGTCTTGTTGCTGTGGAGTATTGAACAGAGATTTGATGTAAGCCTTCATCTCTAAGAAGCAGACTGGATTTTCTTCCTGGTGTTGTTCAACACCATACTTTGCTTATTTATCGGCTTGTTCATTACCCCAAACTCCACAGTGTGAAGGGATCCTCTGAATTACTGTTGTCAGACTTTTGATGTTGTATAAAGCTTGTTGGAGTTGAGGTTGCTGTACGTTCTTCAAAACTTGTAGCACAGAGAAGGCATCAGTCAGAAGTACTACTTGAATTGTGTTATCGATTTTGATTTTGATTGAGTGTGCATCATGAGTTAGGGCTTCTTCTTCTCCAGCTTTGTAGTTCGAACAATGTAGGCCTGTTGGTATTGCCTCTGATTGTTGATCTCCATTGGGGTACTTAATGTATATACCAGCCCTTCCTTTTGTTGTGGGATTTGTGGCTGACCAATCTGTATATACTCTTACCCAGGTTGCTAAAGGATACTCTTCTTCAAGCATACTCATTGTTGTGGTTTTCTTAATATTGCTAGTCTCATCATCTTTGGTGGTAATGAGCGGAACTGATGTCTGGATGGTGACATTTCCAAGGTTATCTTCACACGGGTTGTTATTCATTGTGAAAGCTATGGGTTCGATATATTTAGGTAGAGCTTACTGGTGTTTTCTTTGTAATGCTCTTATCTCTAATGTAAAGCTGGATCTTTTGAGTCTGCCAGATGAGAGTTATTTCAGTCTGGTATTTATTGTGTGGTCTTGTGAACATTGATATTTAGTGGCTTGTATCATGGCTTTGCACTCCCTTCTCTTACCTAATGGTGGTATGTTTGTTATATCCTCCATACTTTTTATTGGTGTTGATTTTAAAGCACCTGTGGTTATACGTAGTGCCTGAATCTGAACTTTGTCTGAAGTATAACGGTGAGACTTGGATGCAGTCATGAGCTAGATCCATATTCAAGGTGGGGTCGTGCATTTTCTTGGTAGACAGTTTTCAAGATTTTTTTCATTTGCACCCAATTTTGTTCCTGCACGTTTCCTCATGATGTTCTGTTTTCTCCTAGCCTTAGCTTCAGCTGATGTTATATGTTGCTTCTATGTCATTCTTTTCTCGAAAGGTACCCCAATGTATGTTTGTTGGTCTTACATTTTAAGTGGAGTATCGTCCAAAATCAATTTGACAGATTTGGTTTTTGGAGAGTGTGAAGAGTGTTCCGGTTGTTTTTTTCTCTGTTGATGGTAACACACCACTGCTAAGTCAAAGTGACTATCATATCTAAAGCTGTTTGAATTCTGTATTTAGCTGTAAACGCATACTCTATTGAGCACCAAAGAACAAAATCGTCTGCATAAAGTTCTGGTTGTATCCCTTTTGGAAGCTCTGGTACTAGGTTATTCATAAAGAGTATGAATAGAGTTGGTGATAATACTCTTGCTTGTTTTAAGAGTACTTTCTGTCCACATTACCCATCTACCAGCACTCTGGCTCATCTATTGTATAAGTAAGATTTGGTTCATTTGTACATTTTTCCACTTATGTCATATCTTACATTTTTGCAAGATGTTAATCTTTTCATACCTTATCAAATACTCTTTGGAGATCTACAAAGACAGCCAATGCTCCTTTTTTTTATTGGAAGGCATCTTCTACTACCTGCGATAGATGTGTAGTCTGGTCTTCTGTGCTTTTGTATTGTCTAAAACCAGTTTATTCATGTTCAATGATGTTCTCTGACTCTAAGTACATGTACATGCACTTGTTTATTATGTGCTCCAACAATTTACACCACCTGTTGTTAGGCTTATAGGGCGATAACTTGAGGCTTTTTATTTGTTCTTTCCTTTTTTAAGTATTTGCATCATTATTGCTTCCTTCCAGCACTGTGGGACTTGACCTTGTCTCCAGCTAAGATAAAATATGTCCAGCAAAGTATTTAGTGATGAGTTCCCTAGGTGTTGTAACATCTCATTTGTTATGTTATCTGGACCTGGTGACTTTCTTCTTTGGCTTTCTTATAGATTGTTTCCTCTCAGAAATTGTGATGTCAGTCTGCATGATCTCATGTTTTCTGTCTTTTCCTAATTTCTGTTCTTATCACTTTTTTTACGTAAGGTTTGGATGCTGGTATTGTCGCGCTTACTATGACTGGGTCGAATATCTTGACCACATTGTTGATGTTCTTTCCTTCAGTAACTATGTCCTTTGTAAGTTCATTTGGTCTTGTTTCAAATTTTCCCCAGTTTGCCTACTTGTAATTCCATCTTGGTAATTTAGCAATAATAGTTGTTTTTTTCCTCTGATGGATAGTATAATTGGGCGATGGTCACTCCCCCTAGCTGGTCACTTACTTTTCTATTGATATTCTGGTGTATATCGTCAGTACAAAAAGCTAGGTCTGGTGTAGTTGTTGTGTGTCAGCGGCGAAATAAGAAGGTTGGTGTATCAGTTGGATCATTGACAAGAATAAGATGGTGTTCATCTTGCCAATTTTCCCTGGTTTCTTCTCTTTTATCTATTGTGTTGTATCCCCAGCTATGAGATTAGCTGTTAATATCTCCTGCCATGAGAAAGTTACTGTCTGATATCTGTATGGAGTATTTTCAATTTTGGATTTTTCTGGGGATATAGGTTCATATATTCTCTATAGGTGCCCTATATCCCTTCCGTTAGGCGAGTCAGGACATGTATAATGCTGACAGGGAATATATGAGCCCGTCTCTCGTGTGAAGATCCCAAATGACATATGATATTAATGTTTGTAACATGTTTATGCTATGTATGCCATACCACTTCTAAAACTTTCAGATCTGGAAAGGGCAGATAATTAATAACCAGAATGTTATATTCGCAACCTTATAACATTAGTTACAATTGCTTTTCAACTTCGTATAGTGTTTGGCTTTTTATCATTTTTGCATTCACGCGTCTATTGAAGACGAAACGCGCTTCTTGCGCAAATACACAATTTTAATACTTGTATCTTTGATGATTTTATTTATTACATCATTTGAGCTACATGAATACATGTATCCAGTACTTGCTAGCTATATACAAATCGCTATAAGTACATTCAACTATAGAAGAAACTTCATTTACATTTGTTCATTCATTTATTTGACGAAAATGAAATCGGACATTAACGCAATTATAATTTGAAATTGGATTAGATCTGACGTAAGAGTGAAAGGTTTCACGCTCCGAAATAAGATGAAAAAAAAAAAACTTGCTTCAATCCACCAAAATTCACTTGAATATACGAACATCGATTTTTTAAAACATATACCTTAAAGTTAATACATTGACTAATCCCTATTATGTATGCTAACGCCGAAGCAAAAGATGTCCGCTGCATTGCGTTGAATCATCAAATTTTATTCAAATACATTTTTTCACTTATATTTTTTTTTGCCTCTCTAGAATCAAAACACTTTTTGGTCATTTCTTTGTTTTCACAATGCAAACTGGGGCTATTGTGTCGATGCCGTTAAAATTGTCCCGTGGCAAAATAGCACATTAGCCCATGTATGACATAAATTCTTGTTATTTTAATTGACTGAGATTTTTATCTGAAATGTTTGTTTTGTAATTACATGTTTATCCCAGTTCAGAGAGGAAGATTACGAAAAATATTTCTGTAAACATGTATATTGTGCAACTGTAAAAAGCGATATTTTTCTAATTAAGAAGCTGAAACAACTCTCTATATGAATTATTATTTGACAGTCATACAGAAGAACTGAACATTTGGGCTGAAATTGCTGAAGACAACTTAAGAATCTATATGGTTTTAATAGATGGTATAAATGTTCTTGTTTTACTGTTAAGGTCGATAGTTGCTGAATATATGTGATGAGCTTATGTGAACGGATAACTGCGCTGCATAGGTGTTCAAATATACAGATTCGGGTTCAGATTCAATTTGTTGTACGGAGGTGCGAATTTGCAAGCGTAGATTTCCAATAACATAGTAAAAGACAATGAAAATTAACATACCGACCATAGAATAATAAAAGAATAAATCATTTAAATGGTCTTTGAGAAAAAAAAGAACCAAGAGGTATTTTTTTCATTACGTACAAAATAGCCCATGCATATCTATCATAGATGTTTATGCAATGTGTTTTGCAAAAGCTATTGCCAAAATATCTTACATAAATAAATCACGTAATTGTGACTTCATTCAATATGGTTGGTTTTTAATTTTTTTAGTACAAAAGGTCGTGTCTATAGTTGGGTTTAAATGTTTCAGTACAAAAGGTCGTGTCCAATTACGGTGACTGTCGGGTGTATAGTGGAGACTCGCCGCTACGGATCACTAAAGCACCTCTACCTTGTAATACATTGTTATACCGCTGTGGATCAGGATTAAATTTTTTTGTACACAAGGAAATGATATACTTATTGTTTTATTGGATTTTTTCTTTTTAATACATATGGAGTATAACAATGTTTAAAAAAAATGAAGATCAGGTAAGATTTTTACTATATAAATTAAGATAAATGATTAAAGATGAAAATTAAATTAAAAGGAATGAAAAATGAAATGAAAGAAAGAAAAAAAATGAAATGAGAGGGGGAAAACGAAAAAAATGTGTGCCAAGGGTTTCAAAGTATAAAAAAATCAACGTTGTTGTAATTTTACGATAATGTTCTTGTAAAGTACCTATACCGCTTTTTTTTTGTTACGATGCATGTTAATAAAAAAATAAGAATTTAATTCAAAAAAATTATAGGTAAAAATAAATAAAAAATAAATATATGACCACTGATCTTTAATATTTACGAGATTCACATGACAGGTTAACATTGTTTAATTGACATCTGATGCACTTTTCCTACCAAATGATTTAATTAACTAATCTTATATTAATGTTAAAAAATATGTTTCTTAATAATTAAATTATGATTTATCAAGTCCAAGGCGTCATTCAATTAACTTTAAAGAAATTAAAACCGATGACATAACAGTTGACACCTCCAGAGCAAACAATGACAATTCCTAGCATGCTATATAAAAGTTTAAATCGTTATTTTATTTTAATTATGTGGACATAGTCTGAAAATCTTGACCTATTTTAAAAACACGCCAATCAGACAAAATCCAGACAAAGGTTAGTTTTAAAATTATATATCTTAAAATATTTTTTCATCATTTTTCTAATAACAAATTTCAAATTCTAGTGATATTTTCCGATATATTTTTTGATAAATAGTTTTTCACTTCTGAAAAAAAATGGCAATGCTATCAAGTTGCAGCGTAGACATTTTTGTGTCCACCAATGAAAACGGAGGAACAAGTATGGTAGCCATTATTTGAGGAAATCAAAGGTTTGGAAACATGTTTATTAAGAAAGCTTTATCTTTTAAAATATACGTTTTACAATATTTAAAAAAAATCATGTTCAACGTTGTCTTTAGAAATGGTATATTTATACAAAAACTAATCAGGACGAAAGAAAACTTCTTATGTTTTCATCTGCATATACCTTGCAAGAGAAGAATGCCTTAAGTGCTGCTTATGTTAACGGTTAGAAGTAATGCGGCAAAATATTATCCAAACGAAAGAATTACCTATAGTTTGTAAATAATAAGCGTAAACTTGTTTTAATTGTTAAAGTAAAAACCAAAAACTCATGATTAGAAAATTTTCATATTTTGTTCAATCGTAGTAAATATGCCGCTCGAGAAAACAATTTCAATTTGTGAGGAAAAAGTAACACTTACACATATTCTCCGTTTATGCATTTAGAAATGATTAAAACGAGAGTAAGGTTGTAACTCCCCCTGGAAAGGTTGACGTTAGCTGGACCTTAGTGGTAGTTTTCGGTCATAACTAAGGCGATCTCCAAAACTTAGTATTCAATTATTTATCCTTCCTTTGCTCTAAATATGTGTTGCTTTTGAATAAACGTTCCTGATGAAGTCAAATTCAGGAACCATTTTGAACTTACAAAATTTATAAAGTGTATATTCACTTTTCATTATGTTCTCAATAGATTTTTTTCTTACTAAAAGTTTGTCTTAATCCCCCCCTTTTTTCTCATACGCATATTGTTTACCCTTCCTCTTGTTTCTCATACTTATATCGTTGAAGTGAGTTACCAATGGTTGACTTTTTTTAATTTAAGTTTTTTTTTCAAAATGCATAATGACAACATCTTGCACATGGTATGACTTTTGTAATAACAAGGGGATTACACTAACAACAAAGAAACATATTAAATATCGAGTAAATGGCGAAATAAATATATCCCAGACCATTTGAATAAGTAGTCTTTTACTTGAAAGGGCTTTCACCTTTTATAACAATAAGATATTTAGCAATAACATTGTTTACATTACATAACCATTTCAGACATGTTATGTGGCAAACGGACTAGAAAATCCTTTCCTAATTGCTTTATAAAGTAGCAATGATATTTCGATCAAACTTGTATTGCTCCGTGCATTTATTACAATTTTACCATGAATGATTTTTTTATCATGCTTCAAATCTAAATTTGTTAGTTGAACATGTTGTTTTACTGATTGGGACTGATATCTTTGAGCAAATCAATTTGATCTTGGTCAAGTTGGAGGCCACCATGTCCTACGTGCGAATGGTCAGTAATTTTACGCTGTTTGGTTTTAACGACCTTGTGAATACAAACGATACAAAAGAGATATTGATCTTATAGGCTATTCAAAGTGTTATTTAAGTATGTAAATAAATTAGTTACAAACATTCGAAGGTCATTTGGCAAATAAGCATTGTATTAATTTTAAAATTTTGAAAACGTATTTACAACTGTATCATTTAGTTCATCATTCGAAAAAATGTTATGAAATTAATCCCTAATTCGAGTTTAAATGTCAATATTATCTGAGACTACTATGTGTTATAGTAGTCTCAGATATTAACAATATAAATAAAAGCTATAAAGGGATCAATTTAAATCACAAATGACATTATATGACATATAAAGACCTATAACAAAATAACAGAGAGACACAGTGAACTTGCAATTATCTCTTTTAAGAAAACTCATATAAGCATACGAGCGAATGCATATACGTTTTCGTTTTTCTTCTTCACACATGAGAAACAAACTAATTATCAAGTTGAAAAGAAAAATTAGTCATCACCTTCAAAGAATATTCAATTCAGTATTTTATTGGAAAGAGCAGAATAGAGGCGTGATCCAAATACAAGCAATAATAATATTAAAACAACATATAAATAAGATATAGATGCATATATATTGATATCATTTGTATCTTTTTTAAGTGATAAAAGAAATTCGAAAAAGTCCTGAATGCGGCAGTTTATTTATCGAAATTATAAACTAATTGGATAGAAATCGTCGGTAGTTTATAAGATGATTTTATATGTGTAGACCTCTAGACCTCTTTTTTGTTGTGTTGTTTGGTTGGTTGGTGCCTTTTTGAAACATATTACACATCTTTCTTATATTCATACTCAGAAGTCATAAAGTGTTGAAAGTTGGTCTTACAATGGTCACAACTAAATGTGGTAGTGCACACACATGTGTTTTTGTGGTCACAACTAAATGTGACTGTCGTATAGTAGTGCACACACATGTGTTTCTGTGGTCACAACTAAATGTGACTGTCGTATAGTAGTGCACACACATGTGTTTCTGTGGTCACAACTAAATGTGACTGTCGTATAGTAGTGCACATACATGTGTTTCTGTGGTCACAACTAAATGGGACTGTCGTATAGTAGTGCACACACATGTGTTTCTGTGGTCACAACTAAATGTGACTGTCGTATAGTAGTGCACACACATGTGTTTCTCTGGTCACAACTAAATGTGACTGTCGTATAGTAGTGCACACACATGTGTTTCTGTGGTCACAACTAAATGTGACTGTCGTATAGTAGTGCACATACATGTGTTTCTGTGGTCACAACTAAATGGGACTGTCGTATAGTAGTGCACACACATGTGTTTCTGTGGTCACAACTAAATGTGACTGTCGTATAGTAGTGCACACACATGTGTATCTGTGGTCACAACTAAGTGTGACTGTCGTATAGTAGTGCACACACATGTGTTTCTCTGGTCACAACTAAATGTGACTGTCGTATAGTAGTGCACACACATGTGTTTCTGTGGTCACAACTAAATGTGACTGTCGTATAGTAGTGCACACACATGTGTTTCTGTCTGTGTTTAAAAAAAAACAACTATTTTATTCAAATCTGAATCCGTTAGTTCAACACGTTGTTTTACTGATTGGGACTGATCTTTGAACGGGCGTATTGCATTTCCGCTAATTTTTCAAAGTCCCAATACTACGTTTCCGCAAATTCAAAATATACGTTTCCGCAATTTGTATTTATTACTTTTCCGCAAATTTACCTGGTAAATTATAAAGATTTGAATGAACATATATGATAAATTATATTTTTTTTCTTTTTAATAAGAAAATGTTCTGATTTCAGTATAGCTACAATTTACTAGATAAAACTACTGACTCGGGTAAGGATGAGTTAAACTTCATTGAGAAATCTTTGGTTTCGCTTACTTGCCAACTGACATGATTGATGAATGCTTTGTTGAATTAATTGCCGATGCTCCATCTGACGATAAATGCATGCGGTCTGCCGATTACATATTGGAATTTTATATAGATGGCAATTGAGATTTCCACCAACCATTTGGGCATCACCCCTGACCCCGAGGAAAAAAGATGAGAACTCTAACTGTTAAAGCACCCGTTCGGAAATATGAAAAGGAGAAGATGGACTTCCTTCCTGAACAAAATACAAAATTTGTAAACGATGAATGTGCTACTATGGACTCTGTACGACGTGTTGGCTACAAATATTCTGCCAGAACTGACTTATGAACTCATATCAAGATATTTTTGAACATACGTTTTCATAAATTTTAATGATGTATTTTACTTACATGTTATGATGACCTTTAACTTAATACATATTTATTTTGTATTATAGCTTTGCTTTCGATCAATAGGTATTCCTTAAATATTCGTGGGAAAGTAATAATTTATTTTTTCCGAAATAGTTACATTTTTGGCGGAAAAGTAAGATATTTATTTGCGGAAACGTAAACTTTTTTTTTCGGAAACGTCATCTTTTTTTCGCGGAAAAGTAATGCCAATTTGCGGAAACGTAAAACGCCGCTTTGAACACATTCATTTGACCTTGGAGGCTACCATGTTCTACGTGCGAATGGTCAGTGTGATTTTACGCTGTTTAGTTTTAAATGACCTTTTGAATACAAACGACACAAAAGATTATCCCTTTTAAGAAAACTCAAGTAAGCAAACGAGTTAATGCTTATACGATTTGCCTTCTTCACACACGACAAAAAAAATGATCAAATTAAAGTAAAAAAGATAAATTACAGCTGTGTCATCAAGTACATCATCCGAAAAAAATGGGAAAAAAACCAGGATTAACTTTTTTAAAATGTTTTTTTGTTTCTATCTTCGATAAAGTTACGAGCTGCAAAGGAAGTGATGCCTTTTAACTGGTCATTTGAACTTAAACTGAAATAGAAACTCCAAAATCCAAATTCACAGAAAGAATCATGTTGGTTAAAATCTCCTTTTCAAATACGTAGTTAGTCAAATTAGTTTTTGTTTCCAAAGAAAAGGTGGTATTACGGTTTAATCACTATATTCAATAGCCTAACTCGTTATTAAAAAGTTATTTATATTTTGAAATATTGCATGCTCATATTAATAGTTATCAAAGGTACCAGGATTAACATTGTAATGTAATATACCGGAATTCGGAGTGGATTTCATAAGTCTGGTTTACTTTGAGTCGTAAAAATCACATTCGTTAGAGGGGCGTAATTGATATCATTGTAAAATTTAAACTTTATTTGTATTAAGATTTACAAAAGATTTAAGAAATCAGCCAAGTTCACTGAAATTTCGTATCTTTATTTTTGATATAGTACTTTTTATACTCAAACTACATCAGTAATAACCAAATGAGACAGTAACACCAATTTTCCAGTTTTTACTTGTTGCGTAGTTCATTCTATCATATTATTATGTCGTATTTATTTCACTTTGTCATTCAAGGTTTTTTTAATTATAAACTTGTTCAACTTTCCTATTTCAAATGCATTAGGTTTATTTTTCATTTTGCGCTTGGTAAACTCCTGTATATTAAAACATTTACCAGGTATTTTTAGATTATGGTGTTACATAAATTATGCACTTTTTTTCCAACATAATACCATATCGCCTACACTCTTGGTCGTTGTTATCCTTCTATCTACAAAAAGGAAATTTATACGCAAAGAAAAAAAAATAATTAGTTATTGATGATCATAAGTATTACATTTTATTTCTCATACATATCTAAATTACAACTTGTAATCCTTGGTAAATGGTTTAAAATTAGATTCAAAACACATTTAAAATTGCATGAAAGTTTTTGATCAAATGTCTTAAATATTTAGCTGCACTTTTTCATGCGGAAACCCACTGATTTATTAGGTTTTCTCAGCAGGATTTTCATAACTAGATGCATGCATATCACGTAGAGAATAAATACAAGATGATTGAATGAAATTGACAACCACTTGAATTATGAAAAAAGTAACCCAACACTTCAAAGAAAAGTATCAAAATATCATTTTAACCCCCTCTTAAATTTGAAACCACTTCTACAAGGCCTTTTATATTTGATTTTCAAAACATTTAATTTAATTTTCAACAACAAAATGTTTGCAGAAAATGTGTCATTTCAGAGGTAATTATATGTGTGCTTTTAACATGTATCAACTGAAAAGATTCACACAATTTCAGTTATTCAGATATTCAGTAAAAAGAATTTGCTGCAAGCGCCCCAGTCTGTTTTCTGCTACAATTTTTCAATTAACATAGAGTGTTTGTCGGTGTACGAAAAAAACCAATTGTTATGTATTAAACGAATATACACTAAAGAATACAGAAATACCCAATATGAAAGTAAGAAGATGTAGTATGATTGCCAAAATGAGACAACTCTCCACCAGATACCAAGTGCCGTAGAAGCTCAAGTTTTATGTCTTATTTTGAAATTATCCGAAGACATGTGCTTGTCCATTTTTCATTGCAGGCAACTTAATTATCATAAACGGTACCAATTTTAATGCACCAGATGGGCTTTACAACAATTAATGTCTCTTAAGTGATGCTCGAGGCAAAACAA
Organism: Mytilus trossulus; assembly: GCF_036588685.1. Lineage (NCBI taxonomy): Eukaryota > Metazoa > Mollusca > Bivalvia > Mytilida > Mytilidae > Mytilus > Mytilus trossulus. The sequence continues at coordinate 43,204,184 of NC_086378.1, forward strand.
ATTAAATATTCAAAATTTAATACAAATGTATAAAAGAGAGGATCAAACCAAAAAAGGACATAAATTATAGCCAAATCCATGAGGAAGATATGTTCCTAAATTTAAAATACTCTAAAAAAAAATTATCACGGCAAATTTAGATAAAAAAAATATCTGTATTTTCACCTTGTGTCACATGTATATCGTGGTTATTTTTAGTTACACCATAATTGCCACCTATTTTAGACATTGCCACCTATTTCAGACAGCGGTAACATTTTGATATACAAGAACCGAATGCCGAAATGCAAGATTAGAGTTCTTTTTTGGTCATATAGTTCTTTAACTGTTATGGTTCTTTCACATTTTTGGCCATCAAATGTTCTGCTTTGAGCAAACCCGTTAAAGATGAATCAAGAAAAGCGTTTCTGAAGCATTGAAATTATAAAGTGTTGTTTTGATTTTTTAAACGATTTTTTCTAAATGATAGGCTATGTTTATATGTAAGGTAAACCCATTGTATGATTTTCATATTTGTAATAAAAGGCTTTTGTGTCCACAATCATAGCATACTTGGTTTCATATTTCAGATGAAGTCACGAATAGCTAATTCATGCTTCATTGTGTGAAATAAACTAGACTGATAACACAAAGAAGGTGTTAAAGGCCGTATACGTTCATTGACCTGTAGATGAGAACAGCTGTACTTAAAAAATGTCAGACTGCCAATATTTTTCACTTTTGGTGGAGATTTTTCAATCACAACCAGGGATAGATATGTACACTCTTGGAGGAGACATTTTCTGCTACTTAGAGCTATAGATTTCTCAGATTATGAACGGCCGATACCATAGACTCAAATGGCCGTTTCTTAAACATTGAATCATTATCTATACGAAACATTTGAATATAGGAATAAACAAATTCTCAAAAGTTCTTGAGAATATTTCATAAAATCAGGTGCACAATTATAAATATGCAATCTTCCTGTGAAGTTTCGGGGACCTGTGGGAAGAGTTAATTAACCAAAAATTGTACCCTGTTTCATAAATGTTGCGAAAATGACTTAGTTTTTAAGTTTGTTATAATAATAAAAATTCCTGAAGCAATTCTGTAATACAAGTTGCACATGTTTTGATATGTGCAATATTCCTGTGAAGTTTCAAGGATCTAGGATACAAAAAGTAAGAGTTGAAGAAAAAAACTGGTACCCATTTTATCCACAAGTCCTGTTGTCCGCCTACCCAACATTTCCACGGTTTTGTCTAATACCAGGATTTTCTAATTAACAATGTAACATAAATTTTTTTTTTTTTTTCTAGCACTAAGAAATCAACGACAATCATCCCATTGTATTTTATTATTAATACACCATATCTTCTTAATTAGCAAACTTGCGCATCTGTTTTTTTGGGGCTATACTGCCACTTCTAAAACTCATTTTTTGACACTATAATAATAATTATTACAAAATCAAAATGCAAAAAAAAGAGGCTCACATCGGCCATAGATTTCAAGACTTCTCAAATAATGTGAGTTGTGTGTTTTATGAAACATAAGTTTAATATTATGTTATCTTGTAGAGGTGAATTCTGTTTTGTTGCTTAATGCTTTCATTTTGTTTAAATAGTGCCACGGTATTGATTTTTCTCGTTGTTGAAGGTCATAGGTTTATAATTGCTTACATCGACTTCATTTGAACTGTGGTGGATAGTTGTCTGCAATCATACTACATCTCCTTGATTATGTTTATAATACGTAACAAACAAAAGTGGCGTATCTTTAATGCCAACTTACATGCAGTGTGTAACGGTACATCAGATGACGTTTCATTTTCAGATGTAACTACTTCCAATAATAAAAGTGTCTTATAATTCACACACAAAAAAATCAAACAAACAGGAAACCGTGAACTTTTAAAAAATATCCTTTAAATTCAAACTGAAAATTACAATTTCCTTTTCAGGACGATTTAATATTTTAATGTGTTGGTAGCCAAACCAAAAGACTTGACAATCAAAAAGACTAGACAATGGCAAAATTTCAATTATACACCATTGTTGCGCCTTGCTTTATTATCCTAGTGTGTTTAAGTGGAATGGAAGCTGGAGGAAAGTTTACTTGGCTTCAGAGGGATAGATTTGATGAAGTTGTAGGAAAATACATCAATGCTATAAAGGGACACAACTGTGCACCAAGATCGAAAGCTGATATGATGATGAGGGATGATATTGTTACACAAATTCCGAAGGCAAACGAGCTTCTCAGTAAAGTTTTCTATTCAAATAGATCTGTGCTAGTACATATGCATAATATGGCTCTTAATAGGGCATTCTTCATGAGTTATATATTACAACGAATGAATAGTACCGAAGACTACTCTATACAACCTAATCTTCATTATCTCTATATGTCAGTAACGGCAGATATCAATGCTAATCCATATGCCATAAACGGATCATCCATCATTTTTGACCAAGATGTCTATTATCCGAATTGGTTGACAAATTTGGATTTTAATAAAACTATTCCATTGTTCGGTGTAAAAGGCTGGCGGAAAGACAATACTTTTGCACAAGGAAACTTTATTCGAGAACCTAACAGACGAGTTGTTCAATGCCAAGATATAGGAGCAGGAAACAATAAAAATTATACCCATGACGGATATAAGATGAACCCTTGGTATGACTTTTGGTTACCGGATCTAGATGGACAGGAAGACAAATCTAATAAATTTACATATAGCGTAGGAATTCGATATTCAAACGTAACGGGAAAATTCATCAAAGAAGATTTTGATGTTTTCAATTTTTTTGGTCCAAATCTACCTAGTCAGAGCGAAAAAGACATTGGGAAAATGCCAGTCAGATTTACAGTACCATATTTTGATTGTGGAAAATCTGACACATGGAAAGTAAGCGCCGTAGCTCCAATCGTTGATTTCTTTCCAAGATATTCAAATTATACACACATGAGACGACAGAGGTAAGTACACGTCATCCATCAAAATACTCAGCGTTTAAAAATACCATTTAAACTTCAATATCTATTATAACTGAAAGTGCGTACGGGTTTTATATGTGTTGGTTTATTGTTCTTCTGCTAAATTTTGATTGACACATGATGGAGCACAGCTCAATTTCTTACTTCATGCATGATAAGATTCTAAAGTTAGAAATGTCAATTTTTAAACATACTGTAGATGGTATTTTTAAACGCATCTTAGCAAAGGTCAAATTCATTTTGTTTGTAGTTAAGGTTATCAATATTTGAATATCATAATGATTTCTGATTAACATTCACAATATACATGTTGTCCAATGATTAAAAGAAGAAAGGTAGGAATCGTTTTGATTTTGTACCACCGATATAAGCGCTAGTAAGACCTCCCTTAAAAAAAAAAATTTTGACTGAGCTGTGTTTATTCAAGATTCAATTAAACATTTAGAGTTAATTTCTCATATTTATATCAAGGGCTCATGAATATTTTTCTTTCACTGAATATTACAATTGACACAATTACTTTATCCGTTCTAAGAAAGTATTTGCTTTTTTTAGGTTTGTTGGAGTGATAACGATGGATACGGATTTTTTGAAAATTGACTTTAACCCATGTGGAGTCAGCGCTGGAAATCCGGGACCAAGCTACCTTGCAGGAGTAGCAAGGTGTAAAGATCACACTGGAGTAAGTTATTTCTTAATTGGGACAGATAGAAAAAGTTTATGTAATACAAAACACAAAAGTGTCGCTGACCATGTCATGACTTAGAACCATAACGACCCTTTTTTAAACGTTATTCGATTTTCGTTTCATTGTTAATGTCTTTGTAGTTGTTGATATGAATAAATGCTTGAAACGTATTGAGAATAGTCAAGAAAAATATGGTGTTAGATGCGTATGTAATGTAGCCAATAAATTGATTTCAAATCAGAACTTATTATTGATCTTAACACATGTTTCATATCTACGAAATTCGACATGGATAGAACTGAGGATGGAACAAATAAATACTAACGATTGTAGCCGTTGTTTAGAACCACACCAAATGCACATGTACAAACGAAAGACATTTCTGGACCATTTGTCACATAAGTAAAACAAACCATAAAAGCATGCACTGTAACAGTAATAATACATGATTTTATTCTCACATGGAGATTCCTGTTTATAATGATGGACTATACCGATCTTTTATTGTTTAATATTTACTTATTTCTTCTAAAATTTTTTTAGTGCAAAGCTAAAAGCGGTAAAGGATATGGGCGTGGAGGATACATCTGTCACTGTAAGGGTAAATACGTATATCCTATGGATATCCAAGGACCATACGATGGAAAACTGATAGAAATGTCAACCAATGAGGAACGGGCAAACAGTTTTAATTGCATACGTGGCGACCGTAAGTTTAAAATTGTGTTTTATTGGAAATGCGTTAATTGAACACTTAGATTTTATCATGTTCTATCAAGATTCTTTATTTCTCAAACACCATAAAGTTACAATGGTACAAAGAAGTTCATCAAAAGTTATATAACATAACACAAACACACATGACAAGATGAGATGAAAATATGAAATAAAATAAAAGAAACAGTCTAGTAGCGAAGAGTGGTGATTAACCAAGAAGACTCACTTGAAAAGTTATAACCCTGATAAATTTGCACAGCTTTTTCACTTATTTTTAATTTTTAACTGTAATAGTTTTTCAAATTTTAGTATGTTACATCTGTGCAAGAAAAAAGAATCCAAATATTGTGCTCGAAAATTTGCCAAAGAACTACACTGCAAAGTATAATGAAATTCATCACCAATCTCGTTACAATGACATAAGTTACAATATCTAAGGTTTCGCTCAATCTTATTCCATTTACCAGTTTCGATGGGTAACTTATGCTTACCCGTTCGAAATCTACAATATGTTATTCTATCTTTATCGCTTAAAATATTCAGATATTCCTCAAATTCAAAACTTTGTTTATACAATTTGTAGGCCAAACCTTTTGATGAACAGTCAATATCAGCCCTCCATTTCTGTTGAAACTGATCAAATAACTTTTGTTTTAAACTAATACACAACCACTTAGAATTAAAATTTCCTTGTGACCACCATATATTGCTATATCCACATTTATCTAAGGTATTTTTAAAACGTATTTCAACCAATCTGACCTAAATTGGTTGTCAGAGTTCTTCAAGAACATGTATTTGTATTATATTTTAGCAATTCTATCAGAACGGATTGCTCTGTGTTTTTAGTTCAAATGAGCATACGCGCTTCAGTAGAAATAAAGTCAAATTTATAATTAAAAAAGCAGCCATTCCAGTCACAGTACGAAAACGATAGATGTTAACCCCCAAATGAATACACGACGCTATACTCCCTGTACGTGAATTATTTTCCTATTTAATATATTCAATTCACATAAATACATTTATACTATATTTTTACGGTATGTCTTTGTCAAAACAATGAATTCCAAAATTAACAGAACTACAATTAATAATATAGTGTGTTTTACACTCGAGCCAATGAATTTTATGCTTTATTTTTTTTATTTTTTCATAGATTACCGCGTTCTTCCCATTGTTGACCAAAATGCTGACGTCACAGTTGAATTTGGAGTGGCTAATATCAATACTCGTAAGAAGAGGTCACTTCTGTCAATAAATGAAACGGATTTCATACACTATGGAAGTGAAAAACATGGAAAAGTTGAAAGAGAAACTGTAAAGGAAACTACCAAGGTTGAGTTTGAACAGAATCAGAGGAAAAAGGAGAAGAAAAAGAGAAGAAAGAGAACCACGGATTACGGAGATAGATCAGAATTTGATCAAATGCGCTTTGATAGAATGATCAGGATTTTCAGACAGAAAGTCAGTATAAACAAAGACAATTGCAAGAGTGTCCCTGCAAGTTCTCTCAATCTGCCAGGAGACGCTGCTTTTGACGTTGAAAATCAATTTAAATACCAAGGAGCAACGGCCCTGAGACTATCGCATTTTCTATCAATTTTCCTAGAAACTGTTCAGATAACTGATAACTTTGGTAATCTAAGAGGAGGTGGTAGACTTCATCAGGATCACTTATTTGGAGAAGTCTTAGCTAACGTAATGGGAGATCACAGAATTTTATCAAGTGGCATTTTCTTCGAACCATACATCTTTGAAAACCAGGATGGAACTCCTAAAGAACTTTTTGGTCCTTATGCCTTTAAAGACCGAGGCGTTGCTAAGGCTATAGATATGGCAGGTTTACCAAGAAAATATATATTTGAAGACTGGTACCAGAATATCAAACAGAGCTGGGAAACTAATACAGCTAAACTCAAGAAACATAAAATGAATCAACTGGTTCGCTCAGACGCAAAAGGGACCAGCTCAATAAAATTTGAATATTACCCAATAGGATACTATGCTCCTAAATATGAAGATGGTCTTTGGTCTCATCCTAAGTTTAAGTGCGATGGAATGACAGATAAGTGGGTGATGACATACAGTATTCCTTTCTTCAGAAGAGACTATGTTGCAAAGAAAAACAAATTCGCGTAAGTATAAAATACAATGGCATTGGTTTTTTTGCCAAGTTCTAGATAATGTTAGTTTCAAATGAACGACGAAATGTATGAAAAAACATATCTAAACAATTTGATATCATAATTTTTTACCACGATCAACAATTTATTTAAATAACATGTATATAACCATTTTATTTTAAATAGCTTGTACTTTTTTTGCAATTTCATAAGTGCATATTTTTAAAAGTTCTCAAATAGTTATGAACACAGAAATAATTATATGTCTTCCTTAATTTTTTTTAGAGGAGTTGTAACTGTCGATGTACCTCTTGATAATTTGGAAATAAACCAATGTCCAATGGCATTTAGTGTTGCTAATGCATTCAAAAATACAGCAAGATGTCATAAGTCTACTAAGGTAAGTTGTTAATCATCTACACACTCTAAGGTCCCGAGCATTACTGATAATCGATTGATTGATTGTTGGTTGCTTGACGTCCAGTGGGGCATCACTGATGAAGATAATTCACGAAGCAAGACATAATTAGAAATATCACTATTTGCAAAGTAAATGGGAAATAGACAAGAAGTTTCATATACAGATTAGTAATACACATTCATTGATCGATCGGTAGATATACAGAGACACTGTCAGGATCAAAGCGTTATCATTACTTAGGTACCAAGTTTTCATCTTTTGTGGTGGTATAATTTTTCAGACTTTGAAATTTAGAAAATATTTCGATATCACAAGTGAAATAACATACAGGGATATGATATCTTAAAAAAAAATCCACATAGATGATACAATTTTGTATGCTTTTTACTCTAATTTTTCATTTGGAGCAAAACGTTTGAATTCCCTTCTGAAACAAATCATTTTGACAATGAGAATTTAATAATTCATATTTAAAAAAAAAAACATGCCCATTGATTTGAAATACTCATGTTATTGAAGGACACAAAATCACCATCTTTCATATCATTCTCTACTCTTTTGTGTAACGTTTCAGCGGATGTCACTATCGTTATTTTTAAGACTTTTAGTATCTTTTGTAACTATATGTCCCTTTAGTTCTACATTTGATTTGTGATTTCCACTTTGGTAATACAAATTGTATCTTTTCCATTCCGTATCTAACTCATTTCATCTCCTTCGTTTTGTATACGATATACAAAAATCTCCTCAAGTAGCACCACTTTTTATCTTCCTTTGAAGTATCTTCATTAATATTTACTTTATTTCCAGTGTAAAATGATTCCTGGGTATAAATACTCACGAGGAGCATACCGATGTGATTGTAAACAAGGATACGAGTACCAGTTTGCTGATGGAAAGAACTTTATAGAAGGAAGTTTAGTCGAGCTGGAATATGAAAAGAAAGTCAAGGGACTGTTCAGTCGGTAAGTCATTTTAAAATAAATTGATAAATGAATTAAAGCATAGTCTTTTTATACAGTCTTGTCCTTATTATTTTTTTCATTTTTTTTTTCATTTGTAAAAGCTTGTTCAATGACTTTGTTAGATTTTCTTTGTCGGAATAGTAGTAACATTTGTTTACTTAAGTAGGCATCTATGTTCAATGTTGGTATTATTTGTTCTCGCGTCTTGTATTAAATATTCAGTTAAGTTTGCATTAAGAAGAGTATTAAACAAAACTAAACTGTTGTTGAACTATATATGATGCATATCAAATGAATATGACATTTCTATTAAAGGTTTATGAATGGAAAAATACATTTCATACATTTTTATCCCTTTGTTTGATGTGTTTGAGCTTTTGAATTTGCAATTGCTGAGGGACTTTCGGTTTTTAATTTCATCGGAGTTCTGAATTTCAGTGATTTTACTTTTAATTAGACTGAACAATTTCGATTTATTTGCTAGCAGTGGTCTTAGCTTGCAAAATGATCAATTTGAAATAGACGCACTACCATCAGACACCAAAAACGATGTGACATGCCTTTGATGAAAAGCATTATTTCAAAAATTAACAATAAAATTAGTTGAAGAGAGGCGAATGATCAGCTAAAAAAAAGGGGGGGATTGAACAATGCCATGGCAAAAACGAAAAACGATCAATAGACAAAAAACAGTGCATAGAAAACTTTTCATAAAAAAACAAGTTCTAAACTTCTCTTACTCTTTGTAGGTTTGATTCCCTAGTATGTCGAGTACAAGGAGGCGCCAGTGCAGTTGCTGTGAATTACTTTTCAGTATTAATAGGGATGCTTGTGGCATTAATGATGTCAAGATAAACAGTAAAACTCATATATGTATCATCCGTTACAAAAGATATACACGAGAACATTTTTCATTTATAATGTATATGAAGAGGAGATGCAAACTGTTGTATCTACTAATGTGCATTTATCATCTGATTCAAAATCAATTTTGACAATTTATGAAGATTGATTCAAGTTAGTTTTTTTGAAGTAATCAATGCATCATCATTCTTAATTTCTGCAATTGATATTGGATTGTGTACATTATAGAAGTATAATCACTTGTTCATCTACTTAGTAGAACAAAAAACGTTTTCAGTCATAGCGAATTCTTCGAACATAAAATTGATGAATTCATGCCTTTTTGGTTGATGAATCAACGATCATATACCTGTAACTCAAATGGAGACTGATAGGGTCTTATAAAGACAACTCTGAATCAATTATGTTATCATAACACATTGAATATATGAAATCCATCCAAGTAGTATTATTACAGCAAACTGTATTAATCAAGAGAGAACGTGACTGTAACAGTGCTATGTTGTTGTATTATTGAATTACTTATTTTTAAATTTTATATTTATATTTTTTACATTGACTTGAAATCCATTTTTATGAATCTCATTTTTGTAAATTTAATTTATTGGAATGAGAAAAAGTTGGGTGTTTTTGTTATCGTTTCCAGTTTTGACCAATATCTTCCTAATGGCAACTGGACTTTTCAAATGTCAACTTATCGCATGTTAAGATTTGTATTAATTGAATTATTATTGTCAGAAATCGAACATCATTCCAGGGTTTATTCCCGATGGTCCCATTTTTCGGATTTCTAATTGTCTCACATTGTTTTATTATGTTAAAATAAATCATTGCATGAACATATTAGCAGTTGATATCAATTATAAATTCATATCAATTGATTAATTAAACATGAGAATGCACTTTTGGTTAAATAATATAACATACAAGTGATAATCGATGTCTATACTGTAAGGTATATAAACAAATATCGAGATGAGAGGAGAATTCCAATATTTGGAGAATATATATATATTTTTCTATTATCTTCAAGTTTTTATCTAAATGATTAAACACGTACACTCAATTTTGTTTCTTCTTATTTCATTTCTATGATCTGCAGATTAAAGGGTTTGGAGATTGATTTGAAGAAAAAAAATACATATTTCAAATTACAACGTCACATAAGCATCAACTTCATTACCTTTTACCTGTAATCAAAAAAATTTGACAATTAAAAAACATCAATTAGAAAATTGAATACACTACCAGATTTGTTATCATTTATTCAAATTTTAACTCTGTTAAAATACAGCTTAATAAAAACAAGATTTGCAAACTCTGACATGCATCGACTTCTTTACTAATAATTGCTATTATGTGGATAGTCCTAAATATAAAGCTTTACTACAACTATCATATGATCCAAGAAAAGGAGATAAAGGTCAAGGTCATAAAAACCGAACAAGAAATAAAAACTAAATGAAAATTACCTTTTAATCATTCAATACACTAAATAAAGATTACCTATTGCTTATAGTTTCTAAGAAGCAGACTCAACCAAGAAAACTTAAAATTGATCAATGGACCATGAAATGAGGTCAAGATCAGACGAACCATGCTAGGCCGACATGCACAGCTGACAAGCCCTCAATACAACACACATAGCTTATAGTTTTAGAAAAACAGACTAAAACACAAAACTTAACACTGAGCAATGAACTGTGAAAATGAGGTTATAGTGAAATAAAACCTGCGAGACTGACATATACATATTAAAATATTTCCATACACCAAATATAGTTGACACATTGCATATAGTATTAGAAGAAAAGACTAAAATTCAAAAACTTTACTTTGACTATTGAATCATGAAAATGAGGTCAAGGTCAGATAACACCTGCCAGTTGGACATATACAGTCCTTCCGTATACCGAATATACAAGATCTGTTGCTTATAATATCTGGGATATGAAGTTGATCACAAAAACTTAACCTTGTTCACTGATCCATGAAATGCACTTAATGTCAAGTGTCTGACGGACAATGTACGCACATACCAAATACAGTTATTCTATAACTCATAATATGAGAGAAATTAACATTACAAAAAATCTTTAAAAAACAGTCTGGTTGTTTAGAAATGTTGTTAAAATCCTTTAAACTTATTTTCATTACATATTTATTTTTATTATAAAACATGATAGAAGACCTGTACCGATATCAGTACTGGTTGTTTTGTGTTCACTTCCATGTCCAACAACAACCAAGCCTTCATGTATTTTTTCCAACACTCATCACAATAGTTTGTATCAAAATATGCATTTACATGTGACTCATAAATAAAGGCAACAGTAGTATACCGCTGTTCAAAACTCGTAAATCTAGTGACAAAAACAAAATTGGGGTAACAAACTAAAACTGAGGGAAACGCATTAAATATAAAAGGAGAACTACGACACAACATTAAAATGTAACACACACAGAAACGGACTAAGCGTTAGACAAAATCCGATGAAAATAACAAATATAACACCAAAACCAAATATATGAATTTGGGATAGAACAATACCGTGACACGTCTTATAGTAATGTGAATTCTTACTCAAATATAAGAGAAAACAAACGACACAACGGAAACACAACGTTGAAAGTGAAAGTACTTTAATTCGTGGGTATCAATTTTCGTGGTTTGAGCTATATTTACATGTTCGTGTGTTTTTAAATCCGTAGATAAAGCCTTTAGAAACGAAGGTTACAAATAGTATGGATTGAAGGAAATTGCAAAGTAAACATTGACCCGTGTAAATCGTAGTTATAACAATAATTAACCCATGATAAAGTGATCAACAGATTAAAGACCACCAAAGGTCTTAATTAGGCCATAAACATTTTATTTCGTTGGACACTTAAATTCGTGGATAAAGTCATCCTCGAAAACCACGAAAATTGGTACCCCACGAATAAAAGTACTTTCACAGTATGATATAACAATGGCCATTTTCATGACTTGGTACAGGCCAATTTTAAAGATAAAAATGGTGGGTTGAACCTGTGGCGATCAGATTGAAATAGTTATAAAGCCAAGCATCCTAAGTTTTTTGAAAAATTCATACTTTTGTTAACAGGAAATTTATAAAAATGACCATAAATCTGATAATCATGTCAACACCAAAGTGCTGACTTCTTGGCTGGTGATAAACTAAGAGACGAAAAGTCCACCAGCAGTGGCATCGACCCAACTGATGTAAAGTAAACTTAGTACTAAGCATAATGTACATGTTAATATTATAACTGTGACTCCATACAAGCACATAGATGAAATTGAAGTGTTATGACATCGACTTGTACTTGTTCGCTTGATGACAATAACCATCGGAATAAGTTAAAGAATAGATTTCGATAAACATAGTTAGACAACAATGATTCCGTAGCAGGATTTTATAGTGTGTCTCTTGTTTAAGTTTGTTTGCAAATTAATGTATATTTTTACGTTTACTTATATCATCTGTTATATTGATCAAATCCATTTATATTTTATAGAAGAACAGATAACTACGTGTAATGTTTGTACAAATACTAAATTAGCATCAAAAGTTTGGTTAAACTTACTGAATAACTTATTTGACGCTGTGACCCTTATCGATATATCCTTTATCAAAGACCTTTGGATTCCCTACAACTCAATAGTAGATTGGCAAAGATAAGTTTGATTGCATTCCTTATGACATAAAGCTATGCAACTAGCATTGTAATTGACATATTATGTACGCTAGATTCAATCATTAAGATACAAGCGAATATTGAGTTAACAGTGTACGAGTGAAAATGAACTTATATACAATATACAAAACACTCCGAAAGATCCTTATAATGTACTTACATAGCATTTTCAATACATTTGGATCTCTAATTTGTCATAAGAATCGTTCGGATAATGTCCAATTGACGTATACCTTATCACTCAGTTATTATAATTAAATGTGTTTGATATACCTATTACCGTCATTGATGGCAATTGGTCAACGAAATTGACATTGTGTCGAACACTTAGCGAAGGACATCGGGGCAAATGTCCATGTAAGTCTTCATGAGAGTGCTTTAAAGAAAAGGATGAACAAAGAGAACTTTGATATGTTTACTAGTATCCCAAGTGTTTGTTGTCTTATGTGCAATATACGATTCCGATTTAGTGCATAAGAAACATGTACCTTGAACAACCAAAACCTCTAATGTTGGGGAGCATATTTATTGAACATTCTTAAAACAGTATCAAAACCAAAGAAAACCTGAACAGTCAAAATAACATCATATTCTTTTTGCCTCGGTCAAAATTTGCTATCTCCTATTTGTAAGCAAACCTGTAAAATAGTGGAACTCGATAAAACGAAGTAACATAGGCAATATCCATTATGCTTCGCACTCGACAATTCTTTTGTTATGGGAAACGACTTCAGAAACAAGGAGACCATCGACGCGCCTTTTTACACGAAAGAGGTCCTGAACTACTGAAAACATTATATTTTTATGGAAAATACTATTATTTTTGCATCTTGGAATTTACACAACATAATAGGATGCGTCTGCATGGAAATCACGCTAAAACACTTACTTTGGTAATGATGAAAATTTCAATCATAACTATGTTTATTTTTTTCACCGTTTATAGTTACTCAAAACAGAACATATGTGTATTAAACTGAACTCTTCAAGTTGAATTTTAGTTAGAAATTTTTGTCACTCATTTTATATCATTTTATTGATATCTGTACATTTGTTAGTTGGTACCTTGTCCCGCACCGGTTAAATAAGAATAAAACATACTTATTTAGCTGTTAGTTTTGTTAGTATTATACATACAATTTTACATACTTAAATAATATACTATTTCAGTAGTTACAAGTATTTATAGATTCAAATCTGTCGTCATAGCTGTTGAAATTAAGAAATTATGATGTCGAAGTTGAGAGGATTAACAAAAAATGTAAGCATATTTGCTGATATTTCATATGATCACAAGTACAAGATACTTATACACGGATTCGGTAACCTATATATGAACATGTCTTCACATCAAATGTAATTTTCGCTAATATTCACATAAGCACAAAATGCGTTAGAATTATCTCGACTGAATAATTTCTGCCACTGATTTTGATATAATATAATCTAATTATTTTTGAGGCATGTTAAACATTCTAAAATCGGAGCGGATAAGAAATACAACTGTTTTTATAAACGAGGAAACTACTCTGTCGGTTTCCAAATGCTACCAGCTATAATAATAAGCAGTAACAATTAGATTGTTTGAAATATATTACATGTAAAACATTGAGAACAAGACGATTCCGAGGGCAGTTAAGTAGAAACTAATTGTTATAACTGCATTATTGTCGTGCATATGGCGAAAGAGTATTGAATGTTACGTAACATGCAGCAACTGTCTGACCTCCTTCCAAACTTATTGTTAGATGCATTCAATCTATTCTATAGATGCACATAATGACAAGGGTTTAGATTTTATATCTTTGTAAAAATTCAGACGTTTTAGGTAAGTACACAATTAAGAATTGAAAGCTTCTTTTTATAATAGTTTATTGGGGTGTAAAAGACTTGACCGAAGCACATTTTGTATGAAACGCGGAATCAATTCGTATTCAAAATGAGCGCACGATCAATGCTTTTAAAACTAAAAAAAATATAACCATTCAGTTCTTAATATTACATATTGATGCTACAACAAGCTTTTCTATACATTGTAACAGATAGCACGTGCAGTGATAGGTACTGTGTTTTATATGGATATAAAATTTGATATTAAAGTGCCTTGCGATTATTTAATCGCCTTTACGGATTTTAATGAATCATAAGAATAACCAAAGTACTTCAGATAAGTTTTTCTCAAGTTCGTTCTTGCTGAGATAATATATCTATTAGGTTAAAAAGCGTTACATTTTCAATTATTTTGAGGTTCCCTTGACAAAATATGTTCAGGGTTTACTCACTGACCTAAAAGTAAACATAAGTATGGACGATGTCGCTATCACCTCTATTTCGGAGGTGAAATAACACGACGTCATAAATAGTTGCAATCATTTCAATCTATGATCGACTTATAACAAGGGAGTTATTTCTAATATTAATTTAAAAGTAGACCTTAAGAAATGCTGAACTCCAAGAAAATTTCAAAACGGAAAGTTCTTCATCAAATTGCAAATAAAAAAGCTCAAACTCATCAAACGAATGGAAAACAAACTATCATATTTCTGACTTGGAACAGGCGTTTCCTTATGAAGAAAATGGTTGTAAATATCCTTTGAGGATGTTCTCACAGCTATCTTAGGACAATGACGAGTCCGGAGACCATCATATGACACGTCTTTGTCATAATTCGTTTTCTTTATGCTTTCTGAACTAAGGATATATCGTATTTTTCATTCGAAATTAAGGCATCAAATCTTCATCCTAACTTTAAGAGACGTCTCAGACAATTATTTATAAACACCAACGGATATTAACTCGTATATAAAGAAATTGTAAATAATTTTAAATTTTGAAATTCTTGTTTCATTAGACGATGACACAACATATATTATTCTTATTTCAAAACAAATTGTTTTCCAGTTTGATTAGCAATCCTTTTTTTATGTTACATGTATTTTATAATAACATTTGAAATAAGATATTTAATTATATAAATGTTATCATAAAATTCGAAAACATTTTGGGTAATTGATTCCGTCATTGATAAATGTTTTATTAAAAAAAATCCTTTTACGATTTAAGATTTCGCACATAGGATATGTTTAGGACGTCTTTATAGAAGATGCGTATGATATAGTTTCGAGATGCAACTTAAGAGTGTCCTATGATGATTCTAAGTCCATCCTGAAATTGGTCTTAGGAGGTGTCTTATGAAGAATCTTAGGATACTTTCCAGAACACCTCCTCTAGTTTCATAGCTAGCTTCATTTCTAATGTGTTTGACAGTCTCATAGAATTCCATTATATTGACAACAGTATGCAACAAAGACAAACAGATATAATATGAATATTTTTGAATTGATTGACAACAAAGGTGTAAAGTATTGGAATTATTGGTCCCACCATTGGACTATTTAAAATGAGTTAGTTATTTACACTTATGATGAATGTGAGCTAAAGTAAATATTGGTATGCGTCTTTGGGACACACATCTATAATGTTGAATTATACGGACGACATCATGATTTGGTTGATCGTTATGAAATATTTTTGTCACGAATGTCAATGACAATGCAACCTGTCCATGCCCTCCTTTGTCTCGATTGTAATTCCCGAATAAGGCAAGTCAACTGAACTTTCTTTGATTGACTATCATGACAGGTGACATAAGTGAACAGAAAACTGCGTATTTGAAGATAGTGCTTATACATTACTTTTCGGTATTATATTACGGTCTGTTTGATTGTTTAATGTAATTATTGTTTGAAACAATTTGGCATACCGTGGTCATGAAAAGCCATAATTTCTTGCCAAACTTTTACAGCCAGTAAATTGTTTTAACACTAGAGAAAGTATTTGCATCGATGATTTATAAATGCTTTGATTTTGCAAAGAAATTTAAAAATCCCCTATCGTTTGATTCTTAATTATCATATATCACTGGGGTAAAGCTGATGACCGAAACTGCATTCACGGTCATCCAAAGATGTCGGATGAAAAATCAGGTCAGTATTTCTATTGTCTGTTTTAAAGTGTTTCTATATCATTTTCTTTACAAAGCATACATTGGTACGATGTAAATTTAAAAAAGATTCACACGGAAACCACAAATTACCAACCAGAAATGTGTATTAAACAGGAAATTGGATTTGAAAAAATCGCTAGGATGACCGTAAATTATAATCGAGATGACCGTAACAGGATCAGCGATTCATAACAAGGGTGACCGTAATTGGTTAAAAGATGACAGTAATATATAAAGTATGACCGTAACTTTCAAAGGATGACCGTCTATTCTAAGAAATATCTATAATTGTATTCATAACTTTTTGTTAAGTTTGTCTCAAAAGGGGCCCGATTACCGGATATACATATATTTAATCAATTTCTTTAACTATTTGCCGTATATTCAGTTTATTATAATGATAGTAAATTGCATATTTCTCGTAAATAATTAAATATATATTGATAACGACATTAACATTTGAATACAGATTGACAGCAATACGTCGAGAAGTTGAAGAAACAAAAACCCGGTTCATTAAACATATGAATATCCAGTAATCGAGCCCATGTGTACGGTTTCAGAGGAAGCACATTAAAATTTTTAAAACATCTGCCAAAAAATGACACATTCCCTTGAAAACACTGGATCCGAAGGACCTGCAAATTTTTTTTTGCATTCAGTTGGTTTTACTGGTATGTTTTCAGCTGATAGTCCTTATGCTTTATAACCCCTAAAAATTTAACTCCCTTACCCTTGAACAGTTTATTTATAGTGATCCAGAATGCCAGGGTTTCTGGAACATATCTTATGGATTTCAAAACGGAAATAAAGTCATCGTATCGCCCTATCTCTTTTAGTTTTGTTTCAATATTTGGCAATAGTTTATAAATATAAAAAGAAGAAGGTGTGGTATGATTGCCGATGAGACAGCTCTCCATAAGAGACCAAAATGTCACGGAATTTAACAACTCTAGGTCGGTCACCTTACGGCATTCACATTGAGCAAACACCATACTGCAGAGTCAGTTATAGAAGACCCCCTAAATAACAATGTAAAACAATTCAAAACAAAAAAAGCTTACGACCTAATAAAGTTCATTTTCTAATTCCGCTTGACACTCTTCTTTTACATAATTGCCACTGACTTTTTGATATAGTTTTTTTGTTTGGCCTTTAACCTTTTCCTTGTATTATTTTAAGTTTAGTTACTTCAACTCCGAAATGTACAGACCGATATGCAGAATGACCAGTGTTTTCATCGAAAACATTATTTCTAAAACTAAATGTTTGTGGGCAAACATGATTGTATATAGTGTGTATTAAAATGCTGTCTACATTAAATGACGTGAATTTTCAGGTGGTATATTGATAAAATATGTACCTATCTGAAATAAAGAACATTATTTTGAAATGGTAGTTGAAAAGATAATGTCAATGGGTGAACATGCATTGGCATTTTTAAAGGTGTATGTATTTATGATATAGGAATCCCAGAAATAAAAAAAATCTTTTGACTTGTACTTGGAGGCTACATATGGTGAACTATTATGTATTTTTTTATCCTATGAGATAATGCAGTTTAATAAATACGTTTAATACCAACACGATTTACTATTTGATACAAAAAAGGGTAATACAAATACAGATATTTCTTAGAATTGAAGGTCATCCTTTAAATGTTACGGTCATCCTTCACAAATTACGGCCATCTATTTACCAATCACGGTCATTTATTTACTAATCACGGTCATCCTTGTTATATGTTACGGTCATCTTGAAAATTCTTATTTTAATCATGATTTACGGTCATCTTAGCGAATTTTTCGAATCAAATTTCCAGTTTCATACTCATTTCTCGGTGGTTATTTGTAATTTCCATGTTAATCTTTTATGAATTTACATCGTTCTAATGTATGCTTTGTAAATAACATGATAAAGAAACACGTAAACAAACAAAACAAATATTGATATAATTTTTCGTCCGACATCTTGGGATGACCGTGAATACAGTTACGGTAATCAGCTTTACCCCAGTGATATATTATTATTCACCAACGTACCAGAACATATCGTTCATTTAAGATTATGACAATATTTAACGCATTTATAGCATCCTTTACTATCAAACAAATGATTTATATGTTTCAATATGTATCCCTGAAGAAGCCTTGATCTAGTTCTCATTTCATGAATTACTGCTGTAACTTTATATCACGCACGGTATTGTTTTTCATTGTTGAATGAATGGTGTATCGTTACATAAGGTGTCTAAACGATTTACTGATACAGATGTATTGAAATTTAATGCTCTGTTTTGCCATTTTATTGACTATTTAAACAAAATTACCATAAAATGAAAGCTTATAAATGAAAAAGAAATAAAGTTAATGCATTCAAGGCAGCACACATCATCAATTACAACACATAAAATGCATAGCCTTCAAAAATACTTTTTAAGCTATTTGTCAAAAAGTAATCTTTTTCACATAATGATCATTTGTGGGTCAGATGTTTTATTCAAATTGCAAAATAGTTAATAGGATTATTACAAGTTTTTACACAAACAAGTACACTTTTTTTTATATACAAATAAGAGAATACATGTACCTACTCTTAACATGGGGACAGTGTAACAGTGGTACCAATAGAAAATTAATGAATCCACAGTAATTTAAAGCCAATAACAACGAATGAAAAATCACGCACATTAGACTCTTTTTCTTAATATTTACGCAAATTAGTTTTTTTTAGAGATTTTAGAAGAGGGTTTTAGTAACATTGGATGAACCCAAAGTAGTACACAATTAGCAGGCTTCGTCAAGTAACGCTAATGGCGGTAGTTTTCTATTATGTTTTTTTTTTATCAACGATCTGTATTACATTTTAATGGAGCTGCGGAGAGGACAATTTTAGAAATTTATATTACCTAAACATCTCATGGGATTTTAATAGCTCATTAGAAAGCTGAAATCGTGTTGTTTTTGAGGAGACGTGTCATAAATATAAACTCTGGTACAATTATACCGAAAATCAAGGTCAAAGGTCATCACTAAAAAAATACTATTTTCATCTGGAAAAACAATACCATTGATATTTCTAAAAAAAAATAATCCATTCAATAAATAATATGAGTAATACCGTATAGCGGGTTATTTTCGCGGGGTGCAAATTTTCGCTTATTTTCGCGGACAGAACTCAATCGCCAAAATAAATTCCACCAAATTAAAGGTGTACATACAAAGGTATTAATTAAAGTTTTTAATCCGCCAAAATAATAACCGCCAAAATATTTCATATACCTTTTTCAATGAAAATCGCGAAATTTTCCACCCGCGAAAAAAACCCGCTATACGGTATTATGTAGAAATGCGTTAGTTCATACAAAATCTTTTTCATATATGCACATAACGTCAGAATAACGTTTTATTTAACTTTTTTTGAAGGTAGTCCGTGTTTACTGGTATACAAATTATAAAGCCTAATAAAAAACACAGTAACAGAATAACCTAGATATTTGACCTCGACTAATAGCACTTCTTGAATACTTTATGATAAAAGTTTTCAAAAGAGTATCCGAAATGCATAGTTGATAACTGAAACAAAATGTGAAGTCAAGTTAAATTTCCTCTCAGTTTTCAAGGATTCGACATGTCACTGAGTTTTCTTAAAATCAGTACAAGATACCTTTTCATATATTGGAGTGATATATATAACTCAATGTGTGCAAGCGTGTTGTAGAACAAATTCAAAAACTGCGACATGACTGTTTTGATATCTAAAATGAGTTTATTTTCATACCAAATGAAACGTCGAAAAAATCATAGCAAATTAAAATAAAGTTACCAAATATTACAAGGCCTATTATCATGTTATTTCATCTGTGTCATCAGCTATGTCGACTGATTCTGCCTGGACATTGTTACAACTACCTAAATTTTGACAAAAACGTAAATCAGTGCAACTTGAGGAAGACCCTGGTCCTAGCAGACACATGCTGCCTGGCATGCTTTTTTACCCTTACACGAATAAATTAGATCTTGTAGACAGTCTGACGCCATTTATCCCTCAAGAACAACTGGCACTAACTTGTCTTTTTGCACAGTTGTCTAACCACCAGCACATGTGTAGCCATTATTAATTTTGGGTTGGCTAAATTTGTAAAAATGGAATAAGTTGTTCGGTAGAACTTCTAGACAATGCATGTTTCAAGACAGATCTCTCTCTGCATATCATTCTAAGAATTACCCACAACATATCTGGAGTCTAGCCGATTGGATCTTTTGCAAGTGTTTTAAAGTGTATTTGACGTCGCGACGGTTCGCCTGTTATTTTTGGTTTTGTAAAGGGTAAGCACTGCATCAACGGGGATACTTTTCTTTCATAGACTTATTATTTGCCCTGTTTCCATTCAACCGTTGTCTGATACTAAATCCGAGTGTTCTGAATTTTGGAATATGGAACGCGTCATCGAGTGAATAGTGTTTTTATCGTCAATCGGTTCAGTATTAATGTCAATACTGTCCACATCTTCTTCGATTAAGGAACCACAGTTAGCCATACCGAATGGGACGAAACAACCAACTTGTATTTTTGCTATTTCAGCATTCGCTATACTAGAAAAAAATCTCCGATTCTCGTCATACCTGACACAGAAACCATGTGCATTTAAATTTTCAATCAAAGACTTCGATCCGAACTCATGACACAACTGTACTGTAAGATTTAGACTAAATGGAGTAGTTATATTATTAAAATTTACACCAGGCACGTTGAGAGAGCAGCTCAATTTCTCCATTGACACTGAAGAAAATGTTTCAAAATACTTTTTATCAAGAGGACAAGTAACAAAACTTATCAAACAGGGTGGCACCATTGCTTCTGACATTTCAAACGATACTTCGTCATTTGCAGGATTATAACCTCCAGCTATATAAACATTTTCCATTTTTTGTCTTATTATTGAGGCTGCTTCATAAAGCACATGCATATCGGTTTGTTCGTTGGTTTTGGTGGAGCTACATGTAGTTGAGTTGGCTTTAATCTCAAGCACTTCTAATTCTGCTTAGACTGGTACATTGTCAAAAGTGATGACAATACAAGAGACTTTTTGTCACGGATAAGTTATCTGTCTATAATTTCAACTACTCTTTCAAATGCTAAATCATACGCAGATTTGTCAGTGGATTTTGGTATACATGCCTAGTGGTAAGACATGCTGCATGATACACTGCGTTATTGTACAAATCATCTTGCCCTATTCGATTAATCATTTCAGTGTCGCATGCTATAACCGCAGCATCTTTAAGATTGACTTACCTTTCAGAGATGAAATTGTGTGAATCAGATGAATCGGAATCTATATCTGGTGTTTCCTTTTCAGCTGAAGAACATGATAGTGATTTTAAATTCTGCTTACTTGTGTAGCTATTATAAAATGACCTGTTATCAAAATATGGGTAATTCACTTATTGTTTCATTGCATAATTCATTCAAATAACTGAAAAAATCACCACGTTTCTTTGTTGTAGCTTTTATCAGACTTTTTCTTTCAGATTCTGTTGATTTTATCAAAATTTCTTCAACAACAGAATCGCACATAATACATTTGTCAAAACCAAAATCCACTCTCCTTTTTTTGCATCTGGCGGAACTAGTTTTAACGAGACTGTTAAATTGTCCATTTGATTGAATTAAAAACAAATCAAACATACCCAAAAACCAAACAAACACTACAATGATATTCACTTTCCCAGTAAAAGTTCTAGCTGGTACCTGGTGATGTATCTGTTTTGTTTTGCAGATTTCTTTAATATCTTGATATACCAGTCAATCAACTTATAATTTGGAAATGGAAAAGATTAAGACAACAACTGTTCTGTTCAACCTCTTCTATTGTATGTTATTTAAAGAAGAATCAGTTGTGGCAGACGGGGTCTTTACGTGGCTTCAGAGGGATAGATATGATGAAATTGTTGAAAAATATATCAATGCCATAAAGGGACACAACTGTGCAAGTAGATCAAAAGCTGATATGATGATGAGGGATGATATTGTCACACAAATTCCGAAGGCAAATGAGCTTCTTAGTAAAGTTTTCTATTCAAATAGATCTGCTTTAGTTCATATGCATAATATGGCGCTGAATAGGGCATTCTTCATGAGTTACATATTGCAACGAATGAATAGTACCAAAGACTACTCTATACAACCCAATATTCATTATCTCTACATGTCAGTAACAGCAGATATCAATGCTAATCCATATGCCATTAACGGATCATCCATCATCTTTGACAAAGATGTCTATTATCCGAACTGGTTGACAAACTTAGATTTTAATAAAACTATTCCGTTATTCGGTGTAAAAGGTTGGCGGAAGGACAATACCTTTGCTCAAGGAAACTTCATCCGGGAACCAAATCGGCGTGTAGTCCAAGTTAAAGATATTGGAGCGGGAAACAACAAAAACTATACTAATGAAAGGCATAAGATGAATCCGTGGTACCAGTTTTGGTTACCAGACTTAGACAAGCATGAAGATAAATCAAACAAATTCACTTACAGCGTAGGAATTCGTTATTCCAACGTCACGGGAAAATTCAATAAAGAAGAGTTTGATGTCTTCAATTTTTTCGGTCCAAACTTGCCAAGTCAGAACGAAAAAGACAATGGTAAAATGCCAGTTAGATTCACTGTGCCTTATTTTGATTGCGGAAAATCGAACAAATGGATAGTCAGTGCAGTATCACCTATTGTTGATTTCTTTCCACGATATTCCAACTATACTCATATGAGACGACAGAGGTAAGTACATTATGAACACTTGAGACTTTTATAATTTAATACTGCATATACATGTATTGTGCATTGATTAAGATTTAAACTTAAAGTGTTGGGATTCTAAACAGATAATAAGAAAAACATAACAAAAACAGAAATCTACTGACAATATTTAAGACATGGGATAATTGACACCTACATGGGATAATTGACACCTCTCTTTTACAAAAGACAGTATGTTGCCAATAAGATGTCCTCGGGTTGCTATTTCATCAAAGTTAGTACCTGTGTTGTGAATATAGATACGCAGCCTCGTCCGATCCTAGTATGGACTTATCTCATATTGGAAGAGTGTCGCGCTCTTTGTAATCGTCTTTGTGATGTTTTAACAACAACAGGAAAAAAAAGACGATGAACGTGTTTTCCGCCTTGTCATTTCGATGAAAACTGCACTAGCCGATATATTGCATAGGGGTCGCTGGTGTTTTGTTCAAAAACAGAATTCAGATTTTAAATACTGATATCTGACAGATAATGATGACAGGGGATGTTACATTGCAGATTTAAGATACCAATCGATTTTCAAAATTCATGAGCCGTACCCTCTCTTTTATGTTAAAAGTAAACCACCAGCAGAACATTATAATCATTGAAAGAACCACAAACTAATTAACAGCGCTGATATAAATAAGTACTATTTCTTTGTATAGATTTGTTGGTGTTGCGGTAATGGATATACATTTTGCAAAAATTGATTTCAATGCATGTGGAATCAGCCCTGGTAATCCTGGACCAAGCTACCTTGCCGGGATAGCAAGGTGTAAGTCAAATACAGGGGTAAGAAAATGTCTTTACTCTGCAAATTATGAAAAAACAACAGTATAAATTACATATGTCCAAAGCGATTTTATGGATTTACCAGGCACGCCCAAAGCCAAATATTTGAATGCATATGATGTATAAGAACTGAAACACTGGAAGAGCTGTACACTTAAAAAAATAACCTAAATATAATAGTCAAATACATTCAGCGTATATTTTGCCATTTAACCACAAATTATAAAACAAATCCCATTTATTATTTTTCGATTAATACCTTTACTAAGGAATTCCAAATAAATATTCGAAAAATTTAGATTCTGGGTGAGGCCTAATCTCTTTCTTGGAATATGCAACATTGAAATGCTCACACCATGAAACAACCAATTTTAAGTAATAACGTCAAAATGTTACACTCTTGTACATTAATTGAACTGTTATATGGTTACATACCTACCGTTACATAGTTACGTTAATCATGTATAGTTTCACCTGAAGATTGTAATCTAAAATGTGAAACAGTGAATTAAAACTATTCATACCGGAAATTTTGGAATTATTTGTAATCTATATATATAAATATATTTGTATGCAGTGTAAGCATTTGAGCGGTAAAGGATACAAGCGTGGAGGATATATATGTCACTGTAAGAATAAATACGTATATCCTATGGATATCAAAGGACCATACAATGGAAAACTGCTAGAACAGGCAACCAACGTGGAGTATGCAAACAGTTTTGGATGTATACGTGGTGATCGTAAGTTGTACATGACAAAAAGAATGTTAATTTTAAATATTGTGTATTTGGTCAAATATCTTATAAAATATGCTCAAATTTGACTTAACGTGGAGTTTATTACAGAAACGCACATTAAATAAATTTGATATATACAAGTCAACAAATTAAGAGAAACGATACAAGGAAATATATTTCCATATATAATGAAATTGGAAACACTGTGCCAAGTTAAATTATTGGCTAACTGGTCTAATATTTACAGACCAAAACTATTGATTTTAGCCAAAAGCCGATTTTTTTGGTGCAATTTAATTTAATTCAAAAATTTTAATTCTGCTAAATTTTTTTAATTCTTTTGATGATTTTTAAAATTAATAATTCGCATCTTCAAAATTAAGGGCAGACTTTTGTCATTATTTTCCGCAATATGATTTTGACCCCTATGTTTTATAAAACGGTATTCTATCACTTTCCAATTTGGTCAGATATGTTAAACATATGCTTTTGCTTTTAATATAATAAATTATTTTCTTTGGCTAGTTTAAACAGTTTTTCATATTTATGATATTTTATGAAACATTTGATTGTAAAGGTGTGTATCGTTACTTTTGTTGACTAGTATATTATGGACGAAATTCTATTGTTTGCTACTTCTTAGTTGTATGGTGGAATATTCCAATCGGGATATTTGAAGTCAAGTAAATTTCATTGCAATATTCATCAACTGATGTTTACGTTGAAGTGGTTAAGGTACAACATAATCGTATTTGATTGATCTGAATTGTTTGAACGTGAATTCAGTTTGTTTTATTAAGTAAAATAGAAACCAAATCTTATTGTTGTATACTTATGTATAATTAGCATCTGTTTAATCACGCTGTATTGATTAATTGTGTTTCACTTCTATTTGTGTGATTTTAAATCTGATAAAGAGATAAAGGGAAGGAAAACTCATTTTTGGAGAAACGATAGTTCTCAAGGGTTTTAATCACATAGTTATCTGCTTCAAAATTAATATGATTTAGAACGAACTTTTTCGAATTCCACTTTGACAAACTAAGACATTTTTTAGAAACTCTTTAAAAGAAAGGTTTCATTAAATGCATATGGCTCTTCTTTCTATGTCACTTTTGATCATATAGATACTAACGTTTCTAGAATATAATGATTTTTAAATGTTTAGGGTAGAATATTCCTGATAAATAACGAAACTTATTTAATATTTTTCGAATTCATTTTTCACACAAATTAAGTTAGGGGCCGTTGACTCTGGTTTAATGTGGTTTTTTTTAATACTCAAGAAGACAACAGGAAACTAAATGAGTTACATTTCAAAAAGAGAGAGGATACAATATGCACAACATAAACAATGTACATGGTCTCTGCATGAAATATATATCAAGGCAGTGTCAAAGTTTTCAGCGATCCTGTAATTTCTCCGAGTGTCTACATGCATGTATATTGCGAACTGACTTCCTCACACTTTAATAAGAGACACATTCATGTTACGTAGAAACAATAATTTCTTTTGTTTTCATAGATTATCGTGTTCTCCCTATTGTTGACCAGAAAGCTCACGTCACTGTTGAATTTGGAGTCGCCAATATAAATGTTCGGAAAAAGAGATCATTAGAGTCAATGAATGAAACGACTTCATTTATATATGAAAACAGAACACGGAAGAAAAGAACCACTGATTTTGGCAATAGATCTAAATTTGATCAAATGCGTTTTAATCGAATGATTAGAATTTTCCGACAAAAGGTGAGTATAAATAAAAACAATTGCAATACCGTACCAGCAAGTTCTCTTCATTTGCCTGGTGATGCCGCTTATGACGTGGAAAATCAATTCAAATCACAAGGATCAACAGCACTTAAACTATCACATTTTCTCAGCTTGTTCCTAGAAAATGTTCAGGCCGCAGACAATTTTGGTAATTTGAGAGGAGGTGGAAGATTGCATCAAGATCATTTGTTTGGAGAAGTCTTAGCTAATGTAATGGCAGACTATAGAATTGTATCTAGTGGAATTTTCTTTGAACCATACATTTTCAAAAACAAGGATGGAACCCCTAAAGAACTCTTTGGTCCGTATGCATTCAAAAGTGAAGGTGTTGCTAAAGCTATAGACACAGCAGGTTTACCAAGAAAATATATTTTTGAAAATTGGTATCAAAATATCAAAGAGAGATGGAAAACAAATACAGCAAAACTCGAAAAATATAAAATGAATCAGCTTGTACGTTCCGACGTCAAAGGAACCAGTGCAGTCAAATTTGAATATTATCCAATCGCGTACTTTGCTCCCAAATATGACGATGGTATGTGGTCCAATCCAAAGTTTAAATGTGATAGAATGGTAGATAATTGGGTCATGACTTATAGCATTCCATTCTTTCAAAGAGACTATGTAGCAAAGAAAAATAAATTTGCGTAAGTATAATTCTATAAACAGCTGCGAAATATATTTATATATTGAGTTTACTCAATAGCAAGTTAAACATCAAACAAAATACAAAATGTATGCTTTAGAACGGATATAGAAACGATGTATAGATACGTTAAACATTTTCCATTATTTTATATTAAATGGTGTTTCAAACGTTTATATACTGAATGCAGCGAATTACCAAACAGGTGAATATTCACCGTTAACGCTGAAAATTAAAAAAAAATGTACCAGAGTAGCAGAGAAAGATTGAAAACAAATACAGCACAACGATGTTATATGAGATATTTTCAATACTTAGACGTTACTTAGTAGCATTTGATAAACATCTAGGAGATACACTTTTAAGTCAAGAATTGAAAACCTTCCACAGAATTTTTGGACGCTAGCAAAAAGATTTAAATCATATGATTAAGTAACATTTCACAAAAAGCAGCTTCGTTAGCAACAAAAAATGCAGTTTAATTTTTATTCCAGAAAATAATTCTTTTAAAATATTCCCCTATATACTATGTGACAGTCATATTGATAACGATTCGAGGATTTGAACAATATTGTTACAAAAAAGCGTTGAAATGCTAAAATAAAAACTTAAGAAAGACAGAGAACATATAAATAATATTGATGCACGATTGTCCACAATTTTTACAGAGGAGTTGTTACGGTGGATGTTCCTCTTGACAACCTGGAAATAAACCAATGTCCTCAGTCGTTTAGTGTTGCCAATGCCTTCAAAAACACAGCGAGATGTCATATATCTTCCGAGGTAAATGTTGTCTTATAGGAAAATTATGTCTATTTGTTTATCGCTAGCCTACACGCAGTTAGCATGATATTACTTTATATTATTAAACTCAGGGTATTTTTGAATGCATCCTTTATTTCTACAGGTTTGCATTTGTAATATACCATTTTATACATAAAAAATACACTGAAAGAGAGTAGGTTTTAGAGGATAATCTTTTAGAGAATTATTTGTTAACATTAAATCTAGTGGCAATTGCTCTAAATCAGAACATTTATATTTTCCCGCTCCCTGATAAAAATATAAATTCTTTCAAGAATATATGTACTGCACCCCACAACCTTCAGAATAATATGGTTGTTCCTTAATAAATAATTGATACCGCGTATTTAACACTTATGGTGAGTTAAGTTGAAAATTAAAAATACAAGCAGCCGCAATTTTTTTTTTCAGTGTAAGAAGATACCTGGGTATAAATACTCACGAGGAGCATACCGATGTAATTGTAAACAAGGATACGAGTACCAGTTTGCCGACGAGAAGACCTTTATAGAAGGGAGTTTAGTCGAGCTAGAGTATGAAAAGAAAGTTAGAGGGCTGTTTAGTCGGCAAGTTATATGTTTTGAGCTCCGTATTAAAGTTGTAGCATGTAAAAGATTTAATTGATGATTTAACATAAACTGAGTATGAAAATGAAATAAACTGCAGCAGAGGTCATGGTACGATCCTCTACAAATTAGTAAAAGTAGACACTGTATGCGTTTATATCTAGAAGTTATGTGCATGCCTCATCGATATACAACTAACAAATAATTCAATAAAAAAGGGGAAGGTATTAATATTGCCATGATATTAAATCAAAAGCAACCATACTTTTCCATTATTAAACCAAACTAACACCTAGACTACTCAAACAGCGTGATCTAAACTACTGTTGGGATAAAGATTGCATTATTTAATAGAAAATGATAACGTTTTTACAATGAGTTCATTTCTTTTTGCACTTAAGATGGTACCAAACACATTGACTGACATTAATTTGGCTTTTTACATTTCATAAAATAAAACATAATTATCTACTTTGATCATTTGACAAACATATAAAATTCTTGAAGTACATTTTACCGGAAAATCTGATTGGATTCATAGCAGTTTGACAAACACAAATTTTGATCATTAAGATATTTAAACTACCGTTACAAACGTATGTGATTGGAACGTTCAGCTGATTTTCAAACGTTTTCACCCTGTCGTGTTATGTACCACCATACTAAATCTTTGACAAAATAAAACTAACACTGGACTGAAACATTGCATTATAGATGAATTTGATTCATTATTGCTAAATTCGTATCAAAAGAATAAAAAAACATTACCAAATGGATAAAAAAACACAGTAAAAATCAGTTGCCGAAATGTCTTTGTAGATTATTCGCAGTTATATCATTGCTTTCTATTTTAAACAAAGAGATAAATGTTTGGCAAATTTAAATGCGATCCCTTTCATTTTGGCATTTGTCTTTGCATATCTTGAAATATGCATGTAGTGAAATGTTGTCATTAAGTGATATCAAATACAGATACTTTATAGAAACGTAACAGGTAATTATCAACTTCTTGATTTGCAGGTTTGATTCACTACTATGCCGCGTTCAAGGTGGAGCCACTACAATCAATTCAAATTGCATATCAACATTGAAAATGATTATTGTGGCAATAATGATTCAAAGATTTACAGAGTAGCACTCAACCAGAACATTGGTTTCCTATGTAATGTATGTCATTATAAAAAGATACCGTTTTTCATTAGTACTGTAGATGAACAGAATTAAATAATTGTATCTTTAAAAATTAATTTGGAGGAACTACGAATAACCAAAATGATGTGTAGTACAACAACAAACACCCGACACCTCCAAGAATTTGAAGCATGAACAACGAACAACAAATGGTACAGACAGCCACACTTTTTACAGACATAAGAAGTGGTTAACCAGTATCATATCAAAATAAGCACCACCTTTGCATATCTGAAACAGATGTTGTAAAAATTAAATTAGGTAACAGAAAGAAAAACCTTCAACTTAAAGCAAAAAACATGATGTCTACATGGAATTTAAAAACGACCCTTAAGATGGAAAAAAGGTTCAAAATGGGATTGATACAACAGAACGATAGTGAGATTAGCGAAAAACTGCCCTCGTCTTTCATTTAGATCTGCATTTGTTTGATATGTTGTAGCTTTTGATTTTGCCATTTCATAACGGCCTTTCCAAATCTTTTTCATTGATGTTAGGTATTTTTGTCTTTTTTTTTTTTTTGTAAATTGTATATGCTTTTTGGTATAATAAAATAGAACAGACAAAAGGTGTCAAATCTCAGATGGTAGTTGTCTAAATATAACTAAATATAATAAGTTATAATGTTTAATTATATAGACATGCAACTTGTTTACATATAAAACATCTTTTACGAATTATGCTTATGAGCAAGGATTGGCTATATATGATTTGTAATATCAATAGGCGATTACGCTTGTCAAATGCTTAACGCTAATTTATGAATAAAAATTGTGGTTTAGAGAATTATATATGGGAAATAACAAAGGCTCAATTGCATTCAAACGTCTATTATTTTTATATAAACTACTTACATTACAGTGGGTGTTTCAGTAGGTTTTGTATTTCAGATGCATGCACACTGATTTGTTACCATGTAATTTTCAATAAAATTCATAGAACTGACAGCATTATGTTATTGTTTCCTTCCAGAAATAATTGGTGGATTTAAGCTGCATCCTGTTGAACACATACCATATTGCACGCTTTTAAAGCCAATATGACATGAGTTTCACAGAACCTTTGATAAAAGAAAAAATCGTAGAACCAATTGTAAAGGTATAAGTTCTTTCAAAATAATGACAAATAAAGATCGACAAAATTGATTGCTTGTTTACTGTAAAACGAGACCCCTGAGTTAGAAAAGCCTAAGAAAAAAAAATCAAAGTTTTGTAAACATTAAATTTATAAGTATGACCACATTCATGTAATCACATTCATTTTAAAACACAAAATATTGGTATGTGGCAACCCTCGGACCTTCTATATTTAAGGGAACTTTATAATTTTAAATTCAGTTGACAGTTCAAAGACTTAAGTTCGGTCAGGATTATTTGCTTCTGAATCCCATATTATACTGCTATATATATAATTGTATAAATCCATTTTATTGTCTCTGTTTCAATGATAAATAACAAAACGTGTTAAAACCGAATTAAGAAGAAGGTTTAAGACAAATGTAGTAAAACTTCATATGGTTCGTGTCACAAATAGAAAATGGAATCCCGATCTTCGAGTTTTCTTAAAAAAAGAATAGTTTTGACATATAAAATTTCAAGGCTAGACACATAAAAGATACAGAAACTATCTAGATATAGAAAGATGTGGTATGAGTGCTATCTAGATATATAAAGATGTGGTATGAGTGCTAATGAGACAACTCTCCCAACCAAGTCACAATTTATAAAAGTAAACCATAAGTGGTCATAGTATGGTCTTCAACACGGAGTTTGGCACGCATCATAAAGGCTCCCCCCCCAAAAAAAAAGACAAGCATAAAACCATTCAAACGGGAAAACTAACGGTCTTATCCATATATAAAACGAGAAATTAGAAACACTTATGAACCACATAAACAAACGACTCCTACTGAACATCAGATTCATGACTAAGGACAGGTGCAAACAATTGAAGCGAAATAAACGTTTTAAAGGTACCAACCCTTCTCCCTTATCTGAAACAATAGTGTAACATAACAACATAGAAAAACACACTATAAAATATAAATTTTATGGTTTAAATCAATAAAATACATAGTTACACAAATTGATACACAACGCACGACTAATTTTTTAAATGGAAATAACCTTGTATGGAAAAAGCAATTGGGAGATATAAAACTAACATTGTTTACTTTAAGCAAAACGCACGTCTGGCCTCCAACATTTTAATTCTGATCCTTAATATGATGAGTTGATAAACGAGGTTCACAATCGTTTGGGTTTAACTTCTATAGGGTGCAGGCTTAAAGATGAATTAAGATAAAGCCTTTTTTTTTTAAAGCAATTTAAAAGCTTTAGGTAAATGTATATAGTTTAACGATTAACCATAAGGGTTTATAGTTCCCTTAGATTACATGCAACATAGTGTTTAATATACTTGTATGCTGAGTTCCCCTAATCCTCCGAAACGTTCTGTGGTATTACGTTAGGATATGTACAGTATAACAGATCACTAAAAAGTATGTGTGAACATATATAGTGACAGCTGAAGTTTAGCTAGGTTTAATCCACTGTTTTCTTTAGTAAATGCCACTACAAATTCCGAAATATCCCCGTTTTCTCTGGAAAATGTAATTATAAAGTCAAATATATCCCCCGTTTTGTCTGGAAAATGTCCTTATAAAGTCAGGAATATCCACCGTTTTCTCAGGAAAATGTTATAAGAACGTCAGGAATATTACAGCCGTTTACCACTCGTTCCGTTGGAAGATAAGGGTTGATAATCAATTGTTTACCAACAGTTTTTGCATTTTCATCGGAGTTCGGTATGTTCGCTTCTTTTTTTTTTAATCCTCCATGGATTTGGAGTCAAAAATTGTATTGCGTAATTTCTTGTTAAAAATCGAAAATACTAATAATGACTATTGTCAGTCTCCCGTGCTTTTACCCTATGATAGAGCTGATACTTCTTTGTATCGTGAATTCTTTTCTAGTACAAACACATCGTAGATGAAAACTTACAAAAAGAATCAAGTATTGCCAGAACAGGGATTTTAAAATTTCAAAAAGCCGGCCAATCTGTCGAAAAAAACATTTTACACCATCTCTAATATGTATAATCATAAGTTTTTTAATTACTAGTAGATATATATTTCATACGAATTGGGTAGAAAAAGAATACATTTTTAATAACAATTAACTTGTACGATCTACTTTCTACTATACATTTCACAACCACACCTCAAAACATTACGTTAATTACTTTAATAATATTGTTAAGGACTGTATCTATGACAATCAAATAAGTTTTGTGTTGAAATTTGTTTTAATTATGAATTTAATATATATACAGATAGCACATTAATCGCACAGTTTCAAAAATGTTTACAGTAAATAATCCCTTAATATTATACTTGACAACGAAACTTGATTTGTTGTTGTCCTTGAAGGAGTGATTGTTAAATCTTCGTTTCATAATGTCTGCTGCAATATAATATCGTATGTCATGTTGTATATTGTTAAATGAATGGTGTACTATAACTTTATTTACGTGTATGATTATCCCTAAAATGATTTTTTTTTTAAACATTTCCCCGTCATTTGTGGTGATATATAGACTGTTGAAATTGAATTAAACGAAATTTAACAATAACAAAAGATATTATCCAATATTAAGAAAGCTCTTTATAATGATATTCAAAAGCGATAGTGATTTATCTCCCAAATGCAATTTAATACCATGACAAAGCATGTACTTAAATAAAAGAGAGAAAAAGATATCAAGGACTCAAACAAAACCTATAAGACACAGAAATACACGGACAAATGCATGAGCAAAAGAAATAAATAGAACATAAAACACTCTACAGTGTCTCAATGTTCTATGATAATTTTTGTCTTTTGTTTTTTGCTTATATGCTTTGTCAATATGCATTTTTGTGATGGTGCTTTCTTACATATGACGTGGCTCTGTAATTATACAACCCTTCATTGTGTTATTGTGCCTTAATAAATGTGGTGTTTTTATGCTTGTTTGTTTTTATAGTGATTAGTAATTAAGATAATTACACAATATTAACTGCTGTACCCCTATTTTTGACATGTTTACACATTGTCATTTTAATGTTATACTTAATTGGTTATCAAAAGTTCCAGGATTATAATTGTATACGCCAGACGCGCATTTCGTCTAAATAAGACTCATCAGTGACGCTCAGATCAAAATAGTTAAAAAAAACAAACAAATACAAAGTTGAAGAGGATTGAGGACCCAAAATTCCAAAAAGTTGTGCCAAATACGGCTAAGGTAATTTACCCCTTGGGTAAGAAAATCCTTAGTTTTTCGAAAAATTCAAAGTTTTATAAACAGAAAATTTATAGAACATTGCTATTAATGCGGGAGGTTTGGCATGTCACAATCAATTCATTTATGAATTTCCAACAGCGGTATACTACTGCTGCCTTTATTTACAAATTATATCTGTTTGATTTGGTTACACATCGTTGTCAATATAATGGAATTTTATTCGCCTGTCATTGGAGCTGAAGTAAGAGGTTAATCAAGCTTAGCGAGCTATAATACCAGATTTAATCCACCATTTTCTACATAAAAAATGCATGTACCAATCAGGAATAGGACAGTTGTTGTCCATTCGTTTGATGGGTTTGAGATTTTAATTTTGCCATTTGATTATGGACTTTCCATTTTGAAGTTTCCTTGGAGTTCAGCATTTTTGTGCCGATATTATTCAATCAGTTTAAAAAAAAGGAGATGGGGTTCCAATGCCAGTATGGGAGTGATTCAACAAAAAAAACCAAAAAAATATGTAAACATAATTGATGGCAAACATAGCATATAGAATTAAAACATGACATCTGTAATTATGGACTAAAATTAACAATAGTAGAAAACGTTCATGAACTAACAAAAATGCAGCAAGAATAACATTTGTTAGAGAACTTCTTTCTTTTCATTTTTATTATTATATACATAGAGACCAAAAAAAGATAAAACTGAATTATTTTTGTTAAATGAAATCTGATTTATAGACGATGTTTTTGGATGTTCATGAACAAATCTTGAATATAAGCGTACTGTACTTTATTTATTAGTATAAAAAATCACAAGAAATAAGATCAGTAGTTTAATATCTAAATCTTCCAACTAAATAGTATGCTACAAAGTCAGGTAGATAAAGACAACAGAAAATCTATAAAATGAGACGAAAAATGGATATAATGTAACGATTATAGTGTAAATATAGATTTTTTCGACAAGGATAATAAATAGCAAAGTGCAATTTTTTCTGCTTTTTGTGGATTAAGAAAGATAACTTTAGTCAAATGCAAATCAAATATGCAATTTTATTGAATCATAATTCTGAAACTTATATCAAATAAAATCATTGACAAAGAAGATAACTTTAATCCTGAAACAAATGCGTCGCAGAAGAAGGGAGTGTCACTAAATTCTTGGTCAATATGTGTATTATGTCGCATTGAAAGGTAAAACAGTGAAGTCGTAAATGTTCTTTACTTTATGTTCTCATAGATATTCGAGTGTGAAATGTCTAGAATGTTCTAAATTTTAGCGTGAAGTGAAATAAAAGTTCCCCACTTGCCTTCCTTGTGATAAAACTAATGAACGTTTTGACTATTTCACGATACAATGTACTAACATATGCAATTCAAATGTGTTGAACTCATGAAAGAAAACCCTACCGACATTGAAATGTGAAACACTACTGAAGAGATACAAATTTCAAACCATATTAAAAATTCACACCTTACAATTATAATCAACAGATTTTTATTTCAGAGAAAGGAAAAATCTACATTTAGACGAAAAAATAGTTTTGTTTCTAAAAATGTTATGTATCCAGAATTCATCAGAAAATTAAAAAACCGAAAGCTAGACTTTAAAGATTTAACAAACCAGTATAACACCAAGATGATATTTCATAAAAAAATAAAATATGCAAGCATTGTTTAAAAAGGTAATGTCTTGTGCTGTGCGATTAAGGCTTAGAATCACATTTTGCATTTCAAAATAGTGATATCGTCAAGGATATTAAATAACATAATACACTGTTCTGTACTTTTTGTGGATTAAGAAAGATAACTTAAATCTATTTCAAGTAACAAATTTTTATGCAATTTGCATTGCATTATAATTCCAATACTTATACCAAGTATCATACAAAATCACTGACAACGAACATAACTTTAATCTTGTCTGAAATAATTGAATCCCTTCATACGGAAGTATCATTTAATTCATGGTCAATAAGTGTATAAGGTCACATTGAAAGATGAAATAATGAAGTGTCAAATGTTCTTTACTTTATCAATGATGTTCTCAATAAAATTAGAGTGTGAAATGTCTGGAGGGTTCTAAATTCCAGCAAGTGAAACAAATTTCTTTGCTTTTCCTTTTTGGGATAAAAACTTATTAACGTTTTGATTATTTAACGATACAATGCACTATAATATTTGATTCAAAGTTTCAAACGTTTAGAATTCATGAAATAAAAACCAAGTGGCATTGAAATATGTTCACTTCTGAAGAGACACAATGTCAAACCAAATGATAAATTCACACTCTAAAGATCAAGCCAACAGAATATCATTTCAAAGTTAGGAAAATCAACATTTGGACGAAAAGGAAGATTCGTTTCTGAATACACAGAATTCACCAGAAAATTATATGACGAAAGTTTAGAGCAGGTCAACTATCAAATGAACCAGTATAACATCAAGATGATATGTGATGAAAAATATGAAGGCATTGTGTAAAAAAAGTATTGTGTTTTGATGTGCTATGATGACTTAATGTCCCATTTTGCGTTTCATAATTCTAGTAGTAAAGAAACAAACATGTTTACATTTTTAGCACACGTTTATATGTATCAATGTCTGATGTCCAATAAATGTTTCACAGGACAATGTTTCAAACCAAATAAATATTTTTAGTTTTTTTAAAGATTTCTTTAAATAAAAAAGATTAAACAAAAATGCCATTGAAAAGTTTTCAAAAGTGAAACATTTCTAAAAAAAGTTGTCCCAAAATTTCTAGTAACGAGCTGGAAAGGCCATGACAGAATCAAGTCATTTGATAAACTTGAACTCAATAAAGGTAAATATAAAATGTTTCAAATCGGTATAACTATAAATCATTCGTATGAGAGAGAAAGAGAAAGAGAGAAAGAAAGAGACTTATATTGGAAAATAAAAATTGTCAAACACAAGACAAATTGATTTAATTTCAACATCATAATTACGTTTGAAGTATTTTAATTACACTATCATAATTATAGTTTTCTTAGAAGCGAGGATAATAATTTGTGTGCAAATCTTTATTGAAATGATCATTTTTTTATCCAAATATTTATACTCATTAAATGTATCTTAAAATAAAATAACAGAAATACTGACCTCAAAGGAAAATCTATACGGAAAGTCAATCAAACGAATTGAAAACAATTGTCATATTCCTGACTTGGACATTTCCGTATAAAAATAGTCTTTTTCTATTTCGAATAAAATTTCAGATCACACATATTAATTTAATTATCCATACCGCACATGATGCGTTGTGCCCAAATTTTAAATGGAACACGGATTAAATCGAAGAAATCGAACACGGTTTTGGTTCCGGAAAATTAAACAATTTAAGACCATGTTTATATATTTTCACAATCGTTTATAAAGTTCACTTGAGAAATCAAATAATTAAAATTGTAATATTTTAAATACAAACATGATAAATAAGGTTATATTAGACCGAATAAATCTTCACTTAATGATTTGGTAAATTCTTTTGAAATAATGAGCAAAAGACCAATTAGCTCAAACAAATCTTGGATATAAATACTCACAAAGAGCATACCGATGTGATTTTTAACATGGATACGAGTACCAGTTTTTTTTTATTCAAAGAAGTTCATATCAGAGGTTTAGTCGAGCTGGTATGTTGAAAGAAAGTCATCAGTTAAATCGATCTCTTTAACACAACAAAACCTTAACTTTAAAAAAGAATAGTAGAAACCTTTAAGAAACAAACAATTTGCGGATGGAACAAAATATTTCCACTTTTCATTTCATTTATTGGAATTAAAAGAGACAACGAAACACACACTAGAAAATAATTCAACCACTCTTCCGAGCAAAATAGAAGGGGAATTTACTATTTTGGCAATGCATGTAATGCGGCTTAATTAGGACATTTTTGTATTTGAAAATGAGAATTGTCAATTATAACAATAGTCAACACGGCAATTACGTGTGAACGAATAAACTAAGACTTTTGTTGTAATTGTCTTTAAAAAGAAGATCATAAATATATATTTGTACAGAAGAATGCATATAGTATACACTTCGACATATAAAATAATGAATTGATTATTCAAACATTTATACTCACCAATATGTATCGTATGTGTTACATCCCTAACGAATGAAATAAATAACAAACTATCCTAACCGCACATGATGCATCGTGCCCAAATTAAGATAGAACACGGAGCAAGTCAAATACATATACGGATTTGATTCCGGACCATTGAATAATATAAAACTATGTGTATTCGTATTTACACTCATTTATTTAGGACACTTGAGTATTTATATTCTATAAAAGGTTATACTTTTAATACATGCATAGTGAATAAGGTTATCATGGTTATATAATAACAGTTCGATCGTCCGTAAACAATATGGTAAACTAATCTTAAGGATACTAACTTAAAACCAGTAAAATAATAAATTGTAATAGCAAAGGCGCAATACATAATTTGTTCAAAAAAAGAAAGATTGAAATATATTGATTGATTGGTTGATTGATTGCCTGATTGTTTCGTTGTAGATGAGTTCAAGATTGAAATCGAAAGGACTAACGGTTTTATATTATCTGTTTCCAGTTAGTGTAAACAATATTTTTATTATGGTAAATACAAGTATAAATTATAAACACATACACAATAAGGATCCAGAAACAAGCAACAATTGCTTATATTAATCTGTTTCCTTGGTAAATTAAATACATTATACACAAATAAATCAAAACTACATGCTCTGTTACATAATAAGAATATTGATATTGTCAGTTGAGTTATATAATGAACTGAAAAGTAAAGAAAAAATGCAACTGATAAGATGAAATCCTTACAGGTTTATTGTGTGAGTCATTAGTTTGTAAACCTTTTAGTTTTGATAATGAACCTTTGTACCATTGTTTCCAGTTCAAATATATTCCTAGATGCATGTGCTTACGAAGAGTATATCGATGAGATTGTAAAGTGGAATATGACAGTTGTTATCCATTCGTTTGATGTGTCTGCGCTTTTGATTTTGCCATTTAATTAAGCATTCTTTTTATATGCCAGCTCGACTAAACTTCCTGATATAAATTTCTTTGAATCAGAAAACTAGTACTCTTATCCATGTTCACAATAACATCAGTATGCCCCTCGTGAGTAGTTATGTCCAGGAATCTTTTGAGCTAAGAGCTTTTAAGCTCACTTTATTAAAGAATTTACCAAAACATTAAGGAAAGAGTTCTTTTGTATAATATTACCTGATTCATTATGCTAGTGTTAAAAATATTACAGTATTATGATTTGATTACTCAAGTAAGTGTGTAAAAAACATAATGGTCGTGTTAAGTTATTTCGATGGGTTTTTTTTTATTTTCCGGAATCAAAACCGTGTTCGACTTGTTCGATTTGGTCCGTGTTCTATCTAAATTAGGACACAAAGAATCATGTGCGGTATGAATGATTTAAATTGATATGTGTGATCCTAAATTGATTTCATTCGAAAAAAATAAATCCTAATTTTTTGTGATTTACTTTTAAGTCAAGCAAGAATAGGAAAAGAAAGTCAAACGAATCTTAAGTTGATAGATTTATTTAGACTCACAGTCTAATGACAGCATTAAACCACACGCATAAAGAAAAGGTAAAACATAATAAGATAAAAAAAAAAGTATCAAGTTGATTTAATTCAGCACATAGAATATTGAGAAAAGTAGCACTTCTTTTGCGAATATTATTCGGGCAATATGTGTTAAAACGTAGCATTAAAAATAGTGTGGTATTCACTGTTTATCAAACCAAAAGCTACGTAACTAGACACAACGAAATCTGATGCAGTTTCTATGTAGACTTTCGTTCGTATTTTCGTGGTTATTTTTCGTTTTTTTTTCTAGGTGTTGTCAGTGTGTTTTTCGACTTACAAGTTTGAATGACTCTTTTATATCTTTTTTTTTATATATATCTAATCACAATCATACTGTCTTGTTTCATAAATTTTCTACATATCGAAAAGAGCAGCAATATTTAAACATTTGATTAGAGAGATTTATATCATATTGAGATAGACTCAGTTTAAATAGAGTCTCAGTCTTCTCCCTTTAAACAGTAAACATAAGATTAGTAATAAATGTATTTGAAACTACTTACAGCTGATATGTATGAAATCTGACAATTCGGTTGTACATTTAAAATTAGAATATGTTATAAATCATTTCAGTTTTATTGTTTTAGTTTTATAACCACGGTAAACATTTAAAAATAATATGGCACCTGCTGCACATAGAAACAGGAATATTATAGATTTTCGAAATCATTCCATGATGCATATCTCTGATTTCTTTGGCCTCGAACATCACTTAAAGATACATTTATTGTCGAAATGCGCATCTAGTGCAATAAGTTGGTATAATTGATGTGATAACGAGCCTAATAATCAAAACTTTATGCATATCTGGGCTTTTCATTTTTTGTACTCATGTAACAATTAATCTAAGTTCTTCTTATGTGTTCAGAACAATTCATTTTAGATCAACTATACAAAACATTGCGGTTAAAGAATTGAAATGCTATTAAAATATATAGGCAATTTAATAGTTGATAAAGGAAGCTTTTACTTTCCAATTGCGATCCATGTAGGAGTTGTATTTTTCACTGATCCAGCTGAAATCGAAAATCAAAATTCTTTCGTTCATATTTAATCAAATTCCTGATTGAAATCATAAATCACCAGAAGGAGAAAACTGATACTATTGCAGAAGAAAATCTAACAATTTGTCTGTTCATAAGATACTATTTGTAATATGTCAAACATTAAGTAAAGAAAAAAGGTTTTAGGGTATATTATGACTTTTTCTTCGTCTGTAAAGTTATTTCAGAAAGGTTGAATGTAGCAGTCTCTATAGTATTCTAATGCATTTAACCTTCTAACTGTTTTCTTGTGTTTTCCCCTTTTGAACAACAAAAAAAAAAAAAAAAAAAAAATAAAATCATAAAAAAGTATATTTTTCTTATCTATGAAACTGCTGCTGCCATATTTTAAATAAACCAGTTAAATGAAGTGTACACCAAGACGCAAATATATAATTGTCTTTAAATAAGTAAGGAAATAATATACTTACCACATATGCCGCATGTAACTGGACATTTTTGTCGAAGATATGCATCACCACAAACATGACCGTCGGCACAGTCGATATATGTAACATCAACACATGGCGGACTCGTTGTCTGAACTAAAAATAACGTACAATGACAAACTTACATCTTTCATGAGTGTTCATCGTGAACTGTTTTAAGCAGTATAGGACAACACAAAGTAGTTCAAGACGTTAAAATTGGCGGACTAATTCATGTATCAAACATAAATTTGACCTACCGAATTCAACTATTTACCGGATTTGTTATCACATAAGCAACATGACGGGTGCCACATGTCGAGCAAGATCTTCTTACCCTTCCGGAGCACCTGAGATCACCCCTTGTCCTTGGTGGGGTTCATGTTGTTTATTCTTTAGTTTTCTATGTTGTGTCATGTGAAATATTGTTTGTCTGTTTGTCTTTTTCATTTTTAGCAATGACATTGTCAGTTTATTTTCGATTTATGAGTTTGACTGTCCCTTTGGTATCTTTTGTCCCTTTTTTCAAACAAAGGTTATTTTGATGCTGAATGTAAGCTTGGTTCAAATTTATTACACAAAATATGTCATGGTTCTTGATTTGATTCTTGTGTCCTGCAGCTTCTATAGTTTCGCAAATATCAACGCAACTTAGATTGTTAAATGCAACTGTTGTTAACGGGTAAACGCAAAACATTTCGACCGCGCTTTCATTCAAAAGCCTAAGAATTAAACAACTTACAGCACGTTATAAATGTTATGAGTCCAAAGCTCTTTTCTGCATGTTCCTTCACCAGGAACGCTTAAAGTCGAATAATTAAAAGCCAAGGATGTATAGGATACAAAACATTTGTAGATTCATTCGACCGAAAAGGATATAAAGTTTATAGCCAAATCCAACTTAAGTCAACTTTATGTGAGAGGGTTGATAATTCAAAATAAATAAACAAACAATTGAAAAAAATGGCTGTTATAAATCATGTCAGTACCAAATTAGTGACTTCTGTAAATGTTAACTGTAAAAATTACAGGTTCGTTTGAAAAGAGTTCCAATCGCAGTTTATTCGGAATTTTAAGAGCGATTTGCAAAAAATCTAAAGAATCATTGGTACGAAAGATTTCTTGAAAAACAATCAAAATCATTAATGTTACACATTTCGAATGATTAGAAAATATAAATTTTATAACATTTTGATAGAACCTTGTCTGTATATAAATAAAATTAAGCTTTCACTCAGAACTTACCGCAGAGTTTACATGTTACTGGACATAATCTTCTCAAGTAAGTATCCCTACATATATGACTGTCACTACATTTAATGAATGTAGAATCAATACACTGTGTCAACGAATTTGGTTGTGTCGAGGTTTTTGCTATTAGAAACATAAGTATAACTTTTAATTTCACTTTTGATTTTCTTGAATCCAAAGATGTTCAAACTAAAAAATCCCAACAAACAAATTAGAATAATGCAGGATACAACATTTTTTTTTGCTTTTGAAATATTAAAATTCAATTGCAGGGGGCTGATAAATATTATTTTTTGCATCATTTTGCATATGACAGTTGTTATCCATTCGTTTGATGTGTTTTAGTTGTTGATACAGCCATTTGTTTTGAATTTTCTTTTGATTTTTTTTTTTAGGATTTCACTTTTTTTGTAGATTCGTAGTATCAGTTTGTTGAAAGATTTAGACATACATCTTTGTTGACCTTTGGGGATACTTTTAATTCGTTGCATTTTAAATCATCAAACGAGAATTTTGAAGGCTGAGGCACATGTACATAGCTAATTTTTCATTAACAAATTTGAGTATTTTCATTTGACACATATATTGTTTTGTATAACATGTCACATGTTTATTACTGAATTTCACCAGTTTCTACGTTCATTCAGCATATCTCATGCAATATAATATATGTACTATTTTTACAAACCCGAAATAGTAGTTAGTTTGGTATATAAGTTTGTAATATTTTTCACTGATATTATGCTTCCGCCAATCGAAGCTGAATTAACTGATGCAGTCTGTAGATATCCAGTTTTGCAAACAATTGTTGGACAGCAGTCTCCCGATTTCTTCATTTCACTACACCCAGAGGGCAAATTTGAATAGGTAGGACAGCTAATAAAATAAACATCATCAAAAGATTAAAACTACGTATCTACGTCACAGATGACCTCGGAAAGCTCATGTTCTAAAATTCTTTACCCAGTTCTTTTTCTCGATAGTTGAAGAGTAATACTTAGCAGGAGCATCTTGTTTACTTCAGTTTCCTCCATCATTTAAAGTATGTGGAGCAAGTACAAATTTCTATCCGGAGAACCTGAGGTAACCTGGGATTACTTGACGGTACATTTGCATATGCATATTCTTTTGTGCTTTAAACGTTTATTTTAATAGATAAACCTTCATTCGAAGCTTACAAATGATTGGAAAGTTATACAAAAAGACATAAAGATTATAAAGAACATTAGAAAAAAGTTTTAAAAAAACTTTAGAAAACAGCCAGATACCAAAGATATCGGCATAGAATATTGAAATTTCTGTGACTCCACATATTTAAGTCGGCTTGGTATATTGGGGAAATTCTGGACAAACCCAAATTTTCAAAGGGCGTAATTTGGGTATAGTAACATAAGTTAAAAATATTCAACGAGAGACAATCAAATGTCGTAATCCAATGGAAAAAAAAAC
This sequence comes from Mytilus trossulus, assembly GCF_036588685.1. Lineage (NCBI taxonomy): Eukaryota > Metazoa > Mollusca > Bivalvia > Mytilida > Mytilidae > Mytilus > Mytilus trossulus. The sequence goes on from NC_086378.1 coordinate 43,248,083, forward strand.
AAATTAAACCACTTCACAGGACACTACATATTTCATAAATCTTTATTAAAACGACGTCATAACCAAAACATTGATCTTTACAGATATCGGAATTTGTTTCAAAAACTTTAGAACTGGATATAAGAACAACACGCAAATAAACCATCAAAGACACCTTTAGATCAAGATTATCTATATTAGATAGATAAAGCTCGCAATGCAAAAAAGCCTAGAAGGAAAAAAATAAACGTAGAACAGAGGAAACTTCTTTTTTCAATAAAAAATAAAACAGCAAGAAACAATTACAACTACGTACTTTGACAATGCAAAATCAGAGTGGATTAATATTTTGTGTAGCTATTCAATACTCTTCTTAAAGGAGCATGCAAACATAATAAGTCGAAAACAAACTGACAACACATTGGCCAAAAACGAAAATCGATCGAAATATACAAAACACAAGATCGAAAAAATAAAGACTATGCAATACGAACCTTAATACAAACCGGTGATGATCTCAAGTGCTCTGGAATAGTAAGCGGATTCTGCTTCACCCATGACACCAGTCGAAGGTAAAGATCAATACAAAAGTATTGTTTAAAAGTCTATTAAAGCGTTTAAACCTGCTGCCTCTGTTTCAAGTTAGGAACCTGTTTTTCACTGGTTGTCGTTTGTTGATATGGTTTTTACGTGTTTATCGTTTCTCGTTTTTTATATAGATTAAGCCATTCGTTTTTATTAAGTTTGAATGGTTTAACACTAGTCATATATGGGTCCCATATAGCTAGCTGTTCGGTGTGAGCCAAGGCTTCGTGTATAAGGTCATACTTGACCTATAATTGTTTCTTTTACAAATTCTTACTTGAATGGAGAGTTGTCTCATTGGCACTCATACAGAATCTTCTTACACAATCATTTTACTATTAAAAACTCAACATTTTGCTAATTGTAATTGTTCGAAGCGGTTTTCTTGGTTACCCATCATCATCAACACCAAAGCCAAATATTTAAAAACCACGGATAATTAAGAGCCAACACTTGTGAAGAGCGTTATGACCCAAAAGGGTTATCTGTAATCTTTTTATGTAATGTTGCATAATTTTCAAAAGTAAATTTCAATTAGCTTCAAAAAGACAAAACAAATATATAAAACTATTTAGAAATACAACTAAGGATAGAATGTGCCTCAAGAATACAAAACAAAATCCGTATGGTTAGATAAAATATCGCCATCCCCTAATAATAAAGGGTTGGTACATTTTGTACATTTAAATAGTACTTTGTTCTAGTAATTTGGTATTGGTTCGCTGTGAATGTAGTAATTGTATATGAAAAAAACTATCACAACTGACAACTTACATATTATAACATCTATAGTATCCATATAAACCATCATCACAAACACATTGGGTATCACAACCAACCTGCCATTTATCACCTTGACTGTAGATTTCCCTATTGAACACACACTTATCTGTAAAGGCATAAATATATGCTTATTATTGCTAACTTTAAATTATTGTGCGAAATTTGAATATATCAACTGACAACCTAGAATCAGAGTGTCTGCAACAAGTCATTTGTTCTAACAGCTTTCTTCGCACGAGATGATAAATATGCAAGTTAAACAGTTGCAATCAACATTTGACTATTCACTGAAAGTCATATTTTGTGTGAGCTTGAAAACGTTTATGAAGTTATAAATCCTAATTATAATTCGAGAGACGACATCATAGTAAGAACACAAGTTAAACTAAAACAAGCAGTGTAGGCAGGACGCTATATCAGTCTTAAACCCGAAGAAAATGAACCCGTTTAAAAACAGTTTTGAACTCTTAAAATTAAACATCAAAGAATTTATAAAAATTAAAATAGCTATAAAAGGAAAATTCAAAATAGAAGTTATTATTTGGCAAAACTTTTCGGAATTTTTGGTCCTCAATGCTTTTCAATTTCGTACTTTATTATGCTTTTTTAAAAAATTTGATTCGAGCTTCACTGGTGAGTCTTTTGTAGACGAAACGGGCATTTTGCGCAAATATAAACTTTCAATCCTGGTATCTATGATGAGTTTATTAAGAAAAAGGAATTCCTGCTCAACTAGTGACACATGCCATATTGTTCTTCGAAAAATTGTCTAAAACAGAAGAACAAATGGAAACTGCGAGGACAACATATATATCTTATTTATTTCCGGGAGCCTTTAAATATTCCAGTGTTTATTTAAATTACATACCTTCCTTACCAGGCGATGAGGTTATATCTACAAATAGATAGTAATTTGTCTTTAACTATTTTGATATTCTTTACCTGAACTTGTAATTGAAACTTCATATAATCAATTATTGTTCTCAAACTATACCAACATGTATATATACACACAGAGGAAAGAAAAATGTATCGCAACAAGCCACATTAGACATGTAACTTTTTTTTTATTGTATTCTCTAAAGCCAACTTTAGTCTTTTTGCAAATTAGATTGTTTGGTACTGTTTATTATATATGACAACCTGGCTCTATTACATTACCAATCCACCAATGAAATTTATCAACAATAAATTAGAAATTGACAGGAACAGTTAAAAATTAAAGAGTTTAAAAGATTTAAAACAAAATTTGCATAGCTCTAGACTTACTACAAAGGTTACAATACTGCCTGCAATTAGCTTTTGCCCAGGGAGCATATGTTGTACAAGTATTTGCGGCATACTGATGACAATTTCTTAGTTTGTCACCACAAGGTGGAGGAGTAATCTCTCCTGGTCGGCCTGAAATACACACAAAACAAAATCCTTATTTATTGCCAATTTAATCATTTAAATGCTTAGCAATATGTTTATTAAAACAAATTAATATCACTGATTTATTTTCCTTTAAAGGAAGCTGACAAATACATTAAAGGGGAGACTGTTTTCAAATTTCAGAAGCTGCAGAGTTTGTCCTCATGTTTTATAGAAGTTCTTGTTACTCAATCTTTATATATTTTTTTGTTATGTCCTGCTAAACATTGCATTTCTAATCATTTATTTTTTAGCAGGTGTTGTGGTCTTTCAACAGATGGTTTCAAAATTTAACCAATTAAGCTTTCAAACTAGAAGACAAGTTCCACGAAGGGCATATCATATGAGTTGTTTCAATAAGGTTGAATTCACAATATTTTCATGAAATATACATAAGCAGGAATGGGTTAAGTGAAAGTATGAAACGCGAAAATATATATATTAAACAATAGATCTACATTTAACTATCAGAAAAGAGAGTAACACGGAAAATACATGTGTGCTTATAACTTTGTTATTCTTAAGGGAATCGGAATATTGTTCATACTTGCTCCCTTTCCACTTATTGATCCTGTTCCTTCAAACGAACTTGCTATTGTTTGAGTCTGTTGGTTTGTGCTGCATTGAGGCTGTTTGCAGCATTGGTTTGATTTTTGAACCAATGAACAGTTCTGTGGTAAATCAAAATATATTGGGCACCTGAAATAGAAAAAATATTTAGGATATTATAAGTAAAATTACAAAAATACTGGGAGGAATATTCAAAACGGAATGTCCCTCATCAAATGGCAAAATCAAAAGATCAAACACATCAAACGAAAAGACATTAAAGAAACACAAAAAGTCACTTGGACAAAGCAAATAAGAAATGCAAACAACACATGTGCAATGACGGGATCTTTAAGTACAGAGCCACGTCAAATGGATATCACAAAAAAGAAACAAACGCTAAAAAAAAGTAATATTAATAAAAACAAATAAAAGAACACTTTCACACGTACTAAGATGATACACAACGTCAGTATGCAGAAAATATACTTCAAGACCATCGTGTATTATTTGTGATGTTGATACGGAATATTTATCAACTCAACAAAGTCTTGATTTTTTTTTTTAGAAAAAGGACGATACGTTCTTTGATATACCCCTGGTTCTTCAACTTTCTTCTCAGACTCTGCTGGCGTTTTACAAAGTCTGAGTAGGAGCTGCAAGCTCTTGAATACCGAACAAGTGTGACATATACATCCCATATGCAGGTGAGGTTGTTATAATACTACTAAGGTGGATGGAATTGATAATTTCAAAATTGAAATCGTCTCATTTGTAATAGGTTCATATTTGAAATAATTTTTTTATCATAGATATGCAACAGAGGCCAAACTCCACCGAACAGCCGGTCAAAATACTGAATTTGGTGGTAAAAACACCATGTTCCACAAAACTTATTTTTTTCTTCTTAGCTGCGTTCATACGAATACTGAAAAGGCTAGGACAAATGATGTTCACCATTTACAAAATGAATATCCATAAAATTCCGGCGTATCAGTTTAACCTTAAAATATGACTTTTGTAGATACTGCCCATTTAAAAGGTTATAGTTCTCCCTTTTTATATACTTTTTTACCAAAAGTTCAACTCTATACTTATTTTTTTACGATAAACATGAAAAATAAAACTAGAGGCTCTAAAGAGCATGTGTCGCTCACCTTGGTCTATGTGAATATCAAACAAAGGACGCAGATGGATTCATGCCAAAAAAGTGTTTTGGTGATGGTGATGTGTTTGTACATCTTAATTTACTGAGCATTCTAGCTGCTTACAATTATCTCTATCTATAATTAACTTGGCCCAGTAGTTTCAGAGGAGAAGATTTTTGTAAAAGATTACTAAGATTTACGAAAAAATTGTTAAAACTTGACTATAAAGGGCAATAACTCCTAGGTCAACTGACCATTTCGGTCATATTGAATTATTGATAGATCTTACTTTGCGAACATTTATTGTATTTTAAAGTTTATCTCTATCTATAATAATATACAAGGTAATAACCTAAAGCAGCAAAATTTCCTTAAAATTACCAGTTCAGGGGCAGCAACCCAACAACAGGTTGTCCGATTCATCTGAAAATTTCAGGGCAGATAAATTTTGACCTTATAAACAATTTTACTTCATGTCTGATTTGCTTTAAATGCTTTGGTTTTTGAGTTATAAGCCAAAAACTGAATTTTACCCCTATGTTCTATTTTTAGCCGTGGCGGCCATCTTGGTTGGTTGACTGGGTCACGCCACACATTTTCTAAACTAGATACCCGAATGATGATTGTGTCCAAGTTTGGTTTTATTTGGCCACGTAGTATCAGAGGAGAAGATTTTTGTAAAACATTACTAAGATTTACGAAAAATTGTTAAAAATTGACTACAAAGGGCAATAACTCCTAAAGGGATCAACTGACCATTTCGGTCATGTTGACTTATTTGTAAATCTGACTTTGCTGGACATTATTGTTGTTTACAGTTTATCTCTATCTATAATAATATTCAAGATAATAACCAAAAACAGCAAAATTTCTTTAAAATTACCACTCCAGGGGCAGCAACCCAACAACGTGTTGTCCGATTCATCTAAAAGTTTCCGGGCAGATAGATCTTGATCTGATCAACAATTTAACACCTGTCAGATTGCTCTAAATGCTTTGATTTTTGAGTTATAAGCCAAAAACTGCATTTCTATGGCGCCCATCTTGGTTGGTTGGGCGGGTCACCGGACACAATTTTTAAACAAGATACCCTAATAATGATTATGGCAATGTTTGGTTAAATTTGGCTTAGCAGTTTCAGAGGAGAAGATTTTTGTAAAAGTTAACGACGCCGGACGCCAAGTGATGAGAAAAGCTCACTTGGCCCTTCGGGCCAGGTGAGCTAAAAATAAAGAGTTTACAAAAAAACATGCTTGTGTTCCTGTAAGATTTCTTTTAATGTATTTTAATCTATCAATAAATTGTGATTGCAATTTTTTATTTGTGTAATATCACTCTTTTCAAGAAAGAGTTCGAATTCAAAAATAAGTTTCACTTTTATTTCTATATTTTATTTTAAATGTATGTTTATTGAAGTAAATCGTTCTGACCTTAAAGACAGATTCAATTCACAAGAATCATCATTTGAATGTTGAGCGAGTAAAATTAGTATAATATTAGGAGATTGTCAATATATTAATAGTAATACAGTACTTATTGCTACATGTGTATCTTCCAGTTTGTCCATCTATGCATTCACATTCATAATCACATCCATCAGTCCATGTTTCTCCTTCCTTGTACGTTGTTCCTTTATAGTGGCATTTTTTGACTGAGAAAAACAAAATTAAAAAAAATACTTTCTTATATCACAAACGTTCATCCCTCAAAAGCATGTATGTTACATAGAATAAATAGGCTTTTCGAAGCATAGTGGGTTTTGACCTCCAATGATCTAGCTTACGTAAAGTACTATAACTTGTAAACCCCCATCCCCCCACCTGGGTGAATTGTCGTCTGTTTGACGATTTTGCTTTTTATCTCTGAACTTCTGTTGATTAAACATGAAAGGAATGATACACGATTGTTTTCGTTATAATTTAGTAATTCTTCATTTTTAAACGATTTTCGTTCAAAAACATGGTGATAGACAATATTACATGAACATTCTCTGTTTGTTTACATGTTTACTATGAAAACTTGTATTTACACCGATGAACTGTAAAGTTCAAGGTAATAAAGAATTTGAATTTGATGTCCTTTACAAAGGCTAACGGTTGTTTGAAACTTAGCTTTGCGGAACTTCACCCCTACACTTTTGTCGAATTATCTTTTGACAATCGGACCCGAAAAGACGGTTGTAATTTTACCGTCTCGGAGATTTGTAATATTTTTTTGCTGTACTACGTGAATAGAGAAAAATCATGTTTAACGTCTCAAAAGATTGAAATATCACTTGATAGCTTCGATGTTTCTAGAGATTGACCTTCACAAAGAACGCTTTAGGTTAATATGTGAAGTGCGTATTTATACATATCCCTACAAGGCTTTTTGAAAGACGCTTTTTGTTTTGTTTCAAAGACTTTAATCCACACTAGATGCGAATGTTTACATACATTGTACTCTTTCTTTCATAACCTTAGGTGATAATTAGATTCGAACTCAGGCTGCCATGTGATAATATTCTTTGAAGAATCAATTTCTACATTTTTATTATTTCTGTATCACCCGGTCACTTTGATTTCTTTTGTTCTTATGCATCTCGAAATCTCTAGAATTATCAAAATAGATGACAAAATTATGTTACAAAGTGAATGGCCATGTCTGTTAACGACATTCAGTCAATTGACTTAAAAACACCCACTGATTTCTATTAAAGAAGAGAATCGTCATAGCACGTTAAATAAAAATCCTACCTTAAAGTACAGCATATAGATGAATTAAAAAATACAATAGTAAAAGTTTGACACGCCATTCACCCGAAGAAAAGGAACTTCTTTATGTTTACTTACAGAATCCGGTATCGCCTGTAATAGATAATAAATCAGATTTTAATATATTTTATCAAAATAACATTACACAATATTTTACTGTTGCCAGCAAGACTTTTTGTAAATTTTATTAACAGTTACATAAATGTATCCTCTAACCAGTAGCCAAACGATTGCCATCCATAGAGCAAACTGGGATACTCTTTCGATACACAAAAGCTGCTCACTTTCGAAAACTTTTCCTATCTTGCTTATTATATGCTTAATTGAACAAAATAAATGAGCTCTGTTAATGCCTTTTAATAATCAAATTAAATTATCTATACTTTTTTACTTTTAACTAAGAATTCAGCCGTCTAAATGTCATGACTGTTGCAAATCTGTTTCCAATGGTACCATTATGATTTCATATAACAACACTGCAAAACCTCTACAAGGCACTTTATTTTATTTTATTTTTTTTCATTCGTTTGTCTTTATTTAGCTCAATACTTTCATCTTCACTTTGAAAACTTCACTTCTTATTTTCAAAAGGATTTAATTTTTTTGTATACCTCAATAAGAAAAGTTTATGTTTAATGTGACAATACAAAACATTCGCAACAGTATGATATACGCGTTTATTGCTGTTATCAAATTCACAGTGAGGCTTACAGTACGGAGCAAACACTCTCACTTCACTGCAAGTTAAAGCGGCTAACATGTTCCTATTTCAATCGCCAGTTTGAATATTAATTGAACTAAGTTTTTATATATTTTAAAAAAAAATTTAAAAAAATTCTGAAAGAAATATATGGCAATAGTTAAAACAAAATGACCAACAAGAACATGTATGTAGAAAGCTTAAAATTATACAAAAACAAAAAAAAAACAATCTCCGAAGTATAAACACCATGAATACGGTTTTGAAAACCTTTTCAAAAGCAATGATACATTTTTGGATTTAAGCATTTAAATTCATTAAGATAAATATACTTTAATGTAATGGTTTTGTCTTTTTAACGGTACGAATATTATCAAAACAATAAAGGTAGCTTTAATGTATTTAACTGTAATATGGTATCACTTTTTTGAAAGCCAGCTACCATGCATAATATCCTAAGGTATTATCCTATGAGTTAAAATGCCAAAATTGTATCATCTACAAGAGCATGTTCATTCTTTTTATTAAATATGATATCGCTTTAACCACAATGCTGTACAGTATGTTGTCGTGAACCTTAGTCTTAGCTTTTTATTTACCACACAATCCACAGTGCAATCTACACTTGTCTTCTGACCACGGATAGTAACGTGGGTCATGGCAAACATCTATGCTGTAGTCAGAGCAGGTACTCAGTTTGTTTTCACATGGTGGTGGTGCTGTCGTGTACAGAGCTAAAATGGAAATAGAAGATTGTCTTCCCAGCAAGGGAACTAAAACATAAACGATCCAAAAGTTACAAAATGAACGGAAGATTGCTGATTGAATATATTTCAGAAAGTTATATTTTTTTCCATTTCGTTTTGTTTAAACAATGATTATTCTGTGAGAGAGTCTGACACGCTCTGTGTGTGGGAGTTATCGACTTTTAACTTCCCCATGACAACTAGACTACGTAGTTACTCATCTTACACAGTCACAACGGACGCACTTAGCAAAGAAATCTTAATTTTCTGAAGGAGGACATAAAATAGGCATTGGATTTGAATGATAAATGTATACTCAAGTCCCGGGTACAGTGAATGTTCAGAAAAATGTTCAGAAAATGTTCAGTAGCTTACATGCGTATTACATAATAGTCATTGTACCTTTATTATACCACTGGGTTGGTGCTATTGCTACTGGATGTTTCGCCCCTGATAGTATCACCAGCCTATGGCCAGAAATCGGCATTTCGGTGTTGACATGAATTTCAATTATTTGATCCTTTTTATCATTTTTCGAGAAACTAAGGATTTTCTTATTCCAGGCATAGATCACCGTAACCGTATATGGCACAACTTTTTTGGAATTTCCGGTCATCAATGCTCTTCAACTTTGTACTTGTTTGGCTTTATAAATATTTTGATATGAGCGTCAATGATGAGTCTTATGTAGACGAAACGCACGTCTGGCGAACTAAATTTTAATCCTGGTACATTTGATAACTATTTACACCACTGGGTCGATGCCACTGCTGCTGGACGTTTCGTGCCCGAGGGTATCACCAGCCTAGTAGTCAACACTTCGGTGTTGACATGAATATCAATAATGTGGTCAATTTCCTGTTACAAAACTTTGAATTTTTCGAAAAACTTCGGATTTTCTTATCCCAGGCATAGATTACCTTAGCCGTATTTGCCACAACTTTTTGGAATTTTATATCATCAATACTCTTCAACTTTGTACTTGTTTGGCTTTATAACAATTTTGATCTGAGCGTCAAACTTAAGAAATGCACGTTTAACGATTGCTTAGCGATCCTCTGGCGTGCAACTAACGTATACCGACTTTGTCATTTTCTCTATACGTTTGGTGCACGCCAGTCTATACGCCAACGTGTGACGCCGGCATCCCGTATTATATTACAGCTGAATTTTTTTTATATTCATTTTTGTATACTTAAAAAAAAAAATATATTCAAATTCTGTATAACGTTTGAGGGAAATGCGCATTAATGAGAGAGACAAGACTCTCCTAAAAATTTCTATGAGATCGTCCTAAAATCTGTATCTGTCAAATCACGTGCAATTACAGACGTTGTCTACATATTTTATTTCAAACATTTATTGAAACCTTTATAAGTTTATTTTATATATATTCTTAAAAAATAACATCCATTCTACTTACGTGCACAAAATTGACAGAACCTTTGACAATTATCCGTTGCCCATGGAACATAGGTAGTACACACGTCACTGACATACTGATTACAGTGGTCATTTTTGTCTTTGCATGGATCAACTGGTCTTGTGACTGCAGTGAATATGTTTTAAACAATTAAGCCTCGTTGAACTATGCATGATTTGTATTTATTGACATCATGGAATATTTCAATGATTTAATGATATAATGAATTTGAGTTATAGAAGAACTGAAATATTTCAATAGCGTCTTAAATACGTTGTTTGACTACATAGATTTGACCAGACCATCATACATCATAGACACATGAAACGATGTCAATGTATCATGAAGTCTAACTGACAGACATTAAGATCTTGTAAGAATCGTATATACCATATATAGTTATCATATTACTCATTATAAGTGAAAAATTGATATGATAAACAAAACGGCATTTTTATAAGCAGAAAGGGTTCTGAAAATGATACCAAGGAGTGTCATAATGGACAGGTGAGAACTTCGTAACATCAGGCTTTGTATTCAATATATGGAGCATCTAGCAATATAAACCTTTGTACAAATATGACAATAGACAATGGACAATATTCATATGCACATATACATTTTCACTAAATGGTCATGGCAAGCTAAAATAATAAAATAGACAATTATATATAATGTTTTGGGATCAGGAGAGGCGGTTGCTTTAATATTATTCCGTATCATGTGTTTGTGACGTCAAATACGTTGACCCGGCCTTAATAATTTTGACCCGGACATATCAGCGACGTCATAATGTTTGAACCGACGTTAATAATTTTGAACCGAACTTATCAAGTCATCTTTTGTGTGCTGGTGAAACAAAGAAAACACTTCTGAAACACAAAAATATAGCAACATAAATCGATTATCAGATTATCTGCATATTGATATTGTAAAATATCAGCTGCTTGATATTATATGAAGGCTTTTTGATCTCGTTCGATACGCTCACTCGACAAAAAGCTTCATAGTATGTCTCGCAGCTGATATTTTACGATATCAACATGCAGATAACCTGTTAATCGGTACATACATTGCTTCAGTACAGATACGCGAACTTATTATTCTACATTATGTCGGTACTGTTTTCTTATGACCATTCGTTTTATAGATTTTTTATACCGTCTTTACCGTAAAACCTTTTAATGTGTACTTAATGCTTCTTAA